>NC_088396.1:19817448-20164948 GCF_034236695.1 Oncorhynchus nerka
CTCTCCTTTACTCTGCTCCTCTCCTTTACTCTGCTCTGCTCCTCTCCTTTACTCTGCTCCTCTCCTTTACTCTGCTCTGCTCTGCTCCTCTCCTTTACTCTGCTCCTCTCCTTTACTCTGCTCTGCTCCTCTCCTTTACTCTGCTCCTCTCCTTTACTCTGCTCCTCTCCTTTACTCTGCTCTGCTCTGCTCCTCTCCTTTACTCTGCTCTGCTCCCTCATTCACCTCTCTTCTTTCCTCTTTTCATCTTTTCTCTTCTCTTCTCATTTCTTCTCTTCTCCTCTGCTCTTCTTCTATCCTCATTCATCGAGGGGGTGGGATCCGGGGGTATTTTTGTTTACAGGAAGTTCCTGCTGACCAAACCAATGCACATGGGAGCAGAAGACTCTGGGGTGTGTCAGCTACACAGCGTCAGTGAGGACGGCGTCAGCACCGGCCATGGAGCCAGCTCAGGTAACACAACAGAACACTCAACATATAAGGTGAGGACATGAGTCATTTAATGTCCCTGACACTAAGTCCATACCCATCCTCAACCTTCTTTCTCCTCCCCATCTCTCTCCCTCGCTCTTACCTCTCGCTTTTCTTCTTTCTTCACCCCCCATCTCCCTTTCTTTCCCCATCTACCCCCACCTGCCCATATAAATCTATATCTCTGTCTCCCTCCTTCTCCCTACCTCTTTCCCTCTCTCTCTCCCTCCTCTCCTCTCTCTCTGCTTCCCTCATTTCCTCTCTCTTTCTCCACCCTGCCTCTCTCTCTCTCTCTGTCTGTCCCTCTCTCTTTCTTCCTCCCTCTCTCTCCCCCCTCTGTCTCTCAGATGAGATGTGTGTACCCCAGACAGTGGGTAGTGACCAGCTGCCTAATGAGAACCTGAGTGCAGCCCTGGGTCAGAAGATAGTCTCTCCCAACCGACTCCTCTCTGACACCTCCTCCTACGCACGCATCATAGTGGGCTTCCCTGACCTCATGGTGAGAGACCAGCGTATAATGATCAATTCGTTTTTATTATAGCTACCAAGACTTTTTGATGAGAAATATCTTGACCTTTGGTTAGAGAGGTACAAAAGTATCTATATCCACAGCAAAATGAGTCCTATATCGACATAACCTGAAAGGCCGCTCAGCATGGAAGAAGCCACTGCTCCAAAACCACCATAAAAAAGCAAGACTATGGTTTGCAACTGCACATGGGGACGAAGATCGTACTTTTTTGGAGAAATGTCCTCTAGTCTGATGAAACAAAAATAGAACTGTTTGGCCATAATGACCATCGTTATGTTTGGAGGAAAAAGGGGGAGGCTTGCAAGCCGAAGTACACCATCCCAACCGTGAAGCACGGGGGTGGCAGCATCATGTTGTGGGGGTGCTTTGCTGCCGGAGGGACTGGTGCACTTCACAAAATAGATGGGATCATGAGGGAGGAAAATTATGTGGATATATTGAAGCAACATCTCAAGACATCAGTCAGGAAGTTAAAGCTTGGTCGCAAATAGGTCTTCTAAATGGACAACGACCCCAAGCATACTTCCAAAGTTGTGGCAAAATGGCTTAAGGACAACAAAGTCAAGGTATTGTAGTGGCCATCACAAAGCCCTGACCTCAATCCCATAGAAAATTTGTGGGCACAACTGAAAAAGTGTGTGCGAGCAAGTAGGCCTACAAACCTGACTCAGTTACACCAGCTCTGTCAGAAGGAATGGACCAAAATTCACCCAACGTATTGTGGGAAGCTTGTGGAAGGCTACCCAAAACATTTGACCCAAGTTAAACAATTTAAAGGCAATGCTACCAAATACTAATTGAGTGTATGTAAACTTCTGACCCACTGGGAATGTGATGAAAGAAATAAAAGCCGAAATAAATAATTCTCTCTACTATTATTCTGACATTTCACATTCTTAAAATAAAGTGGTGATCCTAACTGACCTAAGATAGGACATTTTTATGGGGATTAAATAAAAGGAATTGTGAAAAACTGAGTTTAAATGTATTTGGCTAAGGTCTATGTAAACTTCCGACTTCAACTGTAATTACTTTTAATAAAAGATGTCATGACTTTTGATTAGAGGTGTGAAGTTAGAATCGCTTTGTTGTTTCTCTCTCCCTGCGCTGTAGTCTCCTAATGAGGTGTACAGCTTTAAGAGGGACGTGGACCTATCAGAGATGAGGGGCGGGGACTCGGGAGGTCAAATTTTCTCCCAGGGCGGGCTGAAGTCCAGCGTGGCCAAACGGACCAACTGTGTCAGTCTGCTGTCGGCCAATCAGGTGGTCCGGGCCCTACCACCTGGACAGGTGCCCCTGAAAGATATCTTCCCCCCAGGTCAGAGCCTCACTGTACAATAGCATAGCTGACTTTGGTGTAGAGACAACCGAGTCTGATTCATACCCTTAACCTGGGATACTCAATAATTTGTTTGTTTGTGTGTGGGTGTTTGTACGTGTGTGTCACACAGACGTCACACCCCCGATGACCGCTGCCTACCTGGAGGTGACTGACCTGAACTCTAAGAAGCTGAAGTATATTCCTGTCCCAAGGTATATCTGGACTCTGATAGCACACTAACCCAAATCCACCCACACATAGCCTCTACCTCCCTATACACGTACAGTGCCTTTGGAAAGTATTCAGACCCCTTGACTTTTTCCACATTTTGTTAGGTTACAGCTTTATTCTAAAATGAATTAAATCTACACGCAATGCCCCATAATGACAGTGTGTTTGCAAAAAATGTTTGCAAAATTATTTTTTTAATCACATTTACATAAGTATTCAGACCCTTTACTCAGTACTTTGTTGAAGCACCTTTGGCAGGAATTACAGCCTCAAGTCTTATTGGGTATGATGCTATAAGCTTGGCACACCTGTATTTGGGGAGTTTCTTCCATTCTTCTCTGCAGATCCTCTCAAGCTCTGTCAGGTTGGATGGGGAGCTTTGCTGCACAGCTATTTTCAGGTCTCACCGGAGATGTTCGATTGGGTTCAAGTCCGGGCTCTGGCTAGGCCACTCAAGGACATTCAGAGACTTGTCCTGAAGCCACACCTGCATTGTCTTGGCTGTGTGCTTAGGATCGTTGTCCTGTTGTCCAGACTGAGCGCTCTGGAGCAGGTTTTCATCAAGTATATCTCTGTACTTTGCTCTGTTCATCTTTGCCTCGATTCTGATTAGTCTCCCAGTTCCTGCCTCTGAAAAACATCCCCACAGCATGATACTGCCACCACCATGCTTCACCTTAGGGATGGTGCCAGGTTTCCTCCAGACGTGACACTTTGTATTCAGGTCAAAGAGTTGAATCTTGGTTTCATCAGACCAGAGAATCTTGTTTCTCATGGTCTGAGAGTCTTTAAGTGCCTTTTGGCAAACTCCAAGCGGGCTGTCATGTGCCATTTACTGAGGAGTGGCTTCAGTCTGGCCAGTCTACCATAAAGGCCTGATTGGTGGAGTGCCCCAGAAATGTCTGTCCTTCTGGAAGGTTCTACCATTTTCAACAAGGAACTCTAGAGCTCTGTCAGAGTGACCATCGGGTTCTTGGGCACCTCCCTGACCAAGGCCCTGCTCCCCCGATTGCTCAGTTTGGCCGGGTGCCCAGCTCTAGGAAGAGTCTTAGTGGTTCCAAACTTCTTTCATTTAAGAATGATGGAGTCCACTCTGTTCTTGGGGACGTTCAGTGCTGCAGAAATGTTATGGTACCCTTCCCCAGATCTGAGCCTCGACACAATCTTGTCTCGGAGCTCTACGGACAATTCCTTCGACCTCATGGCTTGGTTTTTGCTCTGACATGCACTGTCAACTGTGGGCCCTTATATAGACAGGTATGTGCTTTTCTAAATCATATCAAATACATTTAATTTGCCACAGGTGGACTCCAATCAATTTGTAGAAATATCTCAAGGGTGATCAATTGAAACAGGATGCACCTGAGCTCAATTTCGAGTCTCATAGCAAAGGGTCTGAATACTTGTGTAAATAATAATAATATATATATATTTTTTATACGTTTGCAAAGATTTCTCAACCTGTTTTCGCTTTGTCATTATGGGGTATTGTGTGTAGATTGCTGAGGATTTGTGTTTATTTAATCCATTTTAGAATAGGGTTGTAATGTAGCAAAATGTGGAAAAAGTCTAGGGATCTGAATGCTTTCAAAAGGTACTGTATGTGGATCTGAAAGGATTGGATAAGTATAAGCAATATGGTGAGAGTTCCACTTACTCTGTCAGAGGTTAAGTTTGAGCTACGTGTGTTGCTAAGTAACCAGGAAGTGACTGCCCCTCAGCCTTTTTGTTTTTAATCTTTTGTATTTTTTAAAAATGGTTTTCAATGAGCGCTATGTTCTTCAAGTGAAAAAAATTACTAAAAACTTCAAAGACGAATATAATTGTATATATCTTCAATGACTGCGTACGTAATTTAATGAATTTAATTATATAATTGTGAAGCCAGTTCAAAACAGTGTTGTATGGGGGAAACATAAGGAAGTAAAGAGGAAGTGGCCGTCACTTTCACAGAGTATACCTATCCAATCCCTTCTGATCTACACAAGTGTCTCGGGGCTGGAGTGGATTTGGGATTGGGAGTAGTTGAAATATTAAAGAATACTGTGTCTGAAAACTCCATCCTCTGATTGGTTTACTAGAACACTCATCGGGTTGGTTCGTTGTCTCGCACCCTCTCTCTAATTGATTGTTTCATCTAATTGACAGGTCTCTTAGTGTCTCTCCTTACACATCGTGGATTTCGAAGGTGTCCGACTCTGACGTGCTATTGGCCGGTCTGGGTTCGGGGGGTGTGGTCACGGTGGATATGGGCGGGTATGTGCGGCTCTGGGAGACTGGATTGGAGAACCTGCAGCGCTCCCTGCTGGAATGGAGGACCATGATTGGCTCAGAGGACGGCAGGCCCATACAGGTAGGACTGGGAATGGTTTAATGAGGTTAAATGTTCTGAATTTGTAGATATATAGAAATATAATGACTAGAGTTAACTTTAAGATTGTACAGATCCTGTTAAATGTGCAGTAGTAGCCTGTACCTGTGTCCTTCAAAGTTCTGAAAACTAATACTGCAGCCTACATCCTGTAGTCCCTATTGTCACCATCATGAGGCAATGTTGTGTCACAAATATTCACCCTTATACACTGAGTGTACAGCCTCAATTCACCGGGCCCATGTTGACTCCAATGCTTCCCACAGTTGTGTCAAGTTGGCTGGATGTCCTTTGGGTGGTGGTCCATTCTTGAAACTGTTGAGTGTGAAAAACCCAGCAGCGTTGCAGTTCTTGACACAACCCGGTGTGCCTGATACCTACTACCATACCCTGTTCAAAGGCACTTCAATCTTTCGTCTTTCCCATTCACCATCTGAATGGCACACACACAATCCATGTCTCAATTGTCTCAAGGCTTAAAAATCCTTATTTAACCTGTCTCCTCCCCTTCATCTACACTGATTGAAGTGGATTTAACAAGTGACATCAATAAGGGATCATAGCTTTCACCTGGATTCACCTGGTCAGTCTATATCATGGAAAGAGCAGGTGTTCTTAATTGTGTACACTCAGTGTAGAGTGTTGCTGAACCACAAACAGTCCTGGAGTCTGCAACGCTGTGTAGAACACTAGTTAGAGAGCCCTGAGGAAAATGTCTACTTTCTCTCTCACATTCCTCCAGTTGTAGTCTTTGTGAATGAGAGACAGGTCATCACTAGTCTTTCTTTGTTAATGGGTATAATGTGAAGTATGTTAAGTATAATTGTAGCACTGATGTAATGGGGTTGACCCTAGCTAGGGGTCATTGTGGGATGTAATGGAGTTGACCCTAGCTAGTGGTCATTGTGTGATGTAGTTGACCCTAGCTAGGGATCATTGTGTGATGTAATGGAGTTGATTCTAGCTAGGGGTCATTGTGTGATGTGATGGAGTTGACCCTAGCTAGGGGTCATTGTGTGATGTAATGGAGTTGACCCTAGCTAGGGGTCATTGTGGGATGTAGTTGACCCTAGCTAGGGGTCATTGTGTGATGTGATGTAGTTGTCCCTAGCTAGGGGTCATTGTGTGATGTGATGGAGTTGACCTGGCTTGGGTGGTTAGTATTGTCAGGGACACAGTGGCAAGTACTGTGCAGTGTGTATGACATGGTTATGTCATAGACTTGAGTCAAAGACAAGTCAAATACTTTTTGTACAATTGGATCGTACCAAAAGTGGAAACCTCATCATATGGTCTTGAAGGCTGGAGTGAATGCACAATCGAACACCTGATTAATTAATGACCGGGAATGAAGAGCACTAGTCCAGACTTATGTTTGCTAATGCAATCGAAATAGATATAGTTTCTCTCAGGTCACAGGTACACACACACACACACACACAGACACAAGCACAAGTGAGAGCCCCTCTCTCAGGCTCGATTCCTCCATCTATAGGTGTTCTTTGATGGTCACCTTGAGCACACGCAACATGGCCCTTCAAACACGCTCTCTATCTCTCTCTCTCTCTCTGCAAACACTGTAAGCTTACCTTCACACACACAATCACACTCACACTACCAATAAGCCCCCTGAAAACCCTCACACACATACCTACACACACTGACTCACTATGCCGTCTGCAATTGCACACACACATGCAGCCTCATTATACTTGAGGCTCACTATGCCGTCTGCAAACAGCAGGCCTCCTCATACATGGCTGTTTCTCTGTAACATGGCCGAGAGGTATTTTATCTGTCTACACACATGAACACTTCCTTCCCCTGTGCTTCCTCAAACACATCTCTCTATAACATGGCTACACACACATTCACACACACTATCAAATGTTTCTGGCCGAAACACACACACACAGTCTCTCACACACACACAGACACTCACACACACACACACACACGCGTCTGAGCCAGTGTTTTTTGGGGTGTCTGGGTATATTTGGCTCTTTTCACTGCACCGCGTTTAGAAATGGCCCCTTTTCAGGTTTAAAAGAAGTCTGTTAACTGCTAACTCCCGTTTGTATAAGCTGGTAGCATGGCTAGAATGTAGAAATCGGTCATGGATAGTCTGCAGTTGATTGGTGATGACATGAATGAACATGTGTTGGGGTTGACATCCATACAAGCGTTATACTCAGATTTTTACCTCAACATAGTATGAAATATACATATAAGCAATCTGCCGATGTGCCCTTGAGCAAGGCACTTAACCCTAATTGCTACTGTAAGTCGCTCTGGATAAAAACTCTGCGTAAAATGTAAAATAAACAATAGCCAAAATTTGGGCACATTTTCCTAGGGGGAACTGAGGAGATTGGGCATCTTTCCCCCATGACATCTTTCACCCACGCGTTTCCATGGCATTTCCATTGTTTTGGTCGAGTTCCATTGACCTCTTTGCCTCATCTATAAATGACAGCTCACTATGACCTCATAATGGCCCTATTGTGTGTATTGCTGCCCATGTCGCAGTGAAGACATTTCTTCATTACACCATTACTGAAATCACCCATCAACACACACACATACACTTATGTACATCAACACTATACCGGACAATGATATCTGTACTGATCTTATGTCTCAAGCCAGTCACACACACACACACTCACTCACTCACTCACTCACTCACTCACTCACTCACTCACTCACTCACTCACTCACTCACTCACTCACTCACTCACACACTCACACACACTCACACACCTCATGCCCCATAAACCATCTGTGGGCAGAAAGTTACGAGCCTATTAATTGTAGAGAGAGACTCTCAACACCCACCCTTAACAAGGAATTCCCCCATGTCAGGGATGTTGACTGGATACTGGCGACGAATGGAATTCGACCATCCCTCAGAGATCCCAGTCATTTCAATGCAGAACTAAATGGTTTTACCCAGTAGTCTCACTATAGGAGTAAACAGAGGGGTTAAAAGGTTGTTTGCTGTTGCTTATTAACCTTTTTCTAATCTGTTAGCCAAACAAACCATACCTGGCAGAGGAGAGGACAGACACAAGCAACCTATGGATAAGGCAACATCCTTACTGGCTAATACACACGTGCCCCCGAAATGTGTATTTCTTAAATGTTTCTTAGCTTGTGCTGGCACTGCATTTTGGTAGGAATGCAATAGTGTAGGTTTGGTACAGGTCCAGATGTCTTTTGGGCTGGTAACACCTGTGAGGCTGTCTTGGGCTCTCTCTTTCGCTTGGCCAGCGGGTAATGTGAGCAATTGGAGTGAGGGGAAGTGACCACACACACACTGCAGCTGCGGCCCAGTATCCCACTGATTCACCCCTTACTCGCAGCAACGGGGAGCCGGAATGGAGACACGTGTCAGCCTCTACAGGCACACACAACCCAAGATGGAGATGCATGCACCATCAGTCGCCCTTATACGGGTGCTAGTGATTTACTGTATGGCTTCTATAAATCACGCGTGTCACTTGTTTACTGACACTGGTGACTCAACATGAGTCATGCTCGGACACATTTTTACTGACACTCATGAGCCAGAATGGAGTCCCAGTCAGTCTCCCTTTACAGGTGCCGATGCATCAAAATGGAGACACGTGTTCGCCACCTTTCACCTCTACAGGCAATGATCACTCCCAGACTCCATTTCCACCTGGATGGTGTCGCCATAGAAATGCTTCTAATTTATAATTCTAGATCATTCTATTTCTATGGGTGTCCCCTTCTGAGGTCTAGTTCCTCTGAATGTTTCCTCTGAAGTCTAGTTCCTCTGAAGGTTTCCTCTGAGGTCTAGTTCCTCTGAAGGTTTCCTCTGAAGTCTAGTTCCTCTAAAGGTTTCCTCTGAGGTCTAGTTCCTCTGAAGGTTTCCTCTGAAGTCTAGTTCCTCTGAAGTCTAGTTCCTCTGAAGGTTTCCTCTGAAGTCTAGTTCCTCTGAAGTCTAGTTCCTCTGAAGGTTTCCTCTGAAGTCTAGTTCCTCTGAAGTATAGTTCCTCTGAAGGTTTCCTCTGAAGTCTAGTTCCTCTGAAGTCTAGTTCCTCTGAAGGTTTCCTCTGAAGGTTTCCTCTGAAGTCTAGTTCCTCTGAAGTCTAGTTCCTCTGAAGGTTTCCTCTGAAGTCTAGTTCCTCTGAAGGTTTCCTCTGAAGTCTAGTTCCTCTGAAGTCTAGTTCCTCTGAAGGTTTCCTCTGAAGTCTAGTTCCTCTAAAGGTTTCCTCTGAGGTCTAGTTCCTCTGAAGGTTTCCTCTGAAGTCTAGTTCCTCTGAAGTCTAGTTCCTCTGAAGTCTAGTTCCTCTGAAGGTTTCCTCTGAAGTCTAGTTCCTCTGAAGTCTAGTTCCTCTGAAGGTTTCCTCTGAAGTCTAGTTCCTCTGAAGTCTAGTTCCTCTGAAGGTTTCCTCTGAAGTCTAGTTCCTCTGAAGTCTAGTTCCTCTGAAGATTTCCTCTGAAGTCTAGTTCCTCTGAAGGTTTCCTCTGAAGTCTAGTTCCTCTGAAGTCTAGTTCCTCTGAAGGTTTCCTCTGAAGTCTAGTTCCTCTAAAGTCTAGTTCCTCTGAAGGTTTCCTCTGAAGTCTAGTTCCTCTGAAGTCTAGTTCCTCTGAAGGTTTCCTCTGAAGTCTAGTTCCTCTGAAGTCTAGTTCCTCTGAAGGTTTCCTCTGAAGTCTAGTTCCTCTGAAGTCTAGTTCCTCTGAAGGTTTCCTCTGAAGGTTTCCTCTGAAGTCTAGTTCCTCTGAAGGTTTCCTCTGAAGGTTTCCTCTGAAGTCTAGTTCCTCTGAAGTCTACTTCCTCTGAAGGTTTCCTCTGAAGTCTAGTTCCTCTGAAGTCTAGTTCCTCTGAAGGTTTCCTCTGAAGTCTAGTTCCTCTGAAGGTTTCCTCTGAAGTCTAGTTCCTCTGAAGTCTAGTTCCTCTGAAGGTTTCCTCTGAAGTCTAGTTCCTCTAAAGGTTTCCTCTGAGGTCTAGTTCCTCTGAAGGTTTCCTCTGAAGTCTAGTTCCTCTGAAGTCTAGTTCCTCTGAAGTCTAGTTCCTCTGAAGGTTTCCTCTGAAGTCTAGTTCCTCTGAAGTCTAGTTCCTCTGAAGGTTTCCTCTGAAGTCTAGTTCCTCTGAAGTCTAGTTCCTCTGAAGGTTTCCTCTGAAGTCTAGTTCCTCTGAAGTCTAGTTCCTCTGAAGGTTTCCTCTGAAGTCTAGTTCCTCTGAAGTCTAGTTCCTCTGAAGGTTTCCTCTGAAGTCTAGTTCCTCTAAAGGTTTCCTCTGAGGTCTAGTTCCTCTGAAGGTTTCCTCTGAAGTCTAGTTCCTCTGAAGTCTAGTTCCTCTGAAGTCTAGTTCCTCTGAAGGTTTCCTCTGAAGTCTAGTTCCTCTGAAGTCTAGTTCCTCTGAAGGTTTCCTCTGAAGTCTAGTTCCTCTGAAGTCTAGTTCCTCTGAAGGTTTCCTCTGAAGTCTAGTTCCTCTGAAGTCTAGTTCCTCTGAAGGTTTCCTCTGAAGGTTTCCTCTGAAGGTTTCCTCTGAAGTCTAGTTCCTCTGAAGGTTTCCTCTGAGGTCTAGTTCCTCTGAAGGTTTCCTCTGAAGTCTAGTTCCTCTAAAGGTTTCCTCTGAGGTCTAGTTCCTCTGAAGGTTTCCTCTGAAGTCTAGTTCCTCTGAAGTCTAGTTCCTCTGAAGGTTTCCTCTGAAGTCTAGTTCCTCTGAAGTCTAGTTCCTCTGAAGGTTTCCTCTGAAGTCTAGTTCCTCTGAAGTCTAGTTCCTCTGAAGGTTTCCTCTGAAGGTTTCCTCTGAAGTCTAGTTCCTCTGAAGGTTTCCTCTGAAGGTTTCCTCTGAAGTCTAGTTCCTCTGAAGTCTACTTCCTCTGAAGGTTTCCTCTGAAGTCTAGTTCCTCTGAAGTCTAGTTCCTCTGAAGGTTTCCTCTGAAGTCTAGTTCCTCTGAAGGTTTCCTCTGAAGTCTAGTTCCTCTGAAGTCTAGTTCCTCTGAAGGTTTCCTCTGAAGTCTAGTTCCTCTGAAGGTTTCCTCTGAAGTCTAGTTCCTCTGAAGTCTAGTTCCTCTGAAGTCTAGTTCCTCTGAAGGTTTCTTCTGAAGGTTTCCTCTGAAGGTTTCCTCTGATGTCTAGTTCCTCTGAAGGTTTCCTCTGAAGGTTTCCTCTGAAGTCTAGTTCCTCTGAAGTCTAGTTCCTCTGAAGGTTTCCTCTGAAGTCTAGTTCCTCTGAAGTCTAGTTTCTCTGAAGGTTTCCTCTGAAGTCTAGTTCCTCTGAAGTCTAGTTCCTCTGAAGTCTAGTTCCTCTGAAGGTTTCCTCTGAAGTCTAGTTCCTCTGAAGTCTAGTTCCTCTGAAGGTTTCCTCTGAAGTCTAGTTCCTCTGAAGATCACTGCGTTGATGCTCTCTGGTCGTTGTGATTTTATTAGAATTTTCAGAATCGCGTATTTTGCTTATTTTATTTGAGTAGTGCGTAATGATATGGTTAACTGTAGTAGTACAGGTTTAATAGCAGCAGTGTAGTGTGAAACTAGGTGAAGTTGACCAGATAATATAGCTATGCTACTGTAGCTAACGTTAGCTGTTGAGTTGTCATTTGACGCCTAGATTTGTTACTATCTATATCTATCGCTTTCTAGCGACGGATCGTACATGATTTTGTATTTGTTTAAAAACAAAGAAGGTGACGTTAAGTCATAGCAACTCGCTAGCTAAGGACATTTTTTAATTCTGACGTGTCAGTTGACAAAAGTCAAGATGGTGGCCACAAAAACGAGATTAACGTTCGGTGGCAGGGTCTTGTTTTTAGCAGCGGAGGTTACCTAATATACCTCAGAAGTATGCTTCCAATTTGTAAGTCGCTCTGGATAAGAGCGTCTGCTAAATGACTTAAATGTAATGTAAATGTAAGATTTCCTCTGAAGTCTAGTTCCTCTGAAGGTTTCCTCTGAAGTCTAGTTCCTCTGAAGGTTTCCTCTGAAGTCTAGTTCCTCTGAAGTCTAGTTCCTCTGAAGGTTTCCTCTGAAGGTTTCCTCTGAAGTCTAGTTCCTCTGAAGTCTAGTTCCTCTGAAGGTTTCCTCTGAAGTCTAGTTCCTCTGAAGTCTAGTTCCTCTGAAGGTTTCCTCTGAAGTCTAGTTCCTCTGAAGATTTCCTCTGAGGACTAGTTCCTCTGAAGTCTAGTTCTTCTGAAGGTTTCTTCTGAAGTCTAGTTCCTCTGAAGGTTTCCTCTGAAGTCTAGTTCCTCTGAAGTCTAGTTCCTCTGAAGGTTTCCTCTGAAGTCTAGTTCTTCTGAAGGTTTCTTCTGAAGTCTAGTTCCTCTGAAGGTTTCCTCTGAAGTCTAGTTCCTCTGAAGTCTATTTCCTCTGAAGGTTTCCTCTGAAGTCTAGTTCCTCTGGTTTCCTCTGAAGTCTAGTTCCTCTGAAGGTTTCCTCTGAAGTCTAGTTCCTCTGAATGTTTCCTCTGAAGTCTAGTTCCTCTGAAGTCTAGTTCCTCTGAAGTCTAGTTCCTCTGAAGATTTCCTCTGAAGTCTAGTTCCTCTGAAGTCTAGTTCCTCTGAAGTTTAGTTCCTCTGAAGTCTAGTTCCTCTGAAGGTTTCCTCTGAAGTCTAGTTCCTCTGAAGTCTAGTTCCTCTGAAGGTTTCCTCTGAAGGTTTCCTCTGAAGTCTAGTTCCTCTGAAGTCTAGTTCCTCTGAAGTCTAGTTCCTCTGAAGATTTCCTCTGAGGTCTAGTTCCTCTGAAGTCTAGTTCTTCTGAAGGTTTCCTCTGAAGTCTAGTTCCTCTGAAGGTTTCCTCTGAAGTCTAGTTCCTCTGAAGGTTTCCTCTGAGGTCTAGTTCCTCTGAGGTCTAGTTCCTCTGAAGTCTAGTTCCTCTGAGGTCTAGTTCCTCTGAGGTCTAGTTCTTCTGAAGGTTTCCTCTGAAGTCTAGTTCCTCTGAAGGTTTCCTCTGAAGTCTAGTTCCTCTGAAGGTTTCCTCTGAAGTCTAGTTCCTCTGAAGGTTTCCTCTGAAGGTTTCCTCTGAAGTCTAGTTCCTCTGAGGTCTAGTTCCTCTGAAGGTTTCCTCTGAGGTCTAGTTCCTCTGAAGTCTAGTTCTTCTGAAGGTTTCCTCTGAAGTCTAGTTCCTCTGAAGGTTTCCTCTGAAGGTTTTACTTTCACACCTCTAGCTTTTTATGGGTTTAGGGTCAGATTGCTAGAAAGCACTTTGTGATAAATGTACCTTGCCAAAGAAACTGGGGACCTGATGACAGTGTGTGTGTGTGTGTGTGTGTGTGTGTGTACACGTGTGTGTGTACACGTGTGTGTGTAGTGTGTACACGTGTGTGTGTGTGTACACGTGTGTACACGTGTGTTTGTGTGCACATGTGGGGGTGGCACACAGAATGCATCCATCTCCATGTATGGGAGCAGGTATGCAGGTCTGCTACAAACATGTGAGTGCGCACACAAACACACACACGTGTGTAACAGGAGAGGTTTCTTCTATGATGTTCGTTAGTCACCTTTGACCTTTTACCTCAGTACTGGGCTATGACACGTGTATGAAACACACACACACACACTCTCTCTCTCTCTCTCCTGCAGTTGTATACACACACACTCCTGTATAAAAGAGCAGACATATGGCCTTATCTCTCTCTGATACAATAAGTAATGAGTCATTCCCCCTCTCTGTCTCGCTCCCTCTTCCAGTTCTCTGCTGCCATTGACTGGAATGAATTGCAAAAATCGCTGAAGCTGGAGACTTATATTTCCCTCAATAACTTTAAACATCAGCTATCTGAGCAGCTAACCGATCGCTGCAGCTGTACATAGCCCACCCAATCTACCTACCTCATCCCCATATTGTTTTTATTAACTTTTCTGCTCTTTTGCACACCAGTATCACTACTTACACACCATCATATGCTCATCTATCACTCCAGTGTTAATCTGCCAAATTGTAAATACTTCGCTACTATGGCCTATTTATTGCCTTACCTCCTCACGCCATTTGCACACATTGTATATAGACTTTTTTTTTCTATTGTGTTGTTGACTGTACACTTGTTTATACCATGTGTAACTGTGTTGTTTGTGTCACACTGCTTTGCTTTATCTTGGCCAGGTCGCAGTTGTAAATGAGAACCTGTTCTCAACCGACCTACCTGGTGAAATAAAATAAAAATATCAGGCATAGCTGTATAATCTGCCTGACCTCTGTGTATATATAGAGATCAGCTGATAGACTGTACCAAGGTCTCAGCCCACAGGGCTCTGCTACAAAGTGTGTCACGTTGTAGAGCCTCGACCACACAGCAGACTCCATGTAGCTAGATATTTCATGTCATAATATATGCAATTTCATCCAAAGTGACGTACAGTCGTGCCTGCATACATTTTACGTACGGTGGTCCCGGGAATCGAACCCACTATCCTGGCGTTGCAAGCGCCGTGCTCCACCAACCGGAGGTAGACCTTCAGACTCCTTGTACACAGACTGACAGGGTCGTGCACTTGATGCCATAGGCACAGTTGAGAAGGTGGGGGTTGGTCAGTGGAAAGAAGGTGGGGTCCGGCCAGGGGAATGTTCCTCTCAGATTAGGCTGAATAAAGACATTCAACGGCTCACTCCATGATACAGCAAAAAACACTGGAACAACATCAAAACACATCACACACACAAAGGGGAGTAACAGTCAAATGTTCACTTATTCAAGGAAAACTTTGTGTCAGATTATATGAGAACATGTCAGTGTCATGGTGCCTGGCTTCCAAGACTGTGATCTTGACTTAGCCAGAGTGTATGTGTGATCTTGGCAGAGAGGAGAGTGTGAATAAGAGAGAGTATGTGAGCAGTGCACAAGTGTGTGTGTGTGTGTGTGGAATCTTGGCTGAGAGAGTGTCACTGAGCGGGAACTCAAATGCTAGGGGCCCTGACCTCTCTCCTCCTCCTCCCCCTCTCTCCGCTGGATGGATACAGAGCCTGATCTGTCCATCCTGTCTTCAGTGAAAGAGAAGAGAGATAAATTGCACATTCTCTTCATATCTAGCTGAATGAAAGAGAGTACTCTGAGATGCGGAGCTGTGTGTTGCTGTGTACTGCATACTGATAGACTTCTGGTGGAAAACGTCTACAGCTGAAGAGGGTTTGGGATCGTTATTTTTTATTTTTTTTCCACCGGCCATAAGAGTACTCTCCCCCTCTCTCGTTCTCGCTCCTTCTCTTCAATACCCCCTCTGTCTCTCTCTGTCTATTTGTCTCTCTCTCGGTCTCTGTGTCTCTCTCTGTCTCTGTGTCTCTCTGTGTCTCCCTCTGTGTCTCTCTGTCTCTCTCTCTGTCTCTCTCTCTCTCTCTTCCTCTGTGTCTCTCTCTGTCTCTCTCCTTCTGTCTCTCTCTGTCTCTCCTTCTCTGTCTCTCTCATTCTCTCTTTCTCTCTCTCTCTCTCTCTCTCGCTCTCTCTCTCTCTCTCTCTCTCTCTCTCTCTATCTCTCTCTCTCCATGTCTGTCTCTCTCCCTCTCTGTCTCTCTTTCACTCTCCCTGTCTCTCTTTCTCTCTCTGTCTCTCAGATCATTTGGAGAAACAATAAATGACTACTAATTAACTAAAATACAAACTGACATCTCCTTTCTTCTTTTCTCTCTCTCTCTCTCTTTCTGTCTCTCTCCTTCTGTGTCTCTCTGTCTCTCTCTCCCTGTCTGTCTCTCTCTCCCTGTCTGTCTCTCAATCTCTCTCTCTCTCTCTCTCTCTCTCTCTCTCTCTCCCTGTCTGTCTCTCTCTATCCCTCTCTCTCTCTCTCCCTGTCTCTCTCTCTCCCTGTCTGTCTCTCTCCCTCTCTGTCTCTCTCCCTCTCTGTCTCTCTCTCTCCCTGTCTGTCTCTCTCCCTCTCTCTCTCTCTCTCTCTCGCTCAGATTACCGTTCAGAGGGACAGTGGTCTGGATGTGACGGCCCCCAAACACGGCAAGGTAGACCCCAAAAATGCCCCCCATGTTGGGGGCAATCAGTGGGCCGGGGGTACAGGTGGGTCGACACTTTGGGTCAGATGATAGTAATAACAGGCAATGAAATGTGTGTGTTTCCGTGCGTCTGTGATGTGTAACACTTCTGTTTGTCCTGTAGGGGGCAGAGACACAGCTGGCCTAGGTGGCAAAGGGGGACCCTACCGTTTAGATGCGGGTCACAAGGTGCACCAGTTGTCCAAGGCTGAGATTGATGCTATCCCTGAGGATGTCCGCAAAGCAGCCAGAGAGATGGGAGAGAAGGCCTTCAAAGCCAGGTGTGTGTGCGTGCGCCCACGTGGGTGGGTGTCGGTAAACCTTTGCCTGTGCCTCTGTGATGCACAGTGTGTGTAATTGATAGGCCCAGTATAAAGGATAGCTCCATTAGGGCTTTATGTTTGGACACCCAGAGGGGCTCCTCCTGAACAGCTATCCCTGGTATGTGGCTCTAACCTGGGCTAGGATGGAATGGAGCTGGGGCCAGGATGAATGCTGCGATTGATCCTCCTGGAAAAGGGTCTCTGTGTGTGTGTGTGTGTGTGTGTGTGTGTGTGTGTGTGTGTGTGTGTTCGTTCAGGATATGGGGTTGAGAGGACACAACTTTCAACAGCAATGAAGGCTCCCTCTGTTCTATCCCTCTCTACTTTCTCTGCTTTTTCCCCCCTTTTTCTCATCTCTTTTTGGGTGCCCCTGCTCCAACACTGGCTGCTTTTACACTCACCTGCTCTCTCTCTCTCTTCCCGTGTCCTTCTCTCTCGTTCTCCCTATAGTGTCAGTGACGGGCCTAGTGTAAGCCATGTTGTTACATGCCGATGGCCATGTTCCAAATAGCTGTGACAATAGAAGCATTTCTCGATACTAGATCATCACTCGTGACTAGGGTTGCAAAATTCCGGAAACTTACAATACATTCCCTGGTTTTCCGAAATCCTGGTTAGAGATTTCCCGGAATCAGGAGGGAATAAGCAGGATTTCTGGAAGTCCAGGGATTTAAAATGTCAAAACCACAACATTTGGAGCAGGCCTTTGCTGAAGCCTTGGGCTCACCTGACACGGACTCCCCCCCACCTAGCCATGGTAATGGAGGCTATCATTAAATATGAACAGACTGGCTAAGGTGGAGTCATTATCCACTGACCTATCCGCACAAATAGCTTTTCTCGCCACCGAGGTCAACATAAAGATCGACTCCGTTAACGAAGACCTGGTGAGACATGACACCCGTCTGAATAGTCTGGAAGATGGCGCAAATATTTACTCCGACAAAGTGGTTACACTGGAAGAGCAAGTCATCCGGCTATCATCAGATGTCGTCAAACTCACTTCCAAGGATGAGGACCTCGAGAACAGACAACGTATAGATACAGTTGAAGTTAGAATTTTACATACACTTAGGTTGGAGTCATTAACTAGTTTTTCAACCACTCCACAAATTTCTTGTTAACAAACTATAGTTTTAGCAAGTCGGGAAGGACATCTACTTTGTGCATGACACAAGTCATTTTTCCAACAATTGTTTGCAGATTATTTCACATATAACTCACTGTATCGCAATTCCAGTGGGTCAGAAGTTTACATACACTAAGTTGACTGTCTTTTAAACAGCGTGGAAGTTCCTGAAAATGATGTCATGGCTTTAGAAGCATCTGATAGGCTAATTGACATAATTTGAGTCAATTGGAGGTGTATCTGTGGATGTATTTCAAGGCCTACCTTCAAACTGAGTGCTTCTTTGCTTGACATCATGGGAAAATCAAAAGAAATCAGCCAAGACTTCAGAAAAAGAAATGTGTCGACCTCCACAAGTCTGGTTCATCCTTGGGAGCAATTTCCAAATGCCTGTAGGTACCACGTTCATCTGTACAAACAATAGTACGCAAGTATAAACACCATGGGACCATGCAGACATCATACCGCTCAGGAAGGAGATGCGTTCTGTCTCCTAGAGATGAACGTACTTTGTTTGTGTAAAGTTTAAATCAATCCCAGAACAGCAAAGGACCTTGTGAAGATGCTGGAGGAAACAGGTACAAAAGTATCTATATCCACAGTAAAATGAGTCCTATATCGACATAACGTGAAAGGCCACTCAGCAAGGAAGAGGCCACTGCTCCAAAACCACCATAAAAAAGCCAGACTACGGTTTGCAACTACACATGGGGACAAAGATCGTACTTTTTGGAGAAATGTCCTCTGGTCTGATGAAACAAAAATAGAACTGTTTGGCCATAATGACCATCTTTATGTTTGGAGGAAAAAGGAAGGAGGCTTGCAAGCCGAAGAACACCATCCCAACCATGAAGCACTGGGGTGGCAGCATCATGTTGTTGGGCTGCTTTTCTGCAGGAAAATCCTGGAACAACAGCACTTAACAAAATAGATGGCATCATGAGGGAGGAAAGTTATGTGGATATATTGAAGCAACATCTCAAGACCAGTCAGGAAGTTAAAGCTTGGTCGCAAATGGGTCTTCCAAATGGACAATGACCCCAAGCACACTTCCAAAGTTGTGGCAAAATGGCGTAAGGACACCAAAGTCAAGGTATTGGAGTGGCCATCATAAAGCCCTGACCTCAATCCCATAGAAGATTTGTGGGCAGAACTGAAAAATGCGAGTGCGAGCAAGGAGGCCTAGAAACCTGACTCAGTTACACCAGCTCTGTCAGGAGGAATGGGACAAAATGTACCCAACTTATTGTGGGAAGCTTGTGGAAGGCTACCCAAAACTTTTGGCCCAAGTTAAACAATTAAAGGCAATTATACCAAATACTAATTGAGTGTATGTAAACTTCTGACCCACTGGGAATGTGATGAAAGAAATAAAAGCTGAAATAAATCATTCTCTCTACTATTATTCTGACATTTCACATTCTCCTGTCTGTCCGATGGTAAGGGAGTGAACAGCTCCTGTCTGTCCGATGGTGAGGGAGTGAACAGCTCCTGTCTGTCCGATGATAAGGGAGTGAACAGCTCCTGTCTGTCCGATGATAAGGGAGTGAACAGCTCCTGTCTGTCCGATGGTAAGGGAGTGAACAGCTCCTGTCTGTCCGATGGTAAGGGAGTGAACAGCTCCTGTCTGTCCGATGGTAAGGGAGTGAACAGCTCCTGTCTGTCCGATGGTAAGGGAGTGAACAGCTCCTGTCTGTCCGATGGTGAGGGAGTGAACAGCTCCTGTCTGTCCGATGGTGAGGGAGTGAACAGCTCCTGTCTGTCCGATGGTGAGGGAGTGAACAGCTCCTGTCTGTCCGATGGTAAGGGAGTGAACAGCTCCTGTCTGTCCGATGGTGAGGGAGTGAACAGCTCCTGTCTGTCCGATGGTGAGGGGAGTGAACAGCTCCTGTCTGTCCGATGGTGAGGGAGTGAACAGCTCCTGTCTGTCCGATGGTAAGGAGTGAACAGCTCCTGTCTGTCCGATGGTGAGGGAGTGAACAGCTCCTGTCTGTCCGATGGTGAGGGAGTGAACAGCTCCTGTCTGTCCGATGGTGAGGGAGTGAACAGCTCCTGTCTGTCCGATGGTGAGGGAGTGAACAGCTCCTGTCTGTCCGATGGTGAGGAAGTGAACAGCTCCTGTCTGTCCGATGGTGAGGGAGTGAACAGCTCCTGTCTGTCCAATGGTGAGGGAGTGAACAGCTCCTGTCTGTCCGATGGTGAGGGAGTGAACAGCTCCTGTCTGTCCGATGGTAAGGGAGTGAACAACTCCTGTCTGTCCGATGGTGAGGGAGTGAACAGCTCCTGTCTGTCCGATGGTGAGGGAGTGAACAGCTCCTGTCTGTCCGATGGTAAGGGAGTGAACAGCTCCTGTCTGTCCGATGGTGAGGGAGTGAACAGCTCCTGTCTGTCCGATGGTGAGGGAGTGAACAGCTCCTGTCTGTCCGATGGTGAGGGAGTGAACAGCTCCTGTCTGTCCGATGGTGAGGAAGTGAACAGCTCCTGTCTGTCCGATGGTGAGGGAGTGAACAGCTCCTGTCTGTCCGATGGTGAGGGAGTGAACAGCTCCTGTCTGTCCAATGGTGAGGGAGTGAACAGCTCCTGTCTGTCCGATGGTGAGGGAGTGAACAGCTCCTGTCTGTCCGATGGTAAGGGAGTGAACAACTCCTGTCTGTCCGATGGTGAGGGAGTGAACAGCTCCTGTCTGTCCGATGGTAAGGGAGTGAACAACTCCTGTCTGTCCGATGGTGAGGGAGTGAACAGCTCCTGTCTGTCCGATGGTGAGGGAGTGAACAGCTCCTGTCTGTCCGATGGTGAGGGAGTGAACAGCTCCTGTCTGTCCGATGGTGAGGAAGTGAACAGCTCCTGTCTGTCCGATGGTGAGGGAGTGAACAGCTCCTGTCTGTCCGATGGTGAGGGAGTGAACAGCTCCTGTCTGTCCAATGGTGAGGGAGTGAACAGCTCCTGTCTGTCCGATGGTGAGGGAGTGAACAGCTCCTGTCTGTCCGATGGTAAGGGAGTGAACAACTCCTGTCTGTCCGATGGTGAGGGAGTGAACAGCTCCTGTCTGTCCGATGGTAAGGGAGTGAACAACTCCTGTCTGTCCGATGGTGAGGGAGTGAACAGCTCCTGTCTGTCCGATGGTAAGGGAGTGAACAACTCCTGTCTGTCCGATGGTGAGGGAGTGAGCAGCTCGTGGCTGGGGTGTGTGGGGTCCTTGATGATGCTATGTACCGTTTTGAGTAGATGTCTTGGATGGGTGGGAACACGGCCCCAGTGATGGACTGGGCCATCTTCACCACCCGTTGGAGGGCCTTGCTGTCATGGACGGACCAATATCTGAACCAGGCCGAGATGCAACCAGTGTGTAGTGTAGTGGTAGTATTTGGAGAGGACCAGAGTGCAATGCCGAATTTCTTCAGCCGCCTTAGTAGGTAGAGACGCTGTTGTCAATTCTTCTCTGTGTGTATGGCTGTGCGCGTGTGCCGAGCGTGTGTGTGTGTGTGCGCGCGTGTCTCTCTCTTACCTACACACACCCAAACAAGCACACAGACCCCACACACACTCACGCAGACCCCCTTTTCCCCTTTGCAGAAGTTGATCTCATTGAGTTGTCTTAGCTGTCTATGTAGGTGTAAACAGTCAGTCCTGTGTTGACTTTAAGGTTGTGCATCAGTCAGATCCTTTTCTTTTAGACCTTAAAATGACATTGTAATACCTGAAACTCATGTGAATGCACGTGCAGGCTACAGAAATACAGTATGCACAAGCACACACACACCCTGCTGATAGATGTGTTGTCATTGTGAACAGCGGTGCTGTGGGGAGAGTGTGTTGTGTTGGTGTAGTGAGCCTAGGGTTGCAAAGAGAGGGTATATTACTAGAAACGTTCTAAGTTTAGCAATAAACTACCAGAATGTTGGTAACGTTCAAGGAATATATGTCATTTTATCATGAGGATGTCTAGTGTCCGTTTTGAGTCATTTGTCTTTAATTATCTATGGCCCTCTGTGTGGCCTTACCATCATATATTGAAATAATGATGATAAAAAAATATATTATAGAATGACAAAGCTGTCATACATTATCCTCAATATAACCCGTCAATTTAGTGAATATCATTGGTGTTTTAATGAGGGTTTCAGTATGAAATATCCTTTAAAAAAAAAACTTTTTATTTATTTTATTATGTCAATATGTCTTTGTTTGAAATGTTTTGGTGACAAACTGGTGGCAGTTGTGAAAAAAGATGATAGTTGGGAAGAGTTGAAAATAATAAAATAAATACAAATAAATAAAATAAGAAAATAATGCCATTGTTGATTCGAAGCTTTTTTCATTAATTAGGTTAATTCCTCTTAAACCATTATATGGTCTGTCGACTAGAAACTCATGGAAAATATGGACACAGATATAAAAAATATATACTATATACATTACCCAATTATCCATTATCAATTGCCATTGATTACCGGTTAATAATCCAAATTACTGATGATTGAACTTTTACCGGTAGCTTTGCAACCTAAGTGAGCCACACCCTGGGTTCGTGTTGTTGTCCTGAAAAAGGATTCAGTATTCTGTCCAGTATTCCGTTTTTTTCACCCCCCCTTTTTGGCCATAGCTGGGGCTAGCTGTTCTCTCTCTCTGGTCTGTGGAACGTTCTGGAGGAAGTAACCGTGGCTGCTGGAGAGTCACACAGGAATGTGTAGCGGGAACCATATCACCACTGGACTGCATAATGCTATGTGCCGTGTGAGAGTATGGGACTGTTGTGCAATATTGAGTGTGTACCTTAAATAAAAACTAACCAAATCCTGCGAGGAAATAGCAACAGTTTACATCCAAATCAAATTGTATTGGTCACATACACATGGTTAGCAGATGTTAATGCGAGTGTAGCGAAATGCTTGTGCTTCTAGTTCCGACAGTGCAGTTAATATCTAACAAGTAATCTTACAATTCCCCAACAACTACCTAATACACACAAATCTAAAGGGGTGAATGAGAATATGTACATATAAATATATAGATGAGCGATGGCCCGAGCGGCATAGGCAAGGTGCAGTAGATGGTATAAAATACAGTATATACATATGATATGTGTAATGTAAGATATGTCAACATTATTAAAGTCGCATTATTTAGAGTGGCCAGTGATTGGGTCTCCATGTAGGCAGCAGCCTCTCTGAGTTAGTGATTGCTGTTTAGCAGTCTGATGGCCTTGAGATAGAAGCTGTCTCTTGGTCCCAGCGTTGATGCACTTGTACTGACCTTGCCTTCTGGATGGTAGCGGTGTGAACAGGCAGTGGCTCGGGTGGTTGTTGTCCTTGATGATCTTGTTGGCCTTCCTGTGACATTGGGTGCTGTAGGTGTCATGGAGGGCAGGTAGTTTGCCACTGTGATGCGTTATGCAAACCGCACTACCCTCTGGAGAGTCAACCTTGCGGTTGAGGGCGGGTCAGTTGCCGTACCAGGCGGTGATACAGGATGCTCTCGATTGTGCATCTGTAAAAGTTTGTCAGGGTTTTGGGTGACAAGTCAAATTTCTTCAGCCCCCTGAGGTTAAAGAGGTGCTGTTGCGCCTTCTTCACCACACTGTCTGTGTGGGTGGACCATTTCAGTTTGTCTGTGATGTGTACACCGAGGAACTTAAAACTTTCCACCTTCTCCACTGCTGTCCATTCGATGTGGATAGGGGGGTGCTCCCTCTGCTGTTTCCTGAAGTCCACGATCATCTCCTTTGTTTTGTTGACATTGAGTGAGAGGTTGTTTTCCTGACACCACACTCTGAGTGCCCTCACCTCCTCACTGTAGGCTGTCTCGTCGTTGTTGGTAATCAAGCCCACTACTATTGTGTCGTCTGCAAACTTGATGATTGAGTTGGAGGTGTGCATGGCCACGCAGTTATGGGTGAACAGGGAGCACAGGAGGGGGCTGAGCACGCACCCTTGTGGGGCCCCAGTGTTGAGGGTCAGCGAAGTGGAGATGTTGTTTCCTACCTTCACCACCTGGGGGCGGCCCGTCAGAAAGTCCAGGAGAAAGCACAGGGCGGGGTTGAGACCCAGGGCCTCCAGCTTGATGATGAGCTTGGAGGGTACTATGGTGTTGAAAATGTGCTGTCCTTATTTGCAGGTCGGGGGGCACAGTACTTGTTAGCGGGCCGCGATGGCGGCACTGTATTATCCTCAAAGCAGGCAAGAAGGTGTTTAGTTTGTCTGGAAGAGTGACGTCGGTGTCCGAGAAGTGGAAGATTTAGTTTTTCTAGTCCGTGATTAACTGTAGACTCTGCCACATATATTTTGTGTCTGAGCCTTTGAATTGATACTCCACTTTGTCCCTGTACCAACAATTTTGAATGTTTGATTGCCTTGTGGAGGGAATAACTACACTGTTTATATTCAGCCATATTTCCAGACCTCTTTAAATGGTTAAATGTGGTGGTTCGCGCTTTCAGTTTTGAGCGAATGCCGCCATCCATCCACGGTTTTTGGTTAGGGTAGGTTTTAATAGTCACAGTGGGTACAACATCTCCTATGCACTTCCTCAGAGTCTGCGTATAGATCGATGTTGATCTCTGAGGCTGACCGGAACATATCCCAGTCCGTGTGATCAAAACAATCTTGAAGCGTGAATTCTGATTGGTCAGACCAGCGTTGAATGGTTCTAGTCACTGAAAACATCCTGTTTGAGTTTCTGCCTATAAGACGGTAGGAACAAGATGGCGTTGTGGTCGGAATTGCCGAAGTGAGGGCGGGAGAGGGCTTTGTATGCATTGCAGAAGTTAGAGTAGCAGTGATCGAATCTTTTACTCCCGCGAGTACTGCAGTCAATATGCTGATAGAATTTAGGTAGTCTTGTTCTAAAATTTGCTTTGTTAAAATCCCCAGCTACAATAAATGCAGCCTCAGGATATATGTTTTCCAGTTTACATAGAGTCCAGTGAAGTTCCTTGAAGCCTCTCTTGGGAGGTAATATGGCCGGCATTTGATTGTAAGGAATTCTAGGTCGGGTGAGCAGAAGGACTTGAGTTCCTGTATGTTGTTATGATTACACCATGAGTCGTTAATCATGAAACATACACCCCCATCCTTCCTCTTCCCAGAGAGGTGTTTATCTCTGTCTGCGCGATGCATGGAGAAGCCCAGTGGCTGAACCAATTCCGACAACATATCCCAAGAGAACCATGTTTCCATGAAACAGAGAATGTTACAATCTCTGATGTCTCTCTGGAAGGTAACTCTTTCTCGGATTTAGTCTACCTTGTTGTCAAGAGACTGGACATTGACTAGTAGTATACTCGGGAGTCTGACTAGGAGGCCGCTCCTTCTGCGGCGCTGTTGTTTTGGGTCGGCTTCTGGGATTAGATCCGTTGTCCTGGGTGGTAGTCCAAACAAAGGATCCGCTCCGGGGAAGTCATATTCCTGGTCGTACTGTTGGTAAGTTGAAGTCACTCTTATATCCAGTAGTTCTTCTCGGCTGTATGTAATAAGACTTACGATTTCCTGGGGTAACAATGTAAGAAATAATAAATTCAAAAAATGAAATAATGCATAGTTTCCTACGGACTCGAAGAGAGGCGACCATCTCTGCCGTCGCCATTTTGTCATACTTGAATATAAAGACGACATCTAGGAAGATTGAATGCTAGGCTGCAGTGAGGGCAGATTGAAGCTGAATGCTTAGCTAGCAGTGAGGGCAGAGTGAAGCTTAAAGAAGAAGTTAGCTATTTTTACAACTAAATCTCTATTTTTAATGTAAATGGAATGTTATAGAAGGGTCCAGACACTTTTTTAGCAACTTCACTTGTTTTTGAGAAACTTACCCTAACCAGCGATTCACTTCCTCATCCTCAGTGTGCCGTATGGGGATCTGAAAAAACATGAACAAAGGCTCCAAAAACACCCAAATATGTCCTTTTAGAAACGGAAATACTCTCAGTATAGTGATACAGGTCTTTAGATGTTGGACACGATGTGTCATTCCAAACTTTATCTGCAACATTCCATTTTGTGCGACTCGAGCTGTTTCCCCTATCTAACTGTTCCATTCTCCATGTAGCCTGCTGCTAGAATGGACAGAGCGGTATTGGTTGTGTCTTAACAAAATGGAGTATAGCGTTACTGATAAAGTTCTAAAGGACACAGTTTCATGTGTACAACATCTAAAGACCCGCATCACTGTACTGAGAGTGTTTCCGTTTTTTTAATGACGTACACTACGCATACTACATAACAAGGATATACTACATGAGCCCCCATACTACATAACAAGGATATACTACATGAGCCCCCATACTACATAACAAGGATATACTACATGAGCCCCCATACTACATAACAAGGATAAGAAAGTGAATTGCTGGTTGAGGTAAGTTTCTCAAACGCAAGTGAAATCACAAAAGTTTCTGGACCCTTCTATAACATGCCATTTACCTCGAAAATAAAGATTTGGTCATTAAAAAGTTAAATTCTTATTTAATGCTAGGCTAGCAGGGAGAGCAGATTGTAGCTGAATGTTAGGCTAGCGGTGAGGGCAGATTGTAGCTGAATGTTAGGCTAGCTGTGAGGGCAGATTGAAGCTGAATGTTAGGCTAGCAGTGAGGGCAGATTGAAGCTGAATGTTAGGCTAGCAGTGAGGGCAGATTGTAGCTGAATGTTAGGCTAGCAGTGAGGGCAGATTGAAGCTGAATGTTATGCTAGCGGTGAGGGCAGATTGTAGCTGAATGTTAGGCTAGCAGTGAGGGCAGATTGAAGCTGAATGTTAGGCTAGCAGTGAGGGCAGATTGAAGCTGAATGTTAGGCTAGCAGTGAGGGCAGATTGTAGCTGAATGTTAGGCTAGCAGTGAGGGCAGATTGTAGCTGAATGTTAGGCTAGCAGTGAGGGCAGATTGAAGCTGAATGTTATGCTAGCAGTGAGGGTAGATTGAAGCTGAATGTTAGGCTAGCAGTGAGGGCAGATTGAAGCTGAATGTTATGCTAGCAGTGAGGGCAGATTGAAGCTGAATGTTAGGCTAGCAGTGAGGGCAGATTGAAGCTGAATGTTAGGCTAGCAGTGAGGGCAGATTGAAGCTGAATGTTAGGCTAGCAGTGAGGGCAGATTGTAGCTGAATGTGCACATCTGTCCCAGCAAGCAGGCTGGGCCTCTCTGTACCCGCTATACTACGTAGTTACCAGTGATTGGGATTTGACCCGTGGGTTAGCAGTGAGTTTGAAACTGATACGTGACAGGACAGAGTCAGGCTGATCGCACGGCTGATACACACACAGCCGCAATACCACCTTCTGAAAACACACACACCACACACACACATACCATCTTGTCACGCTCTGGTTCTCAGTTAAGACTTCAAACACCTCATAGACAATAGCCCAGCAGGCGTTCAGGGAGTTAGCTGGTCTCATATCTGCCTTCCCCTATTTACCCGGATTAGACGTGTGTGTGTGTGCATGCGCGCTCTATGGTGGAAAAGGATTAACTCTGCCAGTCACTGGGATTAATACAGATATTTTGATATGCTACCCTTACCTGGAGGGTACAACACACCTGCCCTGGGCTACACAGGTGTGTGTGTGTGTGTGTGTGTGTGTGTGTGTATGCTTGCGTGGATTGCTAGCGTGTGTGAGGATCAGGGGCTGGCAGCACTCCAGTCAGGCATCAGTCAGCCCACCTGCTCACACACACACACTCCTCGCACTGGCCATTATTAAACAGGACCTTATTAAACAGGACCTTATTAAACAGGACCTTATTAAACAGGACCTTATTAAATAAATCAAATCAAATTTATTTATATAGCCCTAGGGTACATCAGCTGATATCTCAAAGTGCTGTACAGAAACCCAGCCTAAAACCCCAAACAGCAAGCAATGCAGGTGTAGAAGCACGGTGGCTAGGAAAAACTCCCTAGAAAGGCCAAAACCTAGAGAGGAACCAGGCTATGTGGGGTGGCCAGTCCTCTTCTGGCTGTGCCGGGTGGAGATTATAACAGAACATGGCCAAGATGTTCAAATGTTCATAAATGACCAGCATGGTCGAATAATAATAAGGCAGAACAGTTGAAACTGGAGCAGCAGCACAGTCAGGTGGAAGTTGAAACTGGAACAGCAGCATGGCCAGGTGGACTGGGGACAGCAAGGAGTCATCATGTCAGGTAGGTGGCGTGGCGAGAATCTGTCTCCTCACCACGCGCTCTCACCACTGGCGTCCCCCAGGGCTCTGTTCTAGGCCCTCTCCTATTCTCGCTATACACCAAGTCACTTGGCTCTGTCATAACCTCACATGGTCTCTCCGATCATTGCTATGCAGACGACACACAATTAATCTTCTCCTTTCCCCCTTCTGATGACCAGGTGGCGAATCGCATCTCTGCATGTCTGGCAAACATATCAGTGTGGATGACGGATCATCACCTCAAGCTGAACCTCGGCAAGACGGAGCTGCTCTTCCTCCCGGGGAAGGACTGCCCGTTCCATGATCTCGCCATCACGGTTGACAACTCCATTGTGTCCTCCTCCCAGAGCGCTAAGAACCTTGGCGTGATCCTGGACAACACCCTGTCGTTCTCAACTAACATCAAGGCGGTGGCCCGTTCTTGTAGGTTCATGCTCTACAACATCCGCAGAGTACGACCCTGCCTCACACAGGAAGCAGCGCAGGTCCTAATCCAGGCACTTGTCATCTCCCGTCTGGATTACTGCAACTCGCTGTTGGCTGGGCTCCCTGCCTGTGCCATTAAACCCCTACAACTCATCCAGAACGCTGCAGCCCGTCTGGTGTTCAACCTTCCCAAGTTCTCTCACGTCACCCCGCTCCTCCGCTCTCTCCACTGGCTTCCAGTTGAAGCTCGCATCCGCTACAAGACCATGGTGCTTGCCTACGGAGCTGTGAGGGGAACGGCACCTCAGTACCTCCAGGCTCTGATCAGGCCCTACACCCAAACAAGGGCACTGCGTTCATCCACCTCTGGCCTGCTCGCCTCCCTACCACTGAGGAAGTACAGTTCCCGCGCAGCCCAGTCAAAACTGTTCGCTGCTCTGGCCCCCCAATGGTGGAACAAACTCCCTCACGACGCCAGGACAGCGGAGTCAATCACCACCTTCCGGAGACACCTGAAACCCCACCTCTTTAAGGAATACCTAGGATAGGATAAAGTAATCCCTCTCACCCCCCCTCCCCCTTAAAAGATTTAGATGCACTATTGTAAAGTGGCTGTTCCACTGGATGTCTTAAGGTGAACGCACCAATTTGTAAGTCGCTCTGGATAAGAGCGTCTGCTAAATGACTTAAATGTAAATGTAGTCCTGGGGCAGGGTCCTAGGGCTCAGGTCAGTTGAAACTGGAACAGCAGCATGGCCAGGGGGACTGGGGACAGCAAGGAGTCATCATGTCAGGGGGTCCTGGGGCATGGTCCTAGGGCTCAGGTCCTCCGAGAGAGAGAAAGAAAGAGAGAAGGAGAGAATTAGAGATACGCACACTTAGATTCACACAGGACACCGAATAGGACAGGAGAAGTACTCCAGATATAACAAACTGACCCCAGCCCCCCGACACATAAACTACTGCAGCATAAATACTGGAGGCTGAGACAGGAGGGGTCAGGAGACACTGTGGCCCCATCCGAGGACACCCCCGGACAGGGCCAAACAGGAAGGATATAACCCCACCCACTTTGCCAAAGCACAGCCCCCACACCACTAGAGGGATATCTTCAACCACCAACTTACCATCCTGAGACAAGGCTGAGTATAGCCCACAAAGATTTCCGCCACGGCACAACCCAAGGGGGGGGGGGGGGGGCGCCAACCCAGACAGGATGGCCACAACAGTGAATCAACCCACTCAGGTGACGCACCCCCTCCAGGGACGGCATGAGAGAGCCCCAGCAAGCCAGTGACTCAGCCCCTGTAATAGGGTTAGAGGCAGAGAATCCCAGTGGAAAGAGGGGAACCGGCCAGGCAGAGACAGCAAGGGCGGTTCGTTGCTCCAGAACCTTTCCGTTCACCTTCCCACTCCTGGGCCAGACTACACTCAATCATATGACCCACTGAAGAGATGAGTCTTCAGTAAAGACTTAAAGGTTGAGACCGAGTTTGCGTCTCTGACATGGGTAGGCAGACCGTTCCATAAAAATGGAGCACTATAGGAGAAAGCCCTGCCTCCAGCTGTTTGCTTAGAAATTCTAGGGACAATTAGGAGGCCTGCGTCTTGTGACCGTAGCGTACGTGTAGGTATGTACGGCAGGACCAAATCAGAGAGATAGGTAGGAGCAAGCCCATGTAATGCTTTGTAGGTTAACAGTAAAACCTTGAAATCAGCCCTTGCTTTGAAAGGAAGCCAGTGTAGAGAGGCTAACGGAGTAATATGATCAAATTTTTTGGTTCTAGTCAGGATTCTAGCAGCCGTATTTAGCACTAACTGAAGTTTATTTAGTGCTTTATCCGGGTAGCCGGAAAATAGAGCATTGCAGTAGTCTAACCTAGAAGTGACAAAAGCATGGATAAATTTTTCTGTATCATTTTTGGACAGACAGTTTCTGATTTTTGCAATGTTACGTAGATGGAAAAAAGCTGTCCTCGAAATGGTCTTGATATGTTCTTCAAAAGAGAGATCAGGGTCCAGAGTAACGCCGAGGTCCTTCACAGTTTTATTTGAGACGACTGTACAACCATTAAGATTAATTGTCAGATTCAACAGAAGATCTCTTTGTTTCTTGGGACCTAGAACAAGCATCTCTGTTTTGTCCGAGTTTAATAGTAGAAAGTTTGCAGCCATCCACTTCCTTATGTCTGAAACACATGCTTCTAGCGAGGGCAATTTTGGGGCTTCACCATGTTTCATTGAAATGTACAGCTGTGTGTCATCCACATAGCAGTGAAAGTTTACATTATGTTTTCGAATAACATCCCAAGAGGTAAAATATATAGTGAAAACAATAGTGGTCCTAAAACGGAACCTTGAGGAACACCGAAATTTACAGTTGATTTGTCAGAGACAAACTGATATCTTTCCGACAGATAAGATCTAAACCAGGCCAGAACATGTCCGTGTAGACCAATTTGGGTTTCCAATCTCTCCAAAAGAATGTGGTGATCGATGGTATCAAAAGCAGCACTAAGGTCTAGGAGCACGAGGACAGATGCAGAGCCTCGGTCCGATGCCATTAAAATGTCATTTACCACCTTTACAAGTGCCGTCTCAGTGCTATGATGGGGTCTAAAACCAGACTGAAGCATTTCGTATACATCGTTTGTCTTCAGGAAGGCAGTGAATTGCTGCGCAACAGCCCTCTCTAAAAGTTTTGAGAGGAATGAAAGATTCGATATAGGCCGATAGTTTTTTATATTTTCTGGGTCAAGGTTTGGCTTTTTCAAGAGAGGCTTTATTACTGCCACTTTTAGTGAGTTTGGTACACATCCAGTGGATAGAGAGCCGTTTATTATGTTCAACATAGGAGGGCCAAGCACAGGAAGCAGCTCTTTCAGTAGTTTAGTTGGAATAGGGTCCAGTATGCAGCTTGAAGGTTTAGAGGCCATGATTATTTTCATCATTGTGTCAAGAGATATAGTACTAAAACACTTGAGCGTCTCTCTTGATCCTAGGTCCTGGCAGAGTTGTGCAGACTCAGGACAACTGAGGTTTGGAGGAATACGCAGGTTTAAAGAGGAGTCCGTAATTTGCTTTCTAATAATCATAATCTTTTCCTCAAAGAAGTTCATGAATTTATCACTGCTAAAGTGAAAGTCATCCTCTCTTGGGGAATGCTGCTTTTTAGTTAGCTTTGCGACAGTATCAAAAAGGAATTTTAGGATCTTATTAAACAGGACTGGCCCTTATTAAACAGGACTGGCCCTTATTAAACAGGACCTTATTAAACAGGACCTTATTAAACAGGACCTTATTAAACAGGACTGGCCCTTATTAAACAGGACCTTATTAAACAGGACTGGCTCTTATTAAACAGGACCTTATTAAACAGGACTGGCCCTTATTAAACAGGACCTTATTAAACAGGACTGGCCCTTATTAAACAGGACTGGCCCTTCTCCTCTGCTGCTCAGGTGTGCTGAGCTCATGGAAACATCCCTTTATACACTTCTCACATACTCTAACATGCTTGTCAACACCCATTACCTTTAATTTAGGATGAATGTTGTACACATTGGCTCTGATCTCGGTTGTATTTTTCCTTTTAGAATAATGGCAACAGTGGTTCACTGTTTCTCGCTCCCTCTCTTCTTTCCCCAGGCTGAAGGAGATAGACATGAGTGAATATGATGCATCGACATACGAGCGTTTCTCTGGAAACGTCAGAAGACAGGTCCAGTCCCTGCGCATCATTCTGGACAACTTACAGGTAACAACACACACGATATGTCCCAGAATACTGTTCTCATGTTGGTAATACCAGTCCTCAGTGGGTTAGAACTAGTTCAAACTGTGCGCACCTTGGGTGGGAAATAGGTAGAGAATCAGACTGTATTAACGTTTTTGGTGACATTAAGATAGCCACCATGTGACATGAGCACAGTCACCCCATACTGTATGTGTGAAAATAATAGGAAGGAGTGGGCACTGGCCCTAACGAGCTCTCTGATTGGTTGTCCAGCTGAGGGCCCCTGGACAAGGGGTGTGGCCAAATCTCAGGAATGTGATTCTGTCTTTTTATCTTTTCCTGGGAGAGGTGAGTAGCTGTACGTGTGTAATTGTGTTTGTGTGTATGGGTGTGAGAAGAGTGGGATTTTTTTGTTGGTACTTGACAATGATTACAGAGTATGAGGCCAAGCTCTATGATGCTCCAGGGTTGTGTGTGTGTGTGTGTGTGTTTGTGTTTGTGTGTGTGTGTGTAAATGTTTTACTATACTTGTGAGTACCAAAAGTCCTCACAAGAATAGTACAGCAACAAAAAAAGTGAGGACATTTTTCCAGTCCGCACTTGTAAAAAGGCTATTTTAGGGGTTTGGGTTAGAATTAGGGTTAAGGTTAGGGAAAATCTGATTTTGAGTTGTTGGTCGCCAAAAAGTCTTTGCAAGTATATATAGTGCATGCGTGCACTCCACGCCAGGTGGAGCTGGACTGGGCTGGGCTGGACTAGGATGTTGTGGGCTTGGGGTGTGCATAGGCTACATAGTGTGCATTATGTGATATCTTATAATGTATCTCTTATCGCTCTCTCTCTCTCTGTGTGTGTGTGTGTGTGTGTGTGTGTGTGTGTGTGTGGTAGCATTAGCTGATAACATCCTCTACTGTGTCTGCTTGAGCTTGTCAGGTCTGTGTAGAATCTAAAGCACATGTGTGAACAGTGACCCGTCCTGCTGTTACATGTTATGGACCGTTTAGGAAGCTATCTACCCGTATTCAATATCACCTTTTTCTGACTATCATACTTAATCAGTCTTTCTTTGTTTGCGCTGTCAAATGCACAGAGAAATATTTCCATTTGTGGTTCCACGAAAATATTTGAGGTTTTTAAGTAATCTCCTAAACAGTAGTGATGAAACACCCTGAGCCTTCTGATCACTGAGGGTCAGTTTCCCAAACCCAGACTAAGCCTCTTCCTGGACTAAAAACACGTTCAAAGATCCTCCATGCTTTTCAAAAGGAGGCTTCATTTGAGTTCAGGATACTGGCCCCTAGATTGTTCTGATTGTTTGGGAATTAGTCTATATCCCTATCAGAGTTGATTAGTGGGTGATATGTTGACAGTGTTTCTCTGTCTGTGTCCCCAGGCCAAAGGGAAGGAGCGTCAGTGGTTGAAGAATCAATCACTGGGAGAGCTGGATGATGCTAAGATCATAGATGGACTGACGGGAGAGAAGGCTATCTACAAACGCAGAGGAGAGCTGGATCCAGAGGTGTGTGTGTGTGTGTGTGTGTGTGTGTGCGTGTGTGCGTGCGTGCGTGCGTGCGTGCGTGGGTGGGTGGGCGGGTGTAGTTGGACTCCTGTGGTGTGTGTGATTATTATAATTGCAAATCTATGGTCTCGATCACACACATTCTCGCACACAACTAGCCATTAACCACACACACAATGTTCCCACGCTAAGACATCCCATCCATATGCACGTGCACCCAAACAAACACATACTCACGAAACAAAATACACATGTTTTAATCTCATTTAGCTCCAAGTGTTGAATATTTTTGGTCGGTCTAGAGAGGACAGCCGTCTATGGTAACATAAGGAACACCCACTTAAGAGATATGAAAGAGAAACCAAATAAAATGTTTCTCCCACTATTAAATCAGTTATTTCTATGTAATGTAATTGAGCAATGCCATTTTCCATGGATGTCCACTTGAAGTGATGACCAGTTTTCTGAATGAATGAGTTTCCCCTAGCGTTTATTTGCTGATGTTAAGAAGAATGATTAAAATAATGTGCTTCAGCTTGGCTCTGTGAAAAGTTGTTTTCCAGAATATTGTAGTAGGGATTCTAATTTAAAACATTGTTTTTTGTTTATAATATTATTCTGTTCCAGTTCTATACAGTAGCAATTCCCCTGTAATATTCCATCCTATAGGGAAGTGTGTGTATAATTAAGCAATAAGGCACCCTGGGGGTTTATGGTATATGGCCAATATACCACGGCTAAGGGTAGTTCTTAAACATGACGCAACACAGAGTGCCTGGATACAGCGCTTAGCTGTGGTATATTGGCCATATACCACAAACCCCCGAGGTGCCTTATTGCTATTATAAACTGGTTACCAACGTAATTAGAGCAATACAAATAAATATTTTGTCATAACCGTGGTATACGTTTGATATACCACGGCTTTTGGCCAATCAGCGTTCAGGGCTCGAACCACCCAGTTGATAATATCTGTTTAACCCTCTGTGTTCTGTTTTGTGTGTTCGTCTGTGTGTGTGTGTGTGTGTGTGTGTGTGTATAGCTGGGCAGCCCGCAGCAGAAGCCAAAGCGTCTGCGTGTGTTAGCTGACGTGTCAGGGAGCATGTACCGTTTCAACGGGGTGGATGGTAGGCTGGAGAGATCCATGGAAGCTGTGTGTATGGTGATGGAAGCCCTGGAGAGCTACGAACAGAAGATCAAGGTGAGATACACACACACACACATGCAGTAGTTGCCCGTCGGTACAAAACTAGGATCAGCTTTGATAACATCTTCGAGTGGCTATTTTGATGACACATTGACAGACAGGATATGTGTTGGTTTGTCCAGACTACAATATCAGTGAAGTATAGTCACCTTTCACAGGGGAGGGAGGGAGGGAGGGATGGTCAAATAGAGGAGAGGAGAGAGGGAAAGGGGGAGTGAAATGGGTAGAGAGAGGGAGGGAGCGATAGTGTCCGTGTCAGACGTGTGTGGGGAGGGGTGGAGTGGCAGACTTCATGGCCCCACAGCGTTCTCCTCTACACCACCTGACCTACTGCTCACATATCAGTGTTTCACACACGTGCGTAACCCGCCTGCATCTGAAAACACACACACACACCTGTGCTCTACACTCTGACAGGTGCCACCTGCTCATACACATCTAGGATAAGACGTGCGGACGCGGGTACACAGACACACGCGCACACATACTAACACACACACACGCCAGCCTGTATGCAAGTTCTAAAAGAGAGGACACTCGATGGCTTCAGTGTTGTATTCCAGAGCATTATAAGGTCATGTTTAGAAGAAGCTAAGGCCCTGTTTAGACAACACACATACATACATACATACATACATACATACATACATACATACATACATACATACATACATACATACATACATACATACATAAACACACACATACATACATACATACATACATACATACATACATACATACATACATACATACATACATACATACATACATACATACATACATACATAAACACACACATACATAAACACATACATACATACATACATACATACATACATACATACATACATACATACATACATACATACATACATACATAAACACACACATACATACATACATACATACATACATACATACATACATACATACATACATACATACATACATACATACATACATACATACATACATAAACACACACATACATAAACACATACATACATACATACATACATAAACACACACATACATAAACACATACATACATACATACATAAACACACACATACATACATACATACATACATACATACATACATACATACATACATACATACATACATACATACATACATACATACATACATACATACATACATAATCACACACACACACACACACACACACACACATACATACATACATACATACATACATACATACATACATACATAAACACACACATACACACACAGGGCCATGCACAGACCTTTCAGGGGGCAGGTGCTCAGAAGGGCACCCACTTGACTGCCTCTGTAGAGAAAATTTTAACATTTTTGACCATAGGCCTATTCATTTCTGCAACAACACACTCATCACAAATGTGAAGCAAGCTAGTTACAGTGCCTCCTAAAGACAGGGTAGGCTGTCAGCTGATTTTTAGTAGCCTAGGGTCTGGGAAAAATGTGGCCTTTGATAAAGACATTTCATCCAATTCCACGTCATTTTACATGACTGTAGACTTTGACAGAATATTTTTTTAATACCACACAAATATCGAAATGACAGACTACTTTGACACTGACAAACTGAGAATCTGAGATCAATAAAAATACCTTGTCTTGAACCCATCACTACCCTAGGCCTAGGTATGTGGAGACACACATACTGTACGATATGAGGAGGAAATGATGCTCAGTTCACTCTCCGGCGATGGCCGATGCGCTCGTGCCAAAAGCCTACATCTCGCTCTTGTTTGACTTTTGTAAAACAATGTTCGCTCAATAGGCCTATTTAGAAGTTGATCAAATATTTTGGTTGCCTACAGCAACGACAGATTAGAATATTCCATTTTCAGCTGGAGCCATTTGCTTTCCAACCGGTGTTTTCCCACAATTGTACTTGGCCTGTTTTGTCTTCATGCTGTTCACTGACAGACTTGCCTCTCGTTCCGGACTGTAGGCTATGTCTTCTTATTGGGCCCCACACAAGAATGCTTTTTGAAAGAAGCAATTTGATCCTTCCTCTGTGGCTAAATTACAAGTCTACTCATAGTGTAGTAGGCTATTCTGAATTGTTTCATTTCTTTCTGAACAGGCAGCAGTAATTCGGTAACTTTGACAAATGTATTTACATTCATCAGTGGTGCTGCGGAACCTCTTTGGGGGTGGTGCTGCGGAACCTCTTTGGGGGTGGTGCTGCGGAACCTCTTTGGGGGTGGTGCTGCGGAACCTCTTTGGGGGTGGTGCTGTGGCACCTCTTTGGGGGTGGTGCTGCGGCACCTCTTTGGGGGTGGTGCTGCGGCACCTCTTTGGGGGGTTGAATAGTTTTGCACTCTCAAGTTTTCAGTTTTCTTGTTTGTTTCACAATAAAAAATATTTTGCATCTTCAAAGCATGTTGTGTAAATCAAATGATACAAACCCCCCATAAATCTATTTTAATTCCAGGTTGTAAGGCAAAATAGGACAAATGCCAAGGGGGTGAATACTTTCACAAGCCACTGTACCTCAGTCGGCAGCCGTACGTGCCCTTATCAGGAGTGATGCCATGTGACACTAGATATGGGGAGTTCCACTGTAGGACACTTTATCTGACCCTGGGTTATGTGACAACTAGTTTATAAAAGAGTATTGATGGCACAAGTCTGTGACCAGGCGGACATACTGGGCTCTGGCGGAGACAGGATACCCTTGACCCTTCATAATGAGCCCTAACATCACTGGCTCATCAGGGCCATCCACAGCTATAGCAGTGGACCAACATAGCAGCAGGGGGAATGCTTGTCTTACGAGTCCTTTCTCAACATGAGTTAAAAAGTGAGAAAAATTAGCAAAGAATGTAATAGTAACACGCAAAAAATAACAATAACGAGACTATTATACAAGGAAAGGAAAGGGGAGTACCTAGTCAGTTGTCCAACTGAATGTATTCAACTGAAATGTGTCTTCCGCATTTAACCCAACCCCTCTGAATCAGAGAGGTGCGGGGAGTACCAGAACCAAGTCAATGTGAAGGGGTACAAGGTAGTTGAAGTAATTGACATAATTGAGGTAATATGTACATGTAGGTAGGGGGAAAGTGACTAAGCAATCATGATAGAAAATGAACAGAGTACCAGCAGCGTGTGAAGGAGTGTGTGTGTGGCGTCAATATGCATGTGTGTGTGTGTGTGTGTGTGTGTGTGTGTGTGTGTTGGAGTGTCAGTGTAGTGTGTGTGTGTGTTGGAGTGTCAGTGTAGTATGTGTGTGTTTGTGGGTAGAGTCCAGTGAGTGTGCATTGAGCTGGTGCAAGAGAGTCCGTGTAACAAAAAAAAGATGGTCAATGCAAATAGTCAGGGTGGCCATTTGATTAACTGTTCAGCAGTTTTATGGCTTGGGTGTGTAGAAGCTGTTCAGGAGCCTTTTGGTCCGCTGTGCGGTAGCAGAGACAACAGTCTTTGACTTGGGTGGCTGGAGTCTTTGACCATTTTTAGGGCCCTACTCTGACACCGCCTGGTATAGAGGTCCTGGATGGTGCTGTACGCACTACCCTCTGCAGAGCCTTGCGGTCAGATGCCAACCAGTTGCCATACCAAGTGGGGATGCAGCCCCGCTTGGTATGCTGTCAAATGCTGTCAATGGTGCAGCTGTAGAACTTGCTAATTATAAGTTGTAAGTTATTTTACCTCAGCTTGGGTGATGATGACCTCCTCTCTTCTGTTTTCCTCCCCCTTTCTCTCTTTTCTCCAGTATGACATTGTGGGTCATTCTGGTGATGGTTATGACATAGAGCTGGTCAGAACAGACAAGGTCCCCAAGAACAACAAACAGAGACTGAAGGTCCTCAAGGTATGGACCAAACTCCACATCACTCAACCTCACAATACCCTCCTCAACCCCACTGGTTCTACCTCATTCTGCCTCTATCCCAATCAACCTCACACTATCACACTCAACCTCACTCTACCTCACACTACCCCACTCTACACCACACTACCCCACTCAGCCTCACACTACCCTACTCAACCTCACACTACCCCACTCAACCTCACACTACCCAAGCTCACTCTACCCCACACTACCCTACTCTGTCTTACACTACCCCACTCAACTTCACTCAACCTCACACTACTCCACTCAAACTCACACTACCTAAATTAACCTCACTCTACCCCACTCAACCTCACACTGCCCCACTCAACCTCACACTACTCCACTCAACCTCACACTACTCCACTCAACCTCACACTACTCCACTCAACCTCACACTACCCCACTCTACCCCACTCAACCTCACTCTACCCTACTCAACCTCACACTACCCCACTCAACCTCACACTGCCCCACTCAACCTCACTCTACCCCACTCAACCTCACTCTACCCAATTCAACCTCACACTACCCCACTCAACCTTACACTACCCCACTCAACCTTACACTACCCCACTCAACCTCACACTGCCCCACTCAACCTCACACTGCCCCACTCAACCTCACATTATCCCACTCAACCTCACTCTACCCTACTCAACCTCACTCTACCTCACTCAACCTCACATTATCCCACTCAACCTCACTCTACCCTACTCAACCTCACTCTACCCTACTCAACCTCACTCTACCCTACTCAACCTCACTCTACCCCACTCAACCTCACATTACCCCACTCAACCTCACTCTACCCTACTCTATATCTCACTTTACCCCACTCAACCTCACTCTACCCTACTCTATATCTCATTCTACCCTACTCAACCTCACTCTACCCTACTCTATATCTCACTTTACCCCCACTCAACCTCACTCTACCCTACTCTATATCTCACTCTACCCCACTCAACCTCATTCTATCTATTTGACCCATTCTACCCTACCCTCTTCTCGTCTCCTGTCCTCTCTTCCCCTGTGTGTGTCCTCACCTCTCTCTCTCTGCCCCCTCCAGAACATGCATGCCCACTCTCAGTTTTGTATGAGTGGAGACTACACCCTGGAGAGCACTGAGGCTGGCATCAGGGAGCTGGCACGCGAGGATGCTGACGAGCGCTTCGTGGTGGTGCTGAGCGACGCCAACCTGGAGCGCTACGGCATCACGCCCGAACGCTTTGCCCGCGCCCTGACCTCCGACCCCCAGGTCAACGCCTTTGCCATCTTCATCGGCTCGCTGGGCGACCAGGCCGACAGGTGAGAAGATAGAGGTGGAGGGTAGTGTGCATGTCAAGACGTGATGATTGTTTATCGTAACAGGTGGCTCAAGTAAGTAGGTTCCTACATCAAGCACTTCCTGGAGGAGAGAACAGTATAGTTTGACCAGTACTTTATCCTACCCATACAGCCATACAGTGTGCTGCCTGCTGCTCAGTAGTCCTTTGTAGTGTTTGTTCTCAATGAAATCCCAGTTTAAAGAGATTCTAAATGCAGGACCAAGAAGGATGTGCTCTCTTTAACCTAATTATCCTTCTCTCTCTGTCCCAGACACATACACACGCCCAGTGTTGTCTGGCCTGTGTTATGGCTTGTATGGTTGGCGTCGCGTGTCCTTTGAAGTCTGAATGGTGTAGGCCATATTGTTTGTCGTTCTGTCCCAGCCTCTGGCTGGAGAATAACAATGAGTGGCTTTAACCTCCGTCTCAGTCTCTCTGTGGTCTCTCTATAGCTTAGGACCCAGTTAGAGAGAGGGAGGGAGCAAGGGGGAGAGAAGACAGAGAGTTATATGTGGCAGTATATTCCTCCCTGTTTCTGTGGCTGTGGTGTCTCTAAGCTGGTCACTGCCATGGCCTAAAAAGCAGTGATCATCATGCACAATGACCGGAATAAAATGGAAAAGAAAGAGGGAAGGGGGGGATTTAGGGACACAGCTAACTATGGGAAGAGAGAGAGAGAGAGAGAGCGAAAGAACTTTGCCCACCACATCTCCCTCTTCCCAGTTCTGCCTGTCAATGACAGCTATTGTCTCGCGTTCATTCATTGGCTCATGGGAACATCTGGAACATTTGTCCTCGGAAAGTGGGGTCTCTCTCAATGGAGTGTCCACATTCAGCTACTGAACACACTGTGGGTTGTATCTTGACATCTATTTCTGTTCAGACATTTGACAGTAGAAGGTCACTATCGCTCTCTTTTGCTCTTCTCTCTCTGGCTTTTTGTAATTTTTCTCCTCTCTATCTCTCTCTCTCTCCTACTCTCTGTCTCTCTCTGTCTCTCTCTGTCTCTCTCTCCAGGCTCCAGAGAACGTTGCCGGCTGGGCGGTCCTTCGTTGCCATGGACACCAAGCACATCCCTCAGATCCTGCAACAGATCTTCACCTCCACCATGCTCTCCAGTGCCTGAGAGTGAGACATACACACACAGGCTTTAGCGCCAACTCAGTGACACCACATCATTTCTGGCTTATCAGGACGGTGTGTGAAGTATAATGACAATGGCCTTCAGATGACTGTTCAGGACTACAGGGCCACACAGTGAATGGGCTGTCAGTACTGTCCATTAGAATGTCCTACTGACATACATTTGTATGTTGTTGTTTTTTTAGCGGTTAAGAGCGTTGGGCCAGTAACCGAAAGGCCGTTGGTTCGAATCCCCGAACTGACTAGGTGAAAAATATGCCCATGTGCCCTTGAGCAAGGCACTTAACCCTAATTACTTGTGTAAGTTGCTCTGGATGAGAGCGTCTGTTAAATGACTAAAATGTAAATATATGAATGTTGAGTTGTGTTTTGCCACAGCTCATAACCCTGCGTTATAACTTTACATTGAAGTGGCATTGCTGCTTATTAACATTGCTGCTTATTAACATTTCTTAGGCCCCTAGACTAAGGTCAAGACAGTGAGGACCAGGATGTTTTTTTAGGGTGTGTTGGGCAGATGCTGGTGCCCTGGTACACACAAACACACACACGGTTGTGTTTCTCCAATGTCGGTTGGAAGTGAACTTGAGAGAGCATCTTTGTTTTTGGACTTCCTTTGTCTTGTGCCCTTTGACCTGACACACACACACACACACACACACAGAGACACACACGGGGTGTCCAGCACTAACTTGGCTCCTGTAGAATGCCGGGACTGTGAGGGGGGGAATTTCCCGTCTGACTGCAAACGCTCAGTTAAATGTTGAGCAACACCTTCATCTCTGTGTGTGTGTGTGTGGTGGGGGGGGGGGGGGTCCCGTGCTCTATCTAGATCAACAAGCACTGCTCATTCCCTTCCTGACCACCAGACCTTGTGACGCTCACTGCTCTTCTCAGCCCCCCCAGGAATCTGAGCATTCATTACAGGACCCACACAAACACTGGCACACACACACACACACACAGTGATGTGTGTTGCTGGGGAAAGTGTGATTAATAGAAGCTCTTGGAGGATGCAGAGAGATTCTATAGAGGGGATGGAGGAACAGGAGGGAGGGAAGGGGAAAACAACTACTGAGAAAGAGAGAGGTATCATCTGTAATTTCTCCGAAGCTTGCCTCGCCAGTGTTGGGCAGCACAGTGCACACGTGCAAACTCCTTATCTCTTCACTCAGTAGCTTGACCTCTTTCTCTTTCCCTGGCGTGATGGAGGAATATAGTGCCCTGTTTCCACTCTGACTCTGTTGCTCTCTCTCTCGTAGGGTTGGTTGTTGGTGCGTGTGTTCTGCTATCTGTGTGTTGGACGTGTCTGACTAGATTGACTACAGACCTACCTGAAGTGGCCTGATTGAACTGTGGCCTGTCTAAACACTTCTGTATATCAGATCTCTTCCGTTATGATTCTAGTCATTCCTGACATCGCTGCTGTGTTTCATCCATCTGTTTCATGCTGTTTGTTGATTTGTTTGTCATTGATTATAATGGAATAAAATGGTGTAAATATGTACAAAGTTGGAATAAACTCATAAATGATCAGTCATGTCCTGTGTTTGTTTTTGACTTTGGTGGGTAATGTGTCATGGTTGAACCCAATTGTGCTAGCGAAGACCATTAGCCCTGTTCTGAGAATCTGAGGGAGTTCCTGGAATGCCTCCATGGCAGAATGTGTGTGTGTGTGTGTGTGTGTGTGTGTGTGTGTGTGTGTGTGTGTGTGTGTGCCAGCTGTTTGGATATATTTTATATTTTCTTTTCTGGTCACTTTTTCCATGCACTGTTACAATCCTTGTTAGCCTTGTACAAGAAAACCCTTGTCTCCCCTTAGGGTAACCCAGCTTCCCCCGCCTCAGGCCAAGGCTTACCCCATCCCACTCTGCTTCTGGAAGTAAGATGGAGACAACCGATCTAGGATCAGATCACCCTACCCCCAATCATAACTAACCATTAAGGGGGTCAACATAAACCTGACCCTGAATCAGTGGTTAGGGTAAACTTCTATTCATAGGGGAGTAATCTCCCTGGAGTGTGTTGTTTGTAATGACATGGTCCTGTCTGCTTCCTTTACAAGCTGTTTGATTGATCCACTGTTTATCACCCTCGCTGTTGGAACAATGACAAATTGACTAGGACACACACACACGCTACGATAATAATTCCCCTGGGCCTGCTGTTTTTACCCCTCTCCCAGACTGTAATGGAGAGAGAAGTCGTCTAGACGTGTGGGATGTTCTGTGAGTCAATCGCTAATAGCTGTGTTTGTTTGTGTATGAGATGCCATTCAGACAACTGTTTAGGTTCTGGGCTTCCCCAGAACACACGTCACAGGGCTCCGTGTCTGAGGGTCATTTAGTCCATAGAGATACACTATGTCATATTCTATTCAGACTTTCAGAGCCATAGACACAACAGTGACCACACTGGAATATACAGCCAGTTCCAATGACAGAACAACTATGATCACTTAACACTCATAGGTTGTAGTGGAGTTGCTCTTCGATAGTGTGACTATTTGACCTGAATCTGTTCTACAACTGGAGCAGTTGGTTAGTTACATAGTCTGACCTCATGTTGTTGTGAGCTTTCTATGCTCCAGGGCTCAAATGACATTAACGAGTACAGTCCCGGAACACACACACGCAATGTGACCTGTCTTCTATGGACTATACACTGCTGTGAACGTGCAGTGCCATTGAACAGGAATCAGGATTGACTGGTTGGGGGTTAATTGATTGATCACTGGTTACCATAGAATAGGAGAGCTAGATTGACAGTTAATTGTTTGTCCGCCATGGTGGAAAAATGTCTCACATATTTCCTGATGGTAATGAGGCTCCCGAGTGGCGCAGCAGTCCAAGGCACCGTGTCTCAGTGCAAGAGGCGTCACTACAGTTCCTGGTTCGAATCCAGGCTGTGTCACATCTGGCCATTTTTTATATTTTTTATTTTACCTTTATTTAACTAGGCAAGTCAGTTAAGAACAAATTCTTATTTTCAATGACGGCCTAGGAACAGTGGGTTAACTGCCTGTTCAGGGGCAGTACGACAGATTTGTACCTTGTCAGCTCGGGGATTCGAACTTACAACCTTTCGGTTACTAGTCCAATGCTCTAACCACTAGGCCGCCCCTATGGGGGTCCCATAGGGCGGCCAAGCGTCGTCCGGTTTTGGCCGGGGTAGGCCGTCATTGTAAATAAGAATGTGTTTTTAACTGACTTGCCTAGTTAAATCAAAGTTAAACACCCCCAGAAAATGTGTAAACCAGGGGAACAGGAAGCTCGTAATGGAGAGGAAGTGATGATGTCAAACAATAACACATGCCAGGGCACAGAGGTGCAGGCACGGGATTCTGGGAAAACCTTTGTAAAAACACTTCTAATGCAGATACACACACACAACACACACACACACAGAGACCCATAAAGGCTTTCCCTGCAGTTGTGAACACAGACAAGAGACGGGGCAACTTTATTACTGATCATTGCACACACACACACACGCGCACACACACGCACAGGCTGTGTAGACAGGAGGCAGCAGCCCCAGTGTTTTATGGCTGCTTCATTAGGCAGTAATGACAGCTCTGCTATAGCAGCCCTCACTAATCACCACAGGTGTTTGCTGCTGGGACCCCACCATGCAGACTGATGATGGAAGGGGGGGGCTATACACACACAGCCTGCTGACACCTGGCACTGGCTGATGATCGCACATGTAGGTGGCTTGATGTCTGAAAGACTCATTGAGATGTACAGTATACTTAATTGTGAGAATGCACACACACTTACACACACACACACCAAGCCAGGTATGACACACAACCCACCTGACACCTGCCTCTGACAGGCTCTCTTTGAGATCTTCACCTCACTGTGAAGTCACACACACAGACTGACAGAGAGAGACAGAGACCTTACAGTGCAGTCTGAGGAGAATCTAATGAACCACACTGTTGACAGACAGACTGGCCTAATAACAGACAGACTATTACTGACAGACTGCTGACAGACTGACCACTTTAGTAAGCAGATTATCAGATCAGGTTTCAGCACATCCCTCAGATCCCCTAACCTACCAAGCATGTAGCCTACTGATGATATAACCCTATACCACCGATATAACAGGGAGCCAGATGTTACACTTGGATGTATAAATCTGAATCTGGTTGGAATTTCCACTCCCCACCAAATATGGTAATGAGAGGAAGCCCAGTAGCCGGCAGTGGGAGAAGATGGAGCGAGTTGGAACTGGGCCGACATTCTGCTGGTTTTCTCATCAAAGAAAAGCCCGATCTCAATACAGCTTTCTGTTCCAAACATAGTGCACAAAGTTTTGTAGACGTGACCCTTTGCCAAGGTTTCTAAAACTTGCATTGTTTACAAGGAGTGCAAGGGCGAATTGAGTTATTGCACACGCACATCACAGCGAAGGCATTCACTAGAGCGCGGCAATAGGATCTTGCTAGCTCGTACATGGCTCTGCCCACTTCCTTGCTTGTTCTGCCCACTATGCTTCATTATCCCCCGTTGAAAAAGACACAGATGGACTATCTTCGGGTAGTTCTAAATATCTTTGTCTATACTCTACTCAAATCTTTACCCTAACAACCATGTAGCCTACTGATGATGTAGCTCTATAATAAGCAGTCCTTCCTCCCAATAAGGAATGATGTTTTGAATAGTTTAAACTTCCTTCCCTCTCAACAGGACCTGAGTCCACCATGTAGTTATAGGTTCAGCAACGTGATTAACATACAGTATATATCACCCTATTGAAAAGTAATTGTTTGACCTGCTGTGGCTACTCAGTAACCTTGTTGGTTAGCAGACCTGGAACATACAAACCTTTAGTGAGGAGTGGAGAAGGGATACACACACACAGAGTTTGACCCTGTAGCATTGTGTGTGTGTGGGGGGGGGGGGGGGGTGTCTCTGTGTGCCATACTGATGCTTTATAAATGAAACATCCTTACAGTATGTGTGATTTACCCAACCTTATCGGTGTGTATTGACTTATTGTGAGCTCAACTTTAGTATAAGAGCGACTCAAACTGGATAAATCCCTGGCTGTGACCCCACTCTCTCAGGGAGTTTAGATATGAAAGAAACACATTTCCATTTCACACCTCACACTCGTGCAGGTTACCCACTTGTACGTGCAGTGAAACAGGACACATATCAGCACCCCCTATTTGACCTTTGAAGTGCCTGTAGAAGTGTAGCTTATTGTTCCTGTTGCCGTACTGTCGATTACATCATCAAGAGGATGTGGTTTGCCCCTCTGTTTCTGGGGTTCCTCCACCGTGTGAATTAAATAGGGCCGTTGTCCCTGACAACATCAAAACAACCTTATATCTCTGTGCAAAACTGTCCAGTTGTCATATATATATATATATATGTCAGTTTCGTAATAACCCAAAGTGACAATCTTAAAGTTGCAGATTGTAATATAGAGAAGTCCCTGACAATATGACAACTGTTATTTTAACAAACAGTGTTACTATGTGTTGATAATACTTTGTCCTTGACAACATCAACATAGCTTGACATCTCTGCATGCTCGCATAGATTAATCTGTCATCACTAAGCGTGCTGTTTTTGTAACATGTAGAGACCTACTCATCACATGGAAAAATTGTTTCTCTTGCTTGAATAGATAAGTCTCTCACTCAGCAACTAAATATGAGAAGGTTTCTATATTCAATGGTTTTCAGTCCTGTTGCCTTCACCAAGTACCTAAGTTAATATTTTATCATACAAATGTCATTATTTATGACAATACATAACTTTTTGGGGGACAATATCATACTTTGACCGCCTACTTTTAACCTAACACAGCGGTCTGAAACTCACATTGCCACATCAGCAAGTCACATTATTCTGGCTTGCAAAGTGTTATATAATTCCAATTGGAATCCAACCGGAGTTAGGATAGCTAACAATTGGAATCCAGCCAGAGTTAGGATAGCTAACAATTGGAATCCAGCCAGAGTTAGGATAGCTAACAATTGGAATCCAGCCGGAGTTAGGATAGCTAACAATTGGAACTTTTAGTCACCAGCAACTGCAGTTAGAATGACTGACAAGGAAGGGAAGATTGATAAATGAGGCTACTTAAACCATCTAAACTGGAACAACCATGTCAATAACTGGTGAAATAAGTCCAACCACTTACAGATTTAATTACTTTAGAAAAATGTATGTTATTTATCTTTGTGTATCATAAGATCAATTAATCAAGGTGCATGCAGAAACAGATATTAAAACAAGCTATACTAATACGCAACCTGCAACAAAGCATGCTGGGTAATATGATAATGAGGCCCCTCCAATGCCTTATTTACTCTGAGAGAGTTAATGGAAATTAGCTCAACACGGTCGAGTAACAACAACACCATGCAGTGGTGATTGCACTGTGATTCAAATAACACTTAATTTATTTACTGCAGGTTTCACTTTCAATCCCACTGGTTTTAACCCCACTAAAATCAAAACTCAGATATAACACTCACAACACTTTATCCTCAACACTGAGATTTTAACACCCGCTGTGTGCTGTAGCAAACTGTCTCAAATTGCGTGAGTATTATGTGTGCCAAACAGGTGCTGTTAAATTAAAATATGGATTATATTTCCAACAGCTTTATGGAGGTTATACAAGGTTATTACTATACGAAGCCTACTAATGATAAGAATGTTTGGATATCAGAGCCGCGGTAACTCACCAGTGTTCACCAAAATTACGATTTTCCTGAATTGGATCCTTTGTTCGTACCCCCCCAAGGCAATTGAACTTATCCCAGAGGCTGCTCCAAGACGCTCCGGTGGAGTGGACTTCTAGTCCGACTCAGGGGGCGTGCACACCATCCACCGCTTCCGAGTATATTCCTCGCTAATCTTCAGTACCTGGACAATAAAGTAGACGAGCTCAGGGTGAAGATCTCCTTCCAGAGAGACATCAGGGACTGTAACATACTAGGTTTCATGGAAACAGGGCTCTCTCCGGATATACTGTCCCGGTCCATACAGCAGGCTGGGTTCACAGTTCATCGCACAGACAGGAATAAATATCTCTCCGGGAAGAAGAAAGGCAGTGATGTATGTTTCATGATTAACTACTCATGGTGTGATTGTTATAACGTACAGGAACTCGACCTAGAGTACCTAACAATCAAATGCCGACCGTATTGCATCCCAAGATAATTATCTTCGGTTATAGTCACAGCCGTGTATATTCCCCCTCAAGCCAATATAACAATGGCCCTCTTGAAACCACATATCCCGAGGCCGCATTTATTGTAACTGGGGATTTTAACAAAGTACATTTTAGGAAAACGCTACCGAAGTTCTATTAACACATTGCCTGTAAAACTCTCAACCATTGTTACTCCCCCTTCCGGGATGGCTACAAGGCCCTCCCCAGCCCTCCGTTCGGCAAATCAGATCACGACAACAGGAAGTATCTGTGCTAAGGTCAATTCAACGCTAGTCTAACCAATCGGAATCCATGCAACATTGTTTTGATCACACGGACTGGGATATTTTCTTGGTATCCTCTGAGAATAACATTGACGTATACACGGACACAGTGATTGAGTTCGTCAGGAAGTGTATATTGGGAATGTTGTTCCCATTGGGAACTTCTTATGAACATTGTATTTTTTATGGACAAGTCTTATGAATGCATATATTCTTTCTACAGCTTATCCGCGTACACCCTGTTGATGATGCTTATTACTGACTGGGAATATGGTAGACCCGGAACAAACAGTGTAGTTATTCAAGGCAATCAAACAGGCAAAACATCAGTACAGAGACAACGTGGAGTCACAATTCAACAACTCAGACACGAGGCGTATGTGGCAGAGTCTACGGGAAATCACAGATTATAAAAGGAAAACCAGCCTTGTCGCGGACACAGATATCTTGCTCCCGGACAAGCTAGGCACATTCTTCGTCCGCTTTGAGGATAACACAGTGCCACCAACACGGCCCGTTCCCAAGGACTGTGGGCTCACGTTCTCCATGAGTAAGCCTCACAAGGCTGCTGGCCCAGACAGCATCCCTAGCCGCATCCTCAGAGCATGTGCAGACCAGCTGGCTGGAGTGTTTACGTACATATTCAATCTCTCCCTATCCCAGTCTGCTGTCCCCACTTGCTTCAAGATGTCCATCATTATTCCTGTACCCAAGAAAGCAAACGTAACTGAACTAACTGACAAGAGCCCCATGGCACTCATTTCTGACATCATGAAGTGCTTTGAGAGGCTAGTTAAGGATCATGTCACCTCTGCCTTACCTGACATCCTAGACCCACTTCAATTTGCATACCGCCCCAATAGATCCACAGACGTTGCAATCACCATTGCACTGCACACTGCCCTATCCCATCTGGATAAGAGGAATATCTATGTAAGACTGGGGTTCATTGACTATAGCTCAGCCTTCAACACCATAGTACCCTTCAAGCTTATCATTAAGCTTGGGGCCCTGGGTCTGAACCCCACCCTGTGCAACTAGGTCCTGGACTTCCTGACGGGCCGCCCCCAGGTGGTGATGGTAGGAAGCAAGAACTCCACTATGTTGATCCTCAACACAGGTGCCCCACAAGGGTGCGTGCTCAACCCCCTCCTGTACTCGCTCTTTACCAATGACTGCGTGGCCATGCACGCCTCCAACTCAATCATCAAGTTTGCAGACGACACAATAGTAGTAGGCCTGATTAGCAACAATGATGAGACAACCTACAAGGAGGAGCTGAGGAACCTGGCAGAGTGGTGCCAGGAAAATAACCTCTCCCTCAAAGGAGCTGATCGTGGACTTCAGGAGACAGCAGAGGGAGCACCCCCCTATCCACATCGATGGGACCGCAGTAGAGAAGGTGAAAAGCTTCAAGTTCCTTGGCGTACACATCACTGACAATCTGAAATGGTCCACCCACACAGACAGTGTGGTGAAGAAGGCTCAGAAGCACCTCCTCAACCTCAGGAGGCTGAAGAAATTTGGCTTGGCCCCTAAGACCAAAACTGTTACAGATTCACAATTGAGAGCATCCTGTCGGGCTGTGTCACCGCCTGGTATGGCAACTTCACCACCCGCAACCGCAGGGCTCTCCAGAGGGTGGTGCGGTCTGCCGAACGTATCACTGGGAGCACACTGCCAGCCCTCCAGGACACCTACAGTACCCAATGTCACAGGAAGGCCAAAAAGAACATAAAGGACATCAACCATCCGAGCCATGGCCTGTTCACCCCGCTATCATCCAGAAGGCGAGGTCAGAACAGGTCCCTCAAAGCTGGGACCAATAGACTGAAAAACAGCTTCTATCTCAAGGTCATCAGACTGTTAAATAGCTATCACTAGCCGGCTACCACCCGGTTACTCAACCCTGCACCTTAGAGGCTCCTGCCCTATGTACATAGACATGGAATCACTAGTCACTTTAATCATGTTTTCATACTGCTTTACTCATTTTCATATGTACAGTACAATTATTCAGACCCCTTCCCCTTTTCTACATTTTGTTACGTTACAGCCTTGTTCTGAAATGGATTCAATAATTTTTTTCCCCTCATCAATCTACACACGATACAAAACGAAAACAGGTTTTTATGAATTTGAGCAAATGTATAACACATAAAAATAGAAATAGCTTATTTACATAAGTATTCAGACCTTTTGCTATGAGACTCAAAATTGAGCTTGTGTGCATCCTGCTTCCATTGATCATCCTTGAGATGTTTCTACAACTTGATTGACTCAACTTGATTGATCCACCTGTGATAAATTAAATTGATTGGACATGATTTTGAAAGCAATCACCTGTCTATATAAGGTCCCACAGTTGATTGTGTATGTCAGAGCAAAAACCAAGCCATGGGGTCAAAGGAATTGTCCGAGCCACAGATCTGGGGAAGGGTACCAAAACATTTCTGCAGCAGTGAAGGTCCCCAAGAACACAGTGGCCTCCATCATTATTAAATGGAATAAGTTTGGAACCACCAAGACTCTTCCTAGAGCTGGCTGCCCAGCCAAACTGAGCATTCGGGGGGAGAAGCGCCTTGGTCAAGGAGGTGAACAAGAACCTGATGGTCATTCTGACAAAGCTCCAGAGTTCCTCTGTGGAGATGGGGGAACCTTCCAGAAGGACAACCATCTCTGCAGCACTCCACCAATCAGGCCTTCGTGGTAGTGTGGCCAGACGTAAGCCACTCCTCAGTAAAAGGCACATGACAGCCCGCTTGGAGTTTGCCGAAAGACACTAAAGTACTCTCAGACTATGAGAAAAAGTATTCTCTGGTCTGATGAAAGCAAGATTGAACTCTTTGGCCTGAATGCCAAGCGTCACGTCTGGAGGAAACCTGGCACCATCCCTACGGTGAAGCATGGTGGTGGCAGCATCATGCTGTGGGGATGTTTTTCAGTGGCAGGGACTGGGAGACTAGTCAGGATCGAGGGAAAGATAACGGAGCAAAGTACAGAGAGATACTTGATGAAAACCTGCTCAAGAGCGCTCAGACTGGGGCGACGGTTCACCTAACAGGACAACGACCCTAAGCACACAGCCAAGACAATGCAGGAGTGGCTTTGTGGACTAGTCTCTAAATGTCCTTGAGTGGCACAGCCAGAGACCAGACTTGAACCCGATTGAACATCTCTGGAGAGATCTGAATATAGCTGTGCAGCAAAGTTCCCCATCCAACCTGACAGAGCTTGAGAGGATCTGCAGAGAAGAATGGGAGAAACTCCCCAAATACAGGTGTGCCAAGCTTGTAGCGTCATACCCAAGAAGACTCGAGGCTGTAATTCCTGCCAATGGTGCTTCAACAAAGTACTGAGTAAAGGGTTTGAATACTTAATTTATTTGTATTTATATTATATTTAACTTTAATTTAACTAGTCAAGTCAGTTAAGGAGAAAGTCTTATTTACAATGATGGCCTACCACGGCCAAACCCGGACGACGCTAGGATTGACTTGTGTAAATCTTATATTATATTTTTTTTAAATTAGCAAACATTTCTGAAACTTATTTTTGCTTTGTCGTTATGAGGAATTGTGTGTAGACTGACGAGGGGTTAAAACGGTTTAATCCACTTTAGAACAAGGCTGTAACAAAGCAAAATGTGGAACAATTCAAGGGTTCTGAATACTTTCCAAATGCACTGTACACTGTATTCTACTGTATTTTAGTCAATGCGACACTAATATTTATATATTCCTCAATTCCATTCTTTTAGTTTTAGATCTGTGTGTATTGTTGTGAATTGTTTGACACTGCTGCATTGTGGAGCTGGGAACACAGGCATTTCGCTACACCCGCAATAACATCTTTTGAATATGTGTATGTGACCAATACAATTTGATTTGATAATGACATTATAATGATGATATGAATAATAATTGTACTAATAACAATAAGAAAGAGATCAATAAAAAGAAGGTTATGGGAGTGAGAGCTACATGCATATTATGGCAAACAAGTGCTGTTAGATTGCAATATCCTTTTTCTACCCATTTGGAACCGTGTAAACAACACTCAGTAAATTATAAGTCATACCAGAGAGGCTGTTTTAACAAGAAACAATTGTAAAGCCATTGTTACAGCATAGCACAGATTAAAACAGACTAATTTGTGGAATTGCTTTATCCAACATTTTGCGGGTGCATGAGGCTTGGTGCTCACGGAATCAGTATTATTAAACAAACAAACAGGCAACAGAAGAAGGATCTGTCTTGATTCTGTAGATACAGTATATATGGATGATTTATAAAGCAATGCATATTAACTGTTAGGCTATTGAATATAGACCTAGTTGTTCCGGACGACTGTGTGATCTCGCGCTCCATAGACAATGTGAGTAAGACCTATAAACAGGTTCAAATTCACATGGCCGTGGGGCCCGATGGATTACCAGGACGTGCACTCAGAGCATGTGCTGACCAGCTGGCAAGTGTCTTCTATGACATTTTCAACCTCTCACTGACCCAGTCTGTAATACCAACACATTTCAAGCAGGCCACCACAGTCCCTGTGCCCGAGAATGCCAAGGTAACCTGTCTAAATGACTATCTCCACATAGCACTCACATCTGTAGCCATGAAATGCTTTGAAAGGCTGGTCATGACTGACATCAACACCATCATCCCAGACCCCTTGGACCCACTCAAATTTGCATACCGCCCAAAGGGCCTGCCGGGTGGCGCAGTGGTCTAGGGCACTGCATCGCAGCGCTAGCTGTGCCACCAGAGACTGGGTTCGCGCCCAGGCTCTGTCGCAGCCGGCCGCGACCGGGAGGTCCGTGGGGCCACTCACAATTGGCATAGCGTCGTCCGGGTTAGGGAGGGTTTGGCCGGTAGGGATATCCTTGTCTCAACGCGCACCAGTGACTCCTGTGGCGGGCCGGGCGCAGTGCACGCTAACCAAGGTAGCCAGGTGCACAGTGTTTCCTCCCACACTTTGGTGCAGCTGTGTTAAGAAGCAGTGCGGCTTGGTTGGGTTGTGTTTCGGAGGACGCATGGCTTTCGACCTTCGTCTCTCCCGAGCCCGTACGGGAGTTGTAGTGATTAGACAAAATAGTAATTACTAACAATTGGATACCACGAAATTGGGGAGTAAAATTTAAAATATAAATTAAATACACATTTAAAAACTGCATACCGCCCCAACAGATCCACAGATTACGTAATCTCTATTGCACTCCACACTGCCCTCTCCCACCTTGACAAGAGGAACACATATGTGAGAATGCTGTTCAGTGACTACAGCTCAGCATTAAACACCATAGGGCCCTCCAAGCTCATCACTAAGCTCAGGAGCCTGGGACTGAACACCTCCCTCTGCAACTGGATCCTGGACTTCCTGACGAGCCACCCCCAGGTGGTGACTGCGTGGCTGCATTGACTCAAACACCATAATTAAGTTTGCTGATGACCCAACGGTGGTAGGACTGATCATCGACGACGTTGAGACAGCCTATAGGGAGAAGGTCAGTGACCTGGCAGTGTGGTGCCTCTCTCCCTCAATGTCAGCAAGACAAAGGAGCTGATTGTGGACTACAGGGAATGGAGGGCCTAGCATGCCCCCATCCACATCAACAGGGCTGTAGTGGTGTCCACATCACTAAGGAATTAACATGGCCCACATACACCAACACAGTCATGAAGATAACACAACAACGCCTCTTCCCCCTCAGGAGTCTGAAAAGATTTGGCATGGGCCCTCAGATACTCAAAAAATTGAGAGCATCTTGACTGGCCACCGCTTGGTATGGCAACTGCAAGGCGCTGCAGAGGGTAGTGTGTACGGCCTAGTACATCACTTGGGTCGAGCTCCCTGACATCCAGGACCTCTGTACCAGGCGCTGTCACAGGAAGGCCCTAAAAATTGTCAAAGACTACAGGCACCCAAGTCATAGACTGTGATCCTCTGTTACTGCACTGCAAGCAGTACCGATGGACCAAGTCTGGAACCAACAGCTCCCTGAACAGCTTCTACCCCTAAGCCCTGAGACTGATAAACCAAATAGCACCCGGACTGTCTGCATTGACACTCTTTTGCACTAACTCTTTTGACTCATCACATATGCTGCTGCTACTGCTTATTATCTTTCCTGTTGCCTGATCACTTAACCCCTACTTATATGTACATATCTACCTCACTTACCTGGTACCCCTGCACATCAACTCAGTGCTGCAACCCCATGTAAATAGCAAATTGTTACTCATTGTGTATTTATCCTTGTGTTATTATGTTTCTATTATTTTCAAATGTTTCTCTCTGCATTGGGGAGTAGGTAAGTAGGTACGCATCACACTGTTAGTCTACACCTGTTGTTTACAAAGCGTGTGACAAATAAGATTTGATTTGATTTGAACACTGCTGTTTATCTTGCTTGGATAGATAAGTATTTCCGTTACAAAATATTAGAAGATTTCTATTTTAGTCCTCAACGACATCAAAACCGCATGACATGATAACCCACTTCTCATTTTACCTAGGGCTCGGCATAGCACTCTGGTCAAAGGTATTGCACTATACAGGGACTAGGGTATCATTTAAGGGTGGATGCTTGTGTGTCCCTGTGTGCCATACTGCAGGTTTAGAAATGAAACATCCTTACAGTATGTGTGATTAACGTAACGTTATCGGTGTGTATTGACTTAATCGTACGCTGAACTTTAGTATAAGAATTAAGCCAACAGTATAAGTGAAGTGCCTGTAGAAGTGTAGCTTATTGTTCCTGTTGTCGTACTGTCGATTGCATCAACCAGAGGATGTGGTTTGCCCCCCGTGTTTCTGGGGTTCCTCCACTGTGTGGATTAGATAGGATCGTTGTCCTTGACAACATCAAAACAACCTTACATCTCTGTGGACCTATAACTCTCAGTTGTCCGTTTCGTAATAGCGCAAAGTGACAATCTTAAAGTGGCAGATGATGTAATGGTTCGACAATAGAGAAGTCCCTGACAATATGACGACTGTTATTTGAAACATCAGAACAAACAGTGTTACTATGTGTTGATAATACTTTGTCCTTGACAACGTCAACATAGCTTGACATCTCTGCATGCTCGCATAGATGAATCTGTCATCACTAAGCGTGCTGTTTTTGTAACACGTAGAGACCAACTCATCACATGGGAAAAAAACATTTCCAATATTAGTTTTGCAACAGGTTTTCACAACAGATCTCTCTGAAATGTGACGATAATAATCCTAGACAACACCATAACATTGTTATGTCTCAGCATGCTTGTATAGTGGTCTTTCTATAAACTAGGGTACCAGTGAGAATTTGCTATGCTGGACAACTTGTTACAACTTGTACAAACTATGGCATAAGTCATTTTGATGAAGACATTAATGAGCGAGCTAGGACTGACTCAATAGTAAATAGTTACTAATAAACAGTTATATTGACCTCTTACAGAATTCCTCACCCGAATATGGAGTCAGCAGGAGCAGGTGCCCCTGGTATAGGGGTCAAGGAGCACATCCGGGAGCATACGGCGATGCTCCACCATCTCGGCGCCGCCATGGACCGCGTCATCCAAACCATGGATCGCTGGGAGAGACAGGGAGTTCCTCCACCAGCACAACCGGGGCTTCCACTACTCGCCCCCCCCTGCACCCGGTCCCAGTGGGATTCGTCTCGCTCTTCCCCGGGAGTACGATGGGACAGCTGCACGCTGCCAGGGTTTCCTGTTGCAGCTGGATCTATACCTGACAACCATCCACCAGGCTCCTTCAGGCCGTGAGAGGGTGTCCGCCCTAGTCTCGTGCCTCTCGGGAAAAGCCCTGGAGTGGGCCAACGGCGTGTGGAGAGAAGGAGTTGCGGCTCTGGACCATTTCAAGGATTCCACCCGCCCGAGGGTAGAGTGGCGGGTGAATGTCTCTTCCATCTGAGGCAGGGGACAAGGAGCGCCCAGGAGTACGCAATGGACTTTCGGATACCTGGCCGCCGGCGCGGGGCCCTGATCGACCACTACTGCTGCAGTTTGCGCGAGGATGTCCGTCGGGAATTGGCCTGCAGGGACACCACCCTCACCTTCGACCAGCTGGTGGACCTGTCCATTCGGCTGGATAACCTGCTGGATACCCACAGACGTCCAGAGCGGGGTCTGTCGGTTCCATCCCCCAACACCACCACTCCGATGCCCATGGAGCTGGGAGGAGCTGCGCTCAGGGAGACCGGAGGAGGTTCCATCCCCCAGCACCACCACTCCGATGCCCATGGAGCTGGGAGGAGCTGCGCTCAGGGAGACCGGAGGAGGTTCCATCCCCCAACACCACCACTCCGATGCCCATGGAGCTGGGAGGAGCTGCGCTCAGGGAGACCGGAGGAGGTTCCATCCCCCAACACCACCACTCCGATGCCCATGGAGCTGGGAGGAGCTGCGCTCAGGGAGACCGGAGGAGGTTCCATCCCCCAGCACCCCCACTCCGATGCCCATGGAGCTGGGAGGAGCTGCGCTCAGGGAGACCGGAGGAAGTTCCATCCCCCAGCACCACCACTCCGATGCCCATGGAGCTGGGAGGAGCTGCGCTCAGGGAGACCGGAGGAGGTTCCATCCCCCAGCACCACCACTGTTGGAGTTGGAAGGTGCTGCGCTCAGGGAGACCGGAGGAGGTTCCGTCACGTGCACCATCTGTGGCCGCAGAGGTCACACTACCGGTCGGTGCCGGGTTGGTTCCTCTTGGGGTCGACGCAACAGGCAGGGCACTCTGGCGTCACCCCAGGTGAGCCGGCACCATTCTCACCCAGAGCCCTCTGTTGCACACATGTTTTTGTATGTTACTTTTCCTGAGTTTTCCCTGCATTCCCAGCATAAGGCGCTCGTCTATTCAGGCGCAGCTGGGAATTTCATAGACAGATCATTGGCCCATAGTTTAGGGATCCCCATTGTTCCAGTGGCTATGCCCTTCCCAGTTCATGCCTTAGACAGTCGACTATTGGGGTCAGGGTTGATTAGGGAGGCCACCGCTCCCCTGGGCATGGTGATGCATTGGGGTCACAAGGAGAGAATCAGTCTCTTCCTCATTGACTCTCCTGCGTTTCCCGTGGTGCTAGGCCTACCCTGGTTAGCCTGTCATGGCAACTGTTTCATGGCAATGGAGGGCTCTCACGGGGTGGTCGCGAGAGTGCTCTGGGGGGTGTTTAGGGGTTTCTTTTGGTGCTACTACGGTGGAAAGTCCAGACCATTCCCCCCGAATATTCCGATTTGTCTCTCACCTTCTCCCAAAAGAAGGCGACTCAATTACCACCCCATCGTCAGGGGGATTGTGCGATAAATCTCCTGGTAGACGCCACACTTCCCAGGAGTTACATGTATCCCCTGTCACAGCGGGAGACGGCGGCTATGGAAACATATGTCTCCGAATCCCTGCGTCAGGGGTACATTTGGTCCTCCACTTCACCCGCCTCCTCAAGTTTATTTTTTGTGAAGAAGAAGGAGGGAGGTCTGCGCCCATGTATTGACTATCGAGCTCTTAACCAGATCACTGTGAAGTACAGTTACCCGCTACCTCTCATAGCCACAGCGATTGAGTCAATGCACAGGGCGCTTCTTCACGAAACTAGATCTCAGGAGCGCTTACAACCTGGTGCGTTTCCAGGAAGGAGATGAGTGGAAGACAGCGTTCAGTACCATCTCAGGGCATTATGAGTACCTCGTCATGCCGTACAGGTTGATGAATGCTCCGTCAGTCTTCCAAGCCTTTGTGGATGAGATTTTCAGGGACCTGCACGGGCAGGGTGTAGTGGTGTATATCGATGACATTCTGATATACTCCGCTGCACGCGCCAAGCATGTGTCCTTGGTGCACAGGGTGCTTGGTCGACTGCTGGAGCATGACAGGTACGTCAAGGATTTCCACCTCAGGGGTGGAGATGGAGAGTGACCGCATTTCAGCCGTGGGTAATTGGCCGACTCCCACCACGGTAAAGGAGGTGCAGCGGTTTCTAGGGTTAGCCAACTACTACCGGAGGTTTATTACCTCACTGCTGAAGGGGGGCCCGGTACGTTTGCAGTGGTCGGCTGAGGCAGACAGGGCTTTTGGTTACCTGAGGGATCTGTTTACCTCGGCTCCCGTGCTGGCCCATCCGGATCCCTCTTTGGAGTTCACAGTGGAGGTGGACTCGTCCGAGGCTGGGATAGGAACGGTGCTCTTTCAGCGCTTGGGTACGCCACCGAAGCTCCGACCCTGTGCCTTCTTCTCAAGGAAGCTCAGCCAGGCGGAGCGAAACTATGACGTGAGGGACCGGGAGCTGTTGGTTGTCATCAAGGCTTTGATGGCGTGGAGACATTGGCTTGAGGGGGCTAAACACCCTTTTCTCATCTGGACTGACCACCGCAATCTGGAGTACATCCGGGCAGCGAAGAGACTGAACCCTCGCCAGGCAAGGTGGGCCATGATTTTCACCCGTTTTGTTTTCACCCTTTCTTACAGACCAGGTTCTCAGAAGATGAAGGCAGACATACTGTCCCGGCTGTATGACACAGAGGAGCGGCCCATGGATCCCACCCCCATGCTCCCGGCCTCCTGCTTGGTGGCGCCGGTAGTGTGGGAGCTGGACGCGGACATTGAGCAGGCGTTACGTGCAGAGTCAGCTCCCCTCCAGTGTCCCACTGGGCGTCTGTACGTTCCGTCTGCTGTCCGGGACCGGCTGATCTATTGGGCCCACACGTCACCCTCCTCTGGTCATCCAAGCATCGGTCGGACGGTGCGCTGTATGAGTGGGAAGTACTGGTGGCCCACATTGGCTAAGGACGTGAGGGTTTATGTTTCCTCCTGCTCAGTGTGCACCCAGTGTAAGGCTCCTAGGCACCTGCCCAGAGGTAAGCTACACCCCTTACCCGTTCCACATCGGCCTTGGTCGCACCTGTCGGTCGATTTCCTTACCGATCTTCCTACCTCACAGGGTAACACCACGATCCTGGTCGTTGTGGACCGTTTTTCCAAGTCCTGCCGTCTCCTCCCTCTGCACGGTCTCCGTATGGTCCTACAGACTGCGGAGGCCTTGTTTACACGTCTTCCAACACTACGGGATGCCTGAGGATATAGTGTCTGATCGGGGTCTCCAGTTCACTTCGAGGGTCTGGAGGGCGTTCATGGAATGTCTGGGAGTCTTGTTCAGCCTTACCTCGGGTTTTCACCCCGAGAGTAACGGGCAGGTGGAGAGAGTTAACCAGGATGTGCGTAGGTTTCTGCGGTCTTATTGCCAGGACCGGCCTGGGGAGTGGGTGGCGTTCATGCCCTGGGCAGAGATGGCCCAGAACTCGCTTCGCCACTCCGACACTAACCTCTCCCCCTACCAGTGCATACTGGGGTATCAGCCGGTTCTGGCTCCTTGGTATAAGTCAGACCGAGGCTCCTGCGGTGGATGACTGGTTCCGGCACGCGGAGGAGACATGGGACGCCGCTCATGTTCACCTTCAGCGCACCGTGCTGTCACAATCACTGTCACAACTTCCGCCGAAGGTGGTTCCTCTCCTTGTTCGGGCGGTGTTCGGCGGTCGAAGTCACTGGTCTTCTAGCTATCTCCAATCCACCTTTCATTTTCCATTTGTTTTGTTTTGTTTTCCCACACACCGGGTTTACATTCCCTCATTACTTGACGTGTATATAACCCTCTGTTCCCCCCATGTCTGTGTGTGGAATTGTTTGTTGTAAAGTGTATATGTACTCCAGACTGGTTTGCGACGGGTTATTTCAACCCATATTTTTTTGTTCTGGGTACCGTTGGTTTTGCCTCATCAAACTGGTCCGGTTATTACCCAGTTCTGCTCTCCTGCGACTGACTTCCCTGCAGCCAGTTACTCACCTCTTACAATTGTGAGGAGAAAGGAGGAGGGGAAAACAGAACGGAAGAACCTGCTAAACAGATGAGTGTTTAACAGCATTTTCCCAACAAAACAACAGGGACCCCCGAGCGGTAATTTGACCATGATTACTGCAAGTTTAGATAGCTGGCCTATTACCAATCAACAACAAAAAATGTCAGTGACTGACATAACAAGAGAAATACTGCTGATGCGCAACCAACTTGCACCTTGTGTATTCTACTATTCTGACTGGTAACAGTAGGTTGAGAACTCAACTGAGATTTTTTTATTGATTCGCGGGCCTATAAAAGGGGGGCTGCTTTCGACCGACAATTGGACATCCCTGCTGTACAGAGTTAAAGACACCCATCTGTTTAGCAGGTTCTTCCGTTCTGTTTTCCCCTCCTCCTTTCTCCCCTTCCTCACAATTTCTTTCCTCCCTCTCTTTCTCTCTCACACCCCCATGTCCAGCTGGCCTGACCAAACCTCCCTCCCACACTCCCTCGCTCACAGCCAGCCTTGAGCTCCAGGACAGCCAGCTGTATTCCAGTTGTTCAATCAAGGATAGTGCTGACTGTGCTGTCTAATAGAAATCACTGTTCATTTCTCTGATGTGATAACACAGGACTACTCAGTCCTGTTCAGCCAGAAAGCCACACAAACATGCTCCTCTGTCGGTCTGTCTGTCTGCGTGCTTCCCTGTCTGTCTGTCTGTAATTCTTTGTCTCCCCCAGGTGTGTGTGCAGCTTCTCAAATGGTTGAACATTGTTAGACAGTAGACAGCAACATATTTCACCCACTATAACATACCAACATCTACCTAAACCCCATGGAACACCTGTGGGATGAGCTGAAGAGGAGAGTGCACAAGCGTGGACCTCAGAATCTGAAGGATCTGGCGAGATGATCTATGGAAGAATGGTCTCAGATCCCTTGCCATGTGTTCTCCAACCTCATTACGTACTATAGGAGAAGACTGCTATCTTGGCAAAGGGAAGTTGCACAAAGTATTGAATGAAGGGGTGCCAATAATTGTGGTACACATATATTTGAGAAAAATATATTATTGCATAATTGTAGCGGGTTAACTAACTTGTTAGTTCTATTAGCTATGCTGACTATGACTATGGTGTTTGAAGGACATATTGGCACGGTTTGCCGGCCCATAACTTCATCTAGGGCCTAACATCACCCGTGCCAATATATCCTCCAAACACCGGCTTAGCGGGCATTATCACTTAAATTAGCTAAAGTAAAGTCATAGCCAGTTAAATAATATTATCAGTTGTGATTAGAGGAGAGGAAGCCACGTGGCTTCTATAGATCTGATTATAGCCATAGAACCATTTCCAGGGAATGAAGGAAGGAGGAGGAAAGGAAAAACATCTTCCCTTGTTTTTCCAAAACAGGTTCAGTTCAGCTCACTTAAGCCTCAAGTGCACTTCCTGGTCACATGTGTGTGAAAGTTCATGACAAGCACACCCTCTAGCACACAAATACACACTCCGCATTTTCCAGTCCTGTGGTGTTTCTCTGGGAGTCAGTGTTTGGAGGAATGTGAACAGTGGGTATGACAAATGGAGGTCAAAACACCACCATGCTTCTACCTCTGCTGTGGTTGCTGTAGTCCAGATTTTGGACTGAAAGTAGGATCTGCACTTATATTTCAAAATATGGTGAGGGCAGCTTTTACTTTTAGTTTTTAGACCAATTTTGACCTTTAGCTTCTTTTAGAAGATCTATGTATTATGAGAAAATAAGAGCAAACTGCATTCTTCTAACACACGACACCGTCAGTGGCCTTAGTTCTTTTATACCTGTAATACAGATTGATAGATTTTCTTAACTGGTCTATTCTGAGGGCTCTCCCCCGATGCAGCTTTCAGTATTGTGTTGTGTTCAGGTGAGCTATAGATCTCTAACATCAACTCTATAGGATCATTTGCTTTCCATGACAAAAGCTGAGGATCCAACATGGTCCTGGAACCTGCAGAGACTTGTTTGGGTCCACAGAGGAGGGGGGAGGAAGGATGATGTTTCTGACAGTGACAGGCCTTTTCTTTTTTCTCTGTGTGTTCATATCACGGAGGAGGAGAGGACAATCTATCAAGTTTTATTTGAATTGCATTTTACACCAGGGGGAAAACACATCAACAAAATAAGAGGGTAATAATGTTTAACGTGCACATTAGATTGAGCATACTTGATAAAGTGCAAACAAAACATAGTAAAAGGGGGATAGTAGAGTGTTCATTAGGCACCAAATGCAAGACAACGGACTGAAACAGTGAGGGACTACCTAGGCTTGTCCAATAAGAAACTTTGAATTTCTGTCCCTGTTGCAAAGCTCTTTATAATGTTTTCCGCTACATGCCCTAATGACAGTGGTGGGGAAAGTACTCAATTGTCATACTTGAGTAAAAGTTTAGATACCTTAATAGAAAGTAAAAGTGAAAGTCACCCAGTAAAATACTACATGAGTAAAAGTCTAAAGTACATTTAGAACCAAATACTTTAAGTATCAAAAGTACATGTAATCTAAAATATACTTAACTATCAAAAGTAAAAGTATAAATAATTTCAAATTCCTTATATTAAGCAAAGCAGATGGCACCATTTTCTTGTTTTTAAAATGTATGGACAGCCAGGGGTACACTCCAACACTCAGACATAATTTATAAAGAATGCATTTGTGTTTAGTGAGACTGCCAGATCAGAGGCAGTAGGGATGACCATGTGTTATCTTGATAAGTGCGTGAATTGGATCCTTTTCCTGTCCTGCTAAGCATTCAAAATGTAATGAGTACTGTTGGGTGTCAAGGAAAATGTATGGAGTAAAAAGTACATAATTTTCTTTAGGAATATAGTGAAGTAAAAGTAAAAGTTTTCACATTTAGAAATGGTAAAGTAAAGTACAGATATCCCAAAAAACGACTTACCTAGTACTTTAAAGTATTTTTTACTTAATTACTTGACCCAGGGGCAAGGAGATGCTTCAAATCATATTTTCTTCGTGCCCAACACACGCACACAGAACTCTTGTCGTTGTATGTTTTAATCACAGCAGGTTCACACACCCATGTCTCCTCTCTCCCTCCCTGTATTCATTTTTGTTTGCGAAATCACTTCACTGAACAACCATAAATCTGGTTTTATGGACGTGGTCACGCAGGAAACTACAGCTTCTTGAACAACACAAACACACACACACATCAGCGACAAAGGACCCTAAACTCTCCCTCCTTTGTCTGAAAGAGAGACACCACTTGGCCTGTTTTCACTGACTGTGTTTGAGCAGCAATTAGACACGGTCATTTACACCCGTACTGCAGCTCTGTCAGGATGAAAGAGATGAAAGAGGCTCCTTGGGGTGCTCAGAGGGTTCGGAGGGGGGTGAACTAGTGCCCATTCTCCAAACTTGAACAGACAAGTTTTGGCATTGGGACATTAAATGGAGGGAGAACGGAGTGGAATGGAGTTCCATAACCTTGTGTTTTGGCTCAGTATTAGTAGTCATTACATGATGCTGCAAGACACATTGTTGCATGGAGTATTTATCTTCCACTACTTCCCTGATGCCAACATGGTGGCCATCACAATTCTAAAATCTCGGCTCCATATGGCCAAACTCTGCCTATCTTTGGCTCTGGTTATTGCTATTGACAGGTAGCAATTATCAGGGTTGGGCTCGTCTGTGAGCCATAAGGGATATGAATGTGAGCAAAATGGACGAGTGGGACAGGGGGGCAGGGGTGTGATTGGTAGAAGGGTGAGTGAAGGGTTAGGGGTTTATGGGGGAGAGTGTGGATAGGATTGGCAAGGGTTGCATGCTGGTTCTATCTGCCAGCTTCATCAGTCAGTCACAACCCCCCCCCCCCTAATCTTGTAGTGATTACAGTGAATTAACAGCTTTAGAGACATTAGAGACACACCAGCAGACAGCAGGGCCAGCCATGCCAAAGCAAGACACAGTGTGTGTGTGTGTGTGTGTGTGTGTGTGTGTGTGTGTGTGTGTGTGTGTGTGTGTGTGTGTGTGTGTGTGTGTGTGTGTGTGTGTGTGTGTGTGTGTGTGTGTGTGTGTGTGTGTGTGTGTGTGTGTGTGTGCGCGCGCGCGTGTGCTTGGACGTGTTTAACTATACTTCTGGGTACATTTTGTTAGTCCCCACAAGGTCAAATGCTATTTCTAGGGGGTTTAGGGTTAAGGTTAGAATTAGTATTAGGGTCAGGAGCTAGGGTTAGTTTTAGGGTTAGGATAAGGTTAGGTTTTTGGGTTAGAGTTAGGCTTAAGGTTAGGGTTAGGGTAAGGGTACAGTTCAAGGTTAGGGGTTAGGGGTTATGGAAAATTTGAATGGGGCTGAATTGTATGTTCCCACAAGGTTAGCTGCGCAAGACTGTGTGTGTGTGTGTATGTGTGTGTGTGTGTGTGTGTGTGTGCACTAAACTGAGACCTTCCTTGCTTCTAGGGTCCAGGAGTTACAGAGACTCCAGTCCCGCCTGAACCAGGACTAAATGAAAGGGGCTTGATGCCAAAGTAAACAACGGCCAACACACATCTTGATGCCACAGGGATGGGGGAGGGAGGGAGACCCACCTCCCTAACCTAGCCAGGGGGATGGTTGTTGGGGAAGATGGATAGACAGAAGAGGAAAGGGTAAAGAGATCCAATTAGTGAGAGGATCGGGAAGATGGGAGAGAAAGGGATGGTGCATGGAGTTGAAAGGATTGGAGAGAAGGGACCAGGCTGTTGTCCTTTTTATCTTGACATCTGTTAGAACCTCAGAATTAACGCTGATTCGTTCTGTCTGACCAAGTAACTGTATGTCCCACAAAAATCTGTAATTTTTGAATTAGCACATTTAGTGCCCTGTGCTTTGAGAAATGTAATTAGTAACCTAAAATATGCTCTTAAATTGACAGAAAATGTCAAACTCGCAAACAGAATTCACTTTAAAGCATGTTCACGTTCACCAGGTGTGTGGTGTTTCCTCCGACACAAAATGTTTTTTTGTGAATGGGTGTAATTTGTATGTATACAATGTATAATAGTAGTATTTAAAATGACTAAATCGGGTAATTTTGTGTGCGTTTATAAAATTTGCATCGGGCCGCTTCTGGGGGGTTTCTGGTAAGATCCCTGCAAAGTCGGCTGAATTCCGGTAGACGGAAACAGCCTGATGTAGTTGGGCCGTTTCTGGCAGTCATTCAATTTGATTCCGGGCTGAGTCCGACACCCGATTCCGGGACGATCCAATCAGTTCCGGCCCCCCAGAAGAGGGGGGCTGGGTAGTGAACAAAAGCTGTTAGCTGAATTAGTCTAGCAAAATTTTTCACATCTCATTCGCATTACACACACATTTATCTGCCCTTGAAGAGATTACACAGCAATTTTACACTCACCAACGCTATTAACTCAATTACTGGGCTACATATTTCCCATTCTGTTGGGGGTTTTAATGTGGGGAACAGTTTGCTTTGACTTGTTTTTCCACATCTCTCTCGCCTTCTTTTTCTCACTCATTCTCTCTCTTTCTCTCAATCTCTCACACTCTCTCTCACCCACACCCTTGTCATCGTGTGAGTTGTAGACTCGTTTCTTTACCAGAAATGAAAGAGGCTGTCTTGTTCTGCCGTAAGTGGAGTGGGGCTCGGAGCTGGAGTGGGGCTCGGAGCTGGAGTGGGGGTCGGAGCTGGAGTGGGGCTCGGAGCTGGAGTGGGGCTCGGAGCTGGAGTGGGGCTCGGAGCTGGAGTGGGGCTCGGAGCTGGAGTGGGGCTCGGAGCTGGAGTGGGGCTCGGAGCTGAGACTGTGGCGGTAAATACAGAGATAAAAACACATGTGCAGAGGACAGCTTCTCTTTCTGTGGCGGCAGGCCAATGGGCTGCTACATTTAGATGTAAACCAAGACGCCCTTCATGTCACAGACTCTGGTCACGGATGTAAAAATGCAAAAACATGAGACGCCGACGAGCGGTTAAAAGCAGTGGTTGGCCATGGTGTGTTCGCGATGTGCTGATTCAACATGTATAGTTGTCTCTTTCTGCCTCTCTTTGTCTCAATCTCTATCTCTCCCTCTTTCTCCCAGGTAAGCATCGGCTAAAGGGGCTTATCTCTAGTCTCAGTTCTCGGGACTCACATTTGCATCCCTTCTTTCACTGTTATAGTGCTCGGCTCCTGTAACCCATCTAAACAATGCATTAAAACAATGCAACCTCACTCATCCAATCTATTCTAACTCCCATAGCCCAAGTTTGTGGCACTAGTGTTAAGGAGACAGGGCAGGACCAGGCCTATCTCCGAGTCAAGGCACTGAGAAAGCGAATGATGCAGAGAGAGATCGATTGTTGAAAAGGTGGACATCCTCTATACAGCAGGCAGCAGAAGCAACAGATGGAATCCAGACAGACAGTCTTAGCTGACAATAGGAGAGGAGTGGTCACCACAGCATAGACCCATCTGGGATAATGATGTGAGGCTTACAGTCTCCATAACTGGCTTTCTCCCAGGCCTGAGAAGCTGGAGATATATTAAAGCTGTACATACTGTATGAATATAGATAGGGAGGATACACTATTGCCATACATTTGGCTGTGAAACTAGTCTGAAGATTTGGCCCATTCTTAGCCCTGTCCCCCTGTGCTGGCCTGGCCTTTTTGTGTGAGAGGTCATTAATGACACTGGGGCTCAGAGGGGAGGGGGATACAATCACAATGGCAGAACTGAAGGAAGAGGAAAGGCCGAAGTCTCGGTGTCCCATCACTTTAAATCACTGTGCCCAAGCTGTGTGGCCTGAGGGAAGCATTCGATACCACGGTATGCTCACACACACACACATGCAGGCAAACAGGCACGCACAGACTTACCACCATAATTGAGAGTCAGACATGTGGAGATAATTATTTTCACATCAGTGTCGTACACATCAGAACGGTGAATATGTCTGAATGTCACGTTCGTCGTATGAATCTTTATTATATTAAGAATGAACACTGAACAAACTAACCAAAATAACAAAACGACACATAAAGCTATACAAATGAGTGCTGACAAGCAACTACACATAGACAAGAACCCACCAAAACAAAAGGGAAATAGCTACCTAAATATGATCTCCAATCAGAGACAACGATAATCAGCTGCCTTTGATTGGGAACCATATCAGGCCACCATAGACATACAAATACCTAGACATACAAAAACCCTAGACAATACAGGAGGGTCCGGGTGGGCATCTATCCTCTGTGGCGGCTCCGGTTCTGGATGCAGCCCCCCCTCCTTACGCTGATCCCTCCGCCTTTGTAGAACCGGACTGGGAGGCCCAGGACTGGGAACCGTCGCCGGAGACCCCGGGCTGGAAACTGTCGCCCGGAAGCTCTGGACTGGGAACTGTCGCTGGAAGCTCTGGACTGGGAACTGTCGCCAGAAGTTCGGGACTGGGAACTGTCGCCCGGAAGCTCTGGACTGGGAACTGTCACCAGGAAGCTCTGGACTGGGAACTGTTGCCGGAAGCTCTGGACTCTGGAGGCGCACTGGAGATCTGATGCGTGGTGCCGGCACTGGTGGTACCGGGCTGAAGACACGCACCTCAGGGCGAGTGCGGGGAGCAGGCACAGGGCGTACTGGACTGTGGAGGCGCACTGGATATCTGGAGCATAGAACTGGCACAATGCGTCCTGGCTGGATGCTCACTTGAGCCCGAAAAGTGCGGGGCGCTAGCACAGGACTCACTGGCTGTGCAGACGCACCGGAGACACAGTACGCACAGCCGGCGCAGGATATCCTGGTCCAAGGAGGTGTACTGGAGACCAGGAGCGCTGAGCCGGCCCCATCCATCCTGGCTGGATGCCCATTCTAGCCCGGCAAATGCGAGGAGCTGGAATAGAGCGCACCGGGCTATGAATGCGAACTGGAGACACTGTGCGCATCTCTGCGTAACAAGGTGCCTGACCAGTCACACGCTCCCCACAGTAAGCAAAAGAAAGTGGCTCAGGTCTCCAACCTGACTCAGCCAATCTCCTCGTGTGCCCCCCAATTTGTTTTTATTGGGGCTGCCTCTCGGGCTTCCGTGCTAACCGTGTCCCCTCATATCGTCGCTGTTCCTCCAGCGCTATCTCCACCTGCTTCCATGGCAGGGTCTTGTCCCCTGCCATTACCTCCTCCCAGGTCCAGGATGTCCTCCACTCATCCTTCTCCCGGGCCCAGGATGTCCGCTCCTCATTAACACGCTGCTTGGTCCTTTTGTGGTGGGTTCTTCTGTCACGTTCGTCGTATGAATCGGACCAAGGTGCAGTGTGGTATGCGTACATTCTTTATTATGTTAAGAATGAACACGGAACAAATTAACCAAAATAACAAAACGACACGTGAAGCAATACAAATGAGTGCTGACAGGCAACTACACATAGACAAGAACCCACCAACACAAAAGGGAAAATTGCTACCTAAATATGATCCCCAATCAGAGACAACGATAAACAGCTGCCTCTGATTGGGAACCAAATCAGGCCACCATAGACATACAAATACCTAGATCTACAAAACTCTAGACATACAAAAACCCTAGACAATACAAAAACTAGCATACCCAACCTCGTCACACCCTGACCTAACCAAAATATAAAGAAAACAGAGATATCTAAGGTCAGAGCGTGACACTGAAATTATTTTTTATCACCAATGTAGGCCTAGAGCCATTCTGAATTTGCCTTTTCAGCAAATTCATACCTACACATCACACTGTATGTCTTTATTGAAAAGAGAGGGAGAGGGAACTATCTTTACTTTACTAATCAAGTTGATATATCAACTGTTAGTGTCTGAAATTATGTTTTTTTTTGTCTGCCAATGCGGCACCAGGGTAATGGCCATTTCAGCAAAATAACTTTGATACACCTGCTGACCTGCAACAATTTGAGACTAGCAGGTGACACATGATAAAGGCTAAGCTGAAACATTAACTATATAGGTCAATGTTTGTATGGTTGTTAAGGAAGATATTCATGTCACCTTTACTTAACAAGGAAATAACCTTGAGGTTAAAAACATATTTTACGAGGCCGACCTGGAGCCGACCTAGCAAGAGGCCGACCTGGCAAGAGGTCAGCAGGAATAATAGACACCAGGACAGATACATATTTTATTGTCACGTGCACTAGTACAGTGAAATGCCTTTCTTGCTTGCTCTTTCCTAACAATGCAGTAATCGATATCAGTAGTTGTATGAAAAAAGTCAAGTAGAACAAAAACACATGAGAAATATACTGAACAAAAACACAAATGCAACATGCAACAGTTTTAAATATTTTACTGAGTTACAGTTCATATAAGGAAATCAGTCAATTTAAATAAATTCATTAGGCTCTAATCTATGGATTTCACATGATTTTCACTAACTTAGCTAGCAAATGCAGCTAGCTAGTTTAGCCTACTGAAACACCCTGCTCAAACAAAGGGATGCTATGTTAGCTAGCTGGCTATGACTTTCCAACACAACACAACTCTTCCAAGTCAAGTTAAACTTTTGGTATTACTAATTTATTACCTCCGGGACCCGCCGGTGTAACTAATTACACTAAGTACACTAACATTACTGCATAATTGTATGTAGTGGGTTTACTAACTTGTTAGTTCTATTAGCTATGCTGACTATGACTTTACTTTAGCTAATTTAAGTGATAATGCCTGATAAGCCGGTGTTTGGAGGATATATTGGCACGGGTGATGTTAGGCCCTAGATGAAGTTATGGGCCGGCAAACCGTGCCAATATGTCCTTCAAACGCCATAGTCATAGATAACAGCTCTGAGTCTTCTCCTATAATGCGCAATGAGGTTGGAGAACACATGGCAAGGGATCTGAGACCATTCCTCCATAGATCATCTCGCCAGATCCTTCAGATTCTGAGGTCCACGCTTGTGCACTCTCCTCTTCAGCTCATCCCACAGGTGTTCTATGGGGTTTAGGTCAGGGGACTGGGATGGCCATGGCAACACCTTGATTCTTTGGTCAGTGAACCATTTTTGTGTTGATTTTGGGGTGTGCTCTGGATCATTGTCCTGCAGGAAGATCCAACCACGGCCCAATTTAAGCTTCCTAGCAGAGGCAGTCCGATTTTGATTGAATATCTGCTGGTATTTGATGGAGTCCATGAAACCATGTATCCCAACAAGTTGTCCAGGGCCTTTGGATGAAAAACAGCCCCACAACATCAAAGATCCACCACCATACTTCACAGTGGGGATGAGGTACTTTTCTGCATGGCTATCTTTCTGTCTCCGACAAACCCACCTCTGGAGTTTGTTTCCAAAAAGCTCTATTTTGGTCTCACCTGACCATAGAATCCAGTCCCATTGAAAGTTCCAGTAACGTTTGGCAAACTGCAGGCACTTGAGTTTGTTGTTTAATGACAGCAAAGGCTTTTTTTATGGCAACCCTCCCAAACAACTTGTGGTTATGTGGCGTCTGATTGTAGTCTTGGAGACCTTCTGACCCCAAGACCCAACTAACATTTGCAATTCTCCAGCTGTGATCCTTGTAGATTTTTTGTCCACTCAAACCATCCTCCTCACTGTGCGTGGGGTCAATATAGACACACGTCCTCTTCCAGGCCGATTGTTAACATCTCCAATTGCTTTAGACTTCTTAATTATTGCCCTGATAGTGGAAATGGGCATTTTCAACCGTAGAGCTATTTTCTTATAACCATTTCCTGATGTGTGCTGCTCAACAACCTTTTGGCACACATCATTACTGTATTCTCAGGTCTTTCCCATTGTGATGGATGACTATGTGAACTTGGCCTGTGTGTGACCTCATATTTATACCCCAGTGAAACAGGCTTACCACTTAAGTGTTCCTAATCACTCAGGTGAACTTGAGTAAGATTTTACTCATAAGAATTTCTAGGGGTGCCACATATGTGGCACATATTTTTTGGAGAAAAAGATTTATTTCATTTTTTTCACATTTCAATTTTTATTTTATTTTACTTCAATTAAAATGTTTGATTTTTGTGAATATTTTGAATGAAAGACCAAAAGGATAAACAGCAAAGAATTTTTTTTTGCCAAGGGTGCCAATATTAGTGGAGGGCACTGTAAGCTGCGTTTGCTAGCTAAGTAAGTGAAAGTGAAAAAAAATGATAATCTCTATCTCCCTATTTCTGTGTGCCAGATGTGTTGTTACCTACCCTTACCACCTGGGGGGCGGCTCGTCAGGAAGTCCAGGATCCAGTTGCAGAGGGAGATGTTTAGTCCCAGGGTCCTTAGCTTAGTGATGAGCTTTGAGGGCACTATGGTGTTGAACGCTGAGCTGAAGTCAATGAATAGCATTCTCATGTAGGTGTTCCTTTTGTCCAGGTGGGAAAGGGCAGTGGGGAGTACAATAGAAATTGCGTCATCTGTGGATCTGTTGGGTTGGTCATTCAACATGCTGCAATAGAAATAAGGCCATGCTCATAAAAATGTCATGCTCATACATTTTTATCAAATAATCCTCCCACATCTTAAATGGCACTGAGTACCAAAAGTCCTCACAAGAATAGTAAACCAACTAAAATTCAGAAAAGTGAGGACATTTTGCAGGTTATTAAAAATGCTATTTTAGGCTTAGGGGATAGGTTTAGGGTTAGAATGAGGGTTAGGGATTAGTGGGTAAGAGTTGGGTTCAGGTTTAGGTTCAGGGGTTAGGTTTAGAGTTAGAATTAGGGTTAGGGGTTAGTGGGTAAGAATTGGGTTTAGGGTTAGGGTTAGGGGTTAGATTTAGGGTTAGAGGTTAAGGAAAATAGGATTTTGAATGAGAATCAATTGTTGATCCCCAAACATTCCTCACAAGTATAGTAAGACGTGTGTGTTTTTTTTTGTGTGTGTGTGTGTGTGTGTGTGTGTGTGTGTGTGTGTGTGTGTGTGTGTGTGTGTGTGTGTGTGTGTGTGTGTGTGTGTGTATGTGTGTGTGTGTGTGTGTGTGTGTGTGTGTGTGTGTGTGTGTGTGTGTGTGTGTGTGTGTGTGTGTGTGTGTGTGTGTGTGTGTGTGTGTGTGTGTGTGTGTGTGCGTGCGCGTGGGAGGTCATGGGAGTCTTGGGATTGTGTGAAATCAGATTGGAGATGTGGGTGGGTTCCCTTCATTGGAGTATTCTCCATCTCTTGCCATGCTGACTAATTTCCATTCGTAGACAAATATGAGGTGAATCTTTGGCTAGTTGTCCATTTTAGACAAAACATAGCAGTAGTTGTCTGCATCATCATTTCCTCATAGCAGAGTGAGTCATGATAGTCACACAGATGTCTTGTTAGGTCATATGTCTGTCAAATTGACTGAAAAGAACATGCCTTCATCATAATGAATGTGAAACTTGAGAAACTACACAGTAGGACACGGCAACTGAATAACTGTAGAAAGAACTGCTTTGCATTTGTAGAAATCTTGTTGCAGTTTTTTTTGATCGCAGATACAAGCACTACTTTGAGCAATGTTGTCGATTTTCAAAACAGTGTTCTCAAGACACAGAACTCTGTGGCCTTTTGCAAAACGGTAAATGCATTTTCAAAATGTAGTTGCCATTTCAAAATATAAATACATTCATCAACACTGTATGATACATTAATCACAAGAACACGGCTATCTGCAAAAAGATTAACACAAACATACATTTCTCTTGAGTCCAAGCAGGCAAAACAGAAAGTTCGATTTAACATTTTCTTTTCCAGTAGATCAATAGATTTTCTTTGCAGTCACTAAATCATGGTGATCAAAATTGGAAGTACAACTATCAAAAGGTGCAGAATTGTGTGAAATTACTCTCATTTTATGCATTTTTCACCAAACAATTTCCTACAACAAATCAATTATAATTCCTGGTCAAAAAGAAAATGGAAAATAAACACATTGTGTGCAGGAATCATTCATCGGTATCATCACACTCAATTCCATGTATTCATTACAAAGACTGGTCTCATAGGTTAGTAGAGATCACTCTGTCATGCTGATTGAGTTCGAGTAACAGACTGGAAGCTTCAAAAGGAGGGCGGTGCTTGGAATCATTGTTCTTCCTTTGTCAACCATGGTTACCTGCAAGGAAACACGTGCCCGTCGTCATTGTGTTGCACAAAAAGGGCTTCACAGGCAAGAATATTTCCAGTAAGATTGCACCGAAATCAACCATTTATCGGATCATCAAGAACTTCAAGGAGAGCAGTTCAATTGTTGTGAAGAAGGCTTCAGGGCGCCCAAGAAAGTCCAGCGCCAGGACCGTCTCCTAAAGTCCACCGGTACAGAGCTTGCTCAGGAATGGCAACAGGCAGGTGTGAGTGCATCTGCACGCACAGTGAGGTGAAGACTTTTGGAGGATAGCCTGGTTTCAAGAAGGGCAGCAAAGAAGCCACTTCTCTCCAGGAAAAACATCAGGGACAGACTGATATTCTGCAAAAGGTGCAAGGATTGGACTGCTGAGGACTGAGGTAAAGTCGTTTCCTCTGATGAATCCCCTTTCCGATTGTTTGGGGCATCCGGAAAAAAGCTTGTCCGGAGAAGACAAGGTGAGCGCTACCATCAGTCCTGTGTCATGCCAACAGTAAAGCATCCTGAGACCATTCATGTGTGGGGTTACTTCTCAGCCAAGGGCTCACTCACAATTTTGCCTAAGAACACAGCCATGAATAAAGAATGGTACCAACACATCCTCCGAGAGTAACAACGCCTTTTCCAGCATGATGGTGCACCTTGCTATAAGGCAAAAGTGATAACCAAGTGGCTTGGGGAACAAAAGATCAATATTTTGGGTCCATGGCCAGGAAACCATGGCCAGACCTTAATCCCATTGAGCACTTGTGGTCAATCCTCAAGAGGCGGGTGGACAAACAAAAACCCACAAAATCGGACAAACTCCACGCATTGATTATGCAAGAATGGGCTGCCATCAGTCAGGATGTGGCCCACAAGTTAATTGACAGCATGCCAGGGCGGATTGCAGAGGTCTTGAAAAAGGAAGGGTCAACACTGCAAATATTGACTCTTTGCATCATCTTCATGTAATTGTCAATAAAAGCCTTTGACAGTTATGAAATACTTGTAATTATGCTTCAGTATTCCATAGTAACATCTGACAAAATTATCTAAAGACACTGAAGCAGCAAACTTTGTGAAAATTAATATTTGTGTCATTCTCAAAACTTTTGGCCACGATTGTATACGCCTCAATCCACACCAAAAGAAAGCTCTATAATGGAAGGTCACAATGTTGGATATGATGACTTAGAAGTAACCCAACTTCCTTCTCTGCATCTCTGCATCTCTGCATGCCCAAATGTTGTCAAAAATCATAAAGATTTGCCCGTCTCTGTTGCCTAGATCTTTCCCTATATTGTACCTGATTGACTACAGATAAAGCTACTATATACAATTTTGAGTAGTATTATGTGCTGATTGCCGGAAGCATTGAACACATTTGCAACCTTTTCTCTTCTGATGAAAACAACGTGTGTGTGTGTATGTGCATATTCATAGTGAAACATCTATGACCAAACTGGCTTTGACAGGTGCATTGAAAACACGTTACCATTGCATGATCATAAGGTGAATGGTTTAGACTTCTCAGTTCAGTCCAAACCAGCTGACGCTTCCCCATGCATCATTGTAGAGAACTGTAAGAGTCCAAATATTGCCATCTCCTCCTCCTACCTATTTCACCACCATCCAACCATTGAATAACCCTCCAAGACTTCTACCCAACTAATACCCCTGCTTGCCCAACGTCCACACCCTGCCATCTACCCCACTGCCCCCTTACCTGATCCATGTCCCTCGTCTTTCCCACACTTCCAGCCCAGTGCCCCTGGATGCGGCTGGCATCTAGAGGCCGGGTCCACTGCCAACTGCCAAACCCATGCAGCGCCATTTCCAACATGCTAGCCAAAAAGGCGCCCGGCGCTGCCGGCAGGGTGCGTTGTTTTAGAAGCCAAGAGACCATCGGGCCCCGAGGGATCATGTGTTGTGTCAACATGTCTACCGGGACCCAGTTTCTCCCTGGCACAGGACAATGCCAACAGGTGGACTGCGGCTGGGCTGTAGTGGGCTCTGCTTTGCCCTGTGCCAACTGTACTAAAGAAACAAAATGGAGGGTGGGTCTCTGCCAGCTTCCTGCTCCCATGGTTGCAGCAACACAGACTGGCAGATATCTGGCTGCTTCAGTCACATGCAGATAGGGATGGCAGTCAGAGGAGAGTCTCCAAACTTTTTAACTCTGGTCTTTCGTGAGTCATTTGATATGAAAACAAAATTAGCCAAAAGATCCCAGTAGAAAGAGGTGAACTCCTCATCATCGCTAGCTGTAATGTTACTGTGGAGTCGCTGGGGGGAAGTCTGTCTTTTCTCAACGACCTGTGACCCTGACCAACAGGACATCCCTTATAGACACCTCCTAACCCCACCTGCCATTCACCAACTTCAGTCTATAAATAGCCATAGTTGCATAACCACTGGCTTTGCTGAAGGGTTGAGTAATGATCACAAGCGCCCTGGGAATTGGAATGTCTATTTCAGTATGTCTGTCTACGCCCCACAGAGCTGTGTACAGAGCTGCACAGACACCAACAGCAGGTCACTGACTACCACTCATAGAAGTCATAGAGACAGGGACACAGAGGGACACAGTCCTTCAGTGCCAAGGCGGTGGCCAGTAACCAGCTGTCACTCAAACTCCCCCCAATATAGCCCTGTTAAAAGGGAGACCAATAAAGCAAGCAGGGGGTAAAAACGAAAAGAGATATTTTAAAACAATATTTAATTTTAATATTCTCTGGTAGGCAATTGATATTAGCTGCATTCAATACATTTTGTCGCATTCCAGTTTTTCAGAGCTAATCCAGATTTGAGTTTGCATTCGTTAGAAATATCAAACATCTCAACTTCAGTCAACATGTGCCAAACCTTAAACTTATCATACACTTTTTAATACCAAGGCAATAGAATTTGAAACAATTAGTATTTACACATAGATACAAAAATATATTTCACAAAAAAAGTAGTATTGATACATTTACAATGACCAGCTCTATACAATTACAAATATACTTATATTGTAAAAAGACATTTCTTAAATACTCTTCCAGCTCAAGTTATGTATAAAGGACGCACAGCCTGTCCCGTGTATGTGAGATGGTGTTTGTCTGTCTAACAGTGTCCCAATACTTTTACAAAGATTCCTTTCCTTGTCTCCTTCTTCATCTCCTCCCCTAGTCTCCTCTCTTCCATGACTGCTAATAGTTTATAAACTGGGGCTGCGTACGAAATATCACTCTATGCCATATAGTGCAATAGAACATGAGGCTCCATTTTAGATTAGCCCATTGTTACCGTGCAAACCTAGAAAAAACTATCCAGTCCAATCAGCTCAGATCATGAGGGAAATGAGACGACAAGAAGGAAAGGAGACAAGGAGATGACGCCGTCTTATAATATTGGGACACAGACTTGAGATGAAGTTGCTCAGCAAGTCTGACGGTCACTGTGACTGTCCCTGTGCTATGTTCACAGCACTCCTGGTGTGTGTGTGTGTGCGTGTTCTGGGGTGCTGGACAGGGTGTCCCTTCCTCGCGATGGCTACTCTCCAAAAAAGGGTCTCTGCCACTTCTCTTCGGCTCCGTGTCACATGCCTAAGGAGAGACAGACAGACGTTTGATTAGTAATGGACTGTAGACTCCTCTTCGTACCTCAGGACAGACGCATAGACAAATTCACACACACACACAGTGCTTAGCAATAGCCTCTCTGGCTCCTTGGCAGTCCAACACTATTCTTAGTTTGGAGGTGTGGGGCAGTTTTACTTGGCAGCCATCATTAACACTGTAGACCCTAATAAAAATGACAGGCTCTACTTAACCTGAATGACAAATAACTGACTGTCCCTTTACTTTACGTGACTTGCTGTCCCATCGCGTGGTGTGACTGAATGACTAACCGTCCCATTGGTTTGAATGAGGAACATTCAGTACTCTAACTGCCTGGCCTTCTCTGTTAAGAAAAGCATCGGAAACTCTTCCATTGGTAATTCCAATTCCGAAGCTGACATTTACAGTTGATATTCCACCCCAGGTTTTACGCTGGCACATTCCAATGTAACCGCCCTGATGCAAGTTCCAACACCCTGGACTACTGTAGTAAAGGATTGGTCCAAAACAAATAAACTGAGCTATGTTGGTCTGTACCCGCCACATAAACTAGGCTCTCTCTCTGGTTACATTCGTACATAGGCTGCTGCGTGTGTGTGTGTGTGTGTGTATGTGTGTGAGTGTGTGTGTGTGTGTGAGTATGTGTGTGAGTGTGTATGTGTGTGTGAGTGTGTATGTGTGTGTGAGTGTGTATGTGTGTGTGGTGTGTGTGTGTGTGTGTGTGTGTGTGTGTGTGTGTGTGTGTGTGTGTGTGTGTGTGTGTGTATGTGTATGAGTGTGTGTGTGTGTGTGTGTGAGAGTGTGTGTGTGTCAAGACATAATGACATGAGTGACAGCTGAAAGGGATATCTTCCCTTTCCCTCAAGGCTTTACATGGTCTATCCATACATCCTCATACATCCCCATACCCCAACCCTGTTTAGAGCTGACAGCTAAGAGCTTATTGTTTCGGAAAAACAGCAAGGCGTGACAATCATGTGGTGGTTAGCATATCTAACATAGTTAGCATAGAGAACACACACCCTTGACTGAGTAAATTGTAAAAAAAAAATATATATATATATATATTTTTTTTGTTCTAACATTTTTGTTTTGTGGAAACCCGTTGCCTAAAACCAACTCAAAGTGTTTCAGTGTTCAATACTTAACGTAATAAAGTCACATCATCACCGCCCATATTGTTATCTTTTTAAGTTGTAAATACTTCACTGTTTTGTGTTTTATGAGCTTGTTGGCATTAAATGATGTTATGTATTCTGAACTAGAACGCTTGAAGTTACTTGAACATGAGTATTTGTTGTAGTCAACATTCAAATGTAGGGTCTCTTTTACTTCAATGATTAACCTTCATTCCAATCATTTTCAAGGTTAAGTCGTAAGTAGTTCTGATTAGACATTTTCAGTGACCGTGTCTTAATGTTTAACATTGCTTTATGTATCTGACGATTTGTCATTTTAACCCACCTTAGCGAGCATTGTGGAGCACAAGTACTCAGAGCAGTAACTGGATATAGAGCTGTGAGCATTACAGGGTGATGCATTCGCCTCTGTCATTAAGACCGGCGCACATGACCTCGTTAATGGTGGGAATGGCTTGTCTCATTATCGAACCTCAATTTGTCCGACGGCTTTGATATCTGTTCATCATGATCAATTGCATCTCGTAGCACAAAAAAACTGCTTAATATATACTAGAAATATATACTAGAAATATATATTTTTTTCTTCGAACGTGCCTACAGCATTGTGTACAAGTATCATAAATCCTCTAAAAACAAAGCCGTGGGGCACTATGAAGTATTCATAACTTGCAAAAACGTAGTCATTCTATATCAGCACAAAACAGATAAATCGTGTTTTTTACGCAAATATCAACGTGTCTGACTATTACTTTATTATTTGAAGTAAAGACGTAAAACATAATAGAATCAAGTAAGAACAACTTACAGTTTTGAATAAATGTTATATTGACTTTAAAACGTTAAATCACAATAACTTCTAGAAATGGAATAACTAGATCAGCGGAACATAAATAAATGCAGTTATATTTTCTCAATCCCCTAATATTTGTTAACAGTTCTCAAAAACATGAAGTGATAACAAATCTTTTTGATATCTGAGTTCGTACTACTTTTATGATTTGAGTTCTACTGACCATTGGAGATGTTTGAGTTGCCATTACCTAATGTCTTTAATGAGTTACTTTTGACAGTGTACTGTGAATGGTGTAAGCTATTAGCGCTTACTTGCTAACGTCTTGTCAAGGTCAGCAATGAAGTCCTCCAGTTCTTTAGTGTCTCCCAGTTTGGCTGTAAACAACATCGAGAGAGGGTCAGATGATAGAATAGAACAGAGTAGAACTGTATTATCCACCTGCAATTGCATAACCTCAAATGAACATGCATCATGTGTTATGTGAATCGAACATTACATGGCATTATCTACTACAAATATATACATACCTACTACAATACTAAACAAGAAGAGTGAGTCACTTGAACGCTAATTAGTTAATAGGTGACGTATTGGAATAGCTGAGGATAGCTGAAGTGCTCTAAGCCTAAGGCAATAAGCCTGCCTATTGTAACATTCTCCTAAAACACACATCATGTTTAATCCTGCATCTATCCTTCTGTCTAAACAGGAGTGATACTGAGCTGCATTTTGGCAAATGTCTCCTGTTGTCAAACTGGGACAAGACTTTGCATACAGTATAGAAAAGTTGAGGCAGAATGACGTGTGTGTGTAAAGGTGAGAATGCTGACGGTTGTGTGTGTGCACGCTTGCATTTTTGTGTGTGCGAGTGTGTGTGCGTGCATACGTGTGTGTGTCGAGGCTCACCTCTGGGTGATGTGAGAGGTGGGGGGGAGGTGGGAGAGGGAGAAAAGACATTGGGAGAGTTCAGTCTCTCATCACTGAAACTGAAGCTGTTCCTGTTGAGCGACCCAGCGCCTGAGAGAGAGAAAGGGAGGAAGAGAGAGGGGGAGAGAGCGAGAGAGAAAGGGAGAGATTAAAAGACTGATCACCTTTCTGTATGCCCGAAGCATCTGTAGGGCCTATTGCCACATCCATATGTTTTGCACACTTGCGCGCACACACACACACACACACACACACACACACACACACACACACACACACACACACACACACACACACACACACACACACACACAAGCAGACTGGGCTCCCTAACTCATAAGTTGACAGAAGTCATCTGGTTAGCGTGAAAGGGTCAGAGCGGGGACATGAGTAGAGGGTGGTGGGAAGTCAATGAGGGCCCCTCAAACAGGGACAAAACAAAATACCACTGTTTAACAGCTGGTCTCTCTCTCTCTCTCTTTCTCTGGCTCTCTCTATAACTATTGAGATGTAGCCCTAACCCTAACTCAGAGAGGGACATATTTCTCCTGTGTGATAAATAGTGTGTGTTTGATTTAACTCTGTCACGTCTAGTACACACACACACACACACACACACACACGTTACCACCCTCACTCCTGCATTCCCCCACAGTGGTAAAACTGGGTAAGTCAGGCTCTATGTGGTCAAAGCGTTGGCTGTGTGATTGCATAAGTGACATAATGAACACTTTGATTCCGCCAGTAGATATTTCAGCCGGCCACAGAACACGACAGATCTGTATCACTGTTTGTTTTTTTCCAGGAAAGGAATGGTGTTGGGAGAAGGAGAGAGTAAGAGAACGGTTGTTTCTCCTCCGTACAGTATAGAAATGGGCAGTACCGTGGAATTAATTTCAATTCTACACAGCTGAGTTTTGTCCGACTATAAAGTATATTATAAAGTCAGGGTGGGTACTGGAGATGGATGGACGTCCCAAAAACGAGTTGTTTACTGTGGTCATTTTCAACAGAAATGAATCCACTTCCCTGTGCTGTCTCCAATTCAAAGGTAATGGAACCCCTTTCTCAACTCCTGCTTAGATTGAGGTCTGCTGGTCTGCTACTTAATCCTTGTATTAACACTCTTGACAGGTCTGACTAGGAGTATGAGGCTAACTACTAATAGCATAAGCAGCTTAACCTGCAAACCTCAAAATATCTTTCTCTCTCTCTCTCCTGTCTCCTCTCTCTCTCTCTCTCTCTCTCACTCAAGAGTTCCACTGGACCCTGACAGAGTGGCTCTGATGTACAGCACATACCTAGAATAACCCCTGACCTCCACCTCTCAGCACCACATTCAAGTACGCGCACACACACACACACACACACACACACACACACACACACACACACACAAACAAAACCTTGATCTAGGTCCAGAGATCTTGGATTTAGATTGAGCTACTGCTGCATATTTGGCACACAAGCCCCCATATTCCAAGCCAGCCATGTCTCTGTGATAGCCTGTACGCGCTTAGATTTCATTGTCATAAGCAGCTATGAAGTCTCCCAGACGTCAAGCTGTGCATTACCATACGGGGCGTTTGTGTGTGTGTGTGTGTGTGTGTGTGTGTGTGTGTGTGTGTGTGTGCCTCGGGCCCTAACCCAAATGTGATAACCTCACACAGTTACACATAGACAGAAATATGCTCCCGCTCCCCAAGTGAACATTGATTTCATTTCCCAACCACATGTGAGGTGAAAGGATAACTTCATGGTGCTCTGTAGAGTGTGCAACACACTTCACGTCCTCAGGACGAGTTAGGAAGGGTAGTGTCCAGTTTTGCGTGTTTAAGACCGGGGCCTGGCATTCACAGAGGGAGTTACTATTTCATTGACCTGTTTTAGTAACAACTAAAAGACTACGTAATAATAGGTCCATTTAACGTTTTTACTTGAGTAATTACAGAATAACTATAGCATAACTACTGTACACAGGTTTTCAGAGGAACCTAATGTGAAGGGTTACCAGAACATGTTATCTACAGACGAGTGTGAAAACGTTAGGTCCAGGATTCCTGTGTGGGTCCTGTCCTCTCCATTGTAGTCCATTGACGAGTGACCTGTCTCATGCAGGGGAGAGCTATTGTGTGTAAGGACTGATGGATGGATGCATGGCTGAAAGAGAGCTGCACCCCAGAGTGGGCAACAATAGCAGAACTGTCAGTCTGTGATGTAGGTTAGTGAGAAGGCATTCTGAACATGAGGAGAGGCTGGCAGATACTCTGATCTGGGAAGAGAGAGCGAGAGAGCGAGAGAGAGAGAGAGCGAGAGAGCGAGAGAGCGAGCGAGAGAGCGTGAGAGAGAGAGAGCGACAGAGTGAGAGAGAGCGAGAGAGAGAGAGAGAGTGAGAGAGAGAGAGCGACAGAGTGAGAGAGAGTGAGAGAGAAAGAGGGAGAGAGAGACCACTCATTCAGATGCACTGAGTGAGGATGGTTAGGGTTAGAGAAAGCATTTCCAGAGACAGAGGCATCCACCGAGGCATGGTCTGTCTGAGAAATTGAAGGTTTCCAGTTCCAAGTCAAACATTGATGCTTATCAAGGAGTGTGTGGCTGTAGGGAGTGTGTGTGTGTGTGTGTGTGTGTGTGTGTGTGTGTGTGTGTGTGTGTGTGTGTGTGTGTGTGTCCGCCTGCTATAGGTTTTCAGCAGACCGGGAAGAGCACTTGTGGGACACATGACAATGTATAATCTAGCACGAATGGCAATTATGTCAGGCACTATAGGGAGTAAAAGGAATTGTGAGCCTCAAAGTGCAAACAGTAACATATCTAGGCTACTGATACTGGTACTGTCACTACTTGAGAATGTGTGTACTGCTACTGTTGCCGCCCTGTAGGCTATGTAATTGTAGCCTCTGTTGTAGCTGCGAGGTCCTTGGTTCAAATCCTGTTGCAGGCATTCCAGCACAATTGCTACACTGTCTTTCGGGTATTAGGACAACTGTGTGTGTGTTCATGTGTGTCTGTGCGTGCAAGGTTCACTTACTTTCCGAGTCGCTGATGCCACTGTCACTGACGCTGGCACTGCTCCGTCTCTTCACCGTCTTCAGGTGCTCGTCGTACTGGAAATGTCTCTTCTCCATCGGGGAAGTGAAATCCTCGATCACCGCGTCGAACTCACACAACACGTCAGACATATCATCCTCCTCAAGGAATTTAGCTGAAATAACGGAGGGAATAAGCATGTGTTACTATACTGGCTGGACTGGTATGCCTATCCCACAATCATTCTCAATCAAAATATATTTTTCTTTACTTCATTTCACTTAATAAAATAAATAGCTCTCTATTAATTTAGCCTATCCCATGCAACCTATCGACAGTCTGTTTTTGTGTCATTGAAATATGTGCAACACACCTGTTAAATTGAAACAATGTTACATTGTAACAGCTGTTGAATAAGAACCACACTTGCACGGTTTCACAACTTCATGGCTCCCTTTCTGAAAGGTCCAATAACGCCATGCCTGGTCAGTTGTTCAGTGCATTGTCCAGTGGAAGTCGACAGAACAACAAATGAGATGGTCTAACTTACATTTGCCTTGAGACTTCAACTTTGGAGACTTCATTTTTCGTGTCTTGTGAATCTCAAAAGTATCCAGTATAATGAACTTGTTCGGGACGAAGTAAACTCCGCGGGTATCTCCAATAACAACGTGTTTGCACTCTGCGCGCTCTGTCCGCTACTAGTCTGCTACTAGTCTGCGCTGTCCCTCTGATAGTGTCCAGCGTCTCAAGACTGGTTTTAAAGTCTTCCCGTCCCACAGCCGGGGCGGTGACTCGGAGGAGGCGGGAGAGAGAGAGAGGAGGGAGAGAGAAATGGTTGAGTGTAATGTTTGTTCATTTTTATTGTTTATTTCACTTTTGTATATTATCTACTTCACTTGCTTTGGCAATGTTAACATATGTTTCCCATGTCAATAAAGCACCTTGAATTTAACTGAGAAAACGCACTGTGCGTGATTTTACGGTAAAGGCCTATCATTGACCGTTTTCTATTCCTAGGATGATGCTCCACTGGCTGGCGTCATCCCCGGTAGCTATGTGTTTGTAAACAACTTGTGTGTGTCTCTAAGCGGTCAGAGATGTAATGCTTACCGGGCACACAGTACGTGTAATACTTTTACGTTTTATTTATATCCCTGACCCTGATATTTCCGTCTTCTATCACTGGGCAGTTTTTGAACAGAATGTGGTAAAACATTGTTAACTAATTAAACTAATTAACCATTGATTTAACTATGTATTATCTGAAATGTGGACAATGCCGATCTTATTCAAGAATTGTTAATAGTCTCATTCATAAGTTTAAAAAAAAGTTGAATCTTGTCGTCTATCATAGCATGAAATCTATTCATAAAATAGACTACTGTCTCTGTGCGATATCCCCTTTCAATATCTTTGTGTAGTCTATGTCAGAATGGACTGGGAACTGGAATTACACATAAATCCGGCAACCTAATTGAGTTTCTGGTAGAGGGCTAATTTTAATTTGGAGCGACACCATGTGGTGTGAAGTAGAGTTGCAGCCCCTGGAGCTGGCTGATGTCTGCTGCCCCTCTAATTTAAATACAGTACATCAAGAATCTGACCGAATATTCATATCCTATGGTATCTGATGTGAAATACGGTGGGATAAGTAGGATAAACAGTATTTCTGATATTCTGTTTTTGTTCTAGGGTAAGATTTCCTGCTCCTCATTTGTACTTAACCAAACTCCAATGATCTTTTTGTGTCATGATGATTTTTTATGGATCTTTAATGCAGTACAAAACACTTTTTTACATATCAAATCAATACATACGTCATAGTACTGTCAGTACACATTTTAGGATTGCTTATACACCACTGCATCATAAAAATAATTGTCTTTATTAGGCTATATACTGTATAATTTAGATCAGCCTTCATTGTATTGGCTTTTCACTTTGAAGTCTTTGCATGAGTGGCAGCAGCAAATATATCACGTCTCAGAATGTGAAGATAGGCTCATTTGCTCAGCCACTTGGGCATCATTAGCATTGGAGAGCTGTGACAATGTCTGGGAGCCAGCCGCGTTTCTCCTCCTTACACAAACAAAAATACTGAGTAGAATAATTATGGCCACCATGCCCAGTGGACCTGACTTGACATAAAGACCCACTCTGTCGATCCCAGACTCAGGTATCCAGCTGACATCCAGCTTGTTGTCCAGACTGAGGTGGGAGGTGGTGCAGGTGTAGTTGTGTCTCTCTCTCAGCTCCTCTGTGTTGACCTCCAGACTCTTTCTCAGCTGGTAGGTCCCGTCTCCATTGGGCAGCAACTGGCCCCCAGTTATGTCCTGTTCTACTATTGGCTGGCCGTCTCTCAGCAGGGTCAGATTGATGTGGCGGGGGTAAAAACCAAACGCCAGACAGCTCACACGGGCTCCTCCAGACATGGCTTTCTGTGTGAGCCTGACTCTGGGACGCACTTTACGCATCACAAAGTTCTTCAATCTCTCCAGAAATTTCTTCAATGTTTTTATGCAAATGGGTAGGTAAATGGTCTGATAACGCCATTTTGCATATGTTTGATGCACCTCACTCCATGGCGACAGTAGGTTTCCGGAATTGTATGAATAATGTGTCATGTTGTAATATATTAAATCAGCTAAAATTGCATTGAAAGCATCTGTGGACAGAATAAGGCCTGGTTCACCAGTATCCAACATCTCACAGCCAGCCATTCTCTGCTGAACGTCTATATTCCCTGTGGAATTAAAGCGATACCTCAGGTCTAACAGTCGCCTTTTCATGCTGAGGAACATGTGTCCAAACACATTAGCTGCATCTTGGGCTACGTCAACCTCTGTTTCGTCTGGGGCGTAAGGTCCCTTGTGAATAAACTGCTCCGTGTTGGAGTCAAAGTAGCCAACTTGAATGTCATCCTGCATCAACACAACGCTACACTCAGGGAAAGGTGCTTCTCCTGAGATACAAGTTGCGAATGCCAACAGAGAATGAGATCCTGAATGTGAGTGAAGGTGAAAACAAGATCAGTGAATATTTTTTTACAATGTCTGAAAAGCTCCTAGAATCAATACTAAATGACATATGACAGAGAATAAAAAGTTCCTCTTACCTGCGTTTATGATAGTGTATAATGAAAGAAAAAGCCAAAAGAAACACAGTTTTACCATGGTTCTGAATGTGTTCAATATTTTTCTGTACGCTCATATGCTTCTAGGGCAGCTCTCAAATAATTTGGCACACTTTCACTTTCACTAAGCCTTACCGACTTTCACTTTCTTGGCTAACGCCTAGTATACGCTGTCCTTGGAAAAACCTGCAATAAACTGTTTCTCAAACAGAATTCGGGATTTCAATGATGATAATGTAGGAGAAAAAACCTGTTCGGTCTGCCTATTAAAGTATTTTGTGTGTGCCAAGCTATTCTTCTGTTAAATTAGGCTCTCATTTGACAAAAACTCTCCTTTGTGGTTTCTTATGTTTTGTATCACGGTTTGATTTGATCCTATTTCCATTTCATGTCAAATGATTTCTGAGAGCTTGCCTAAGGAAATTATGTCACAATCTGGCCTTGTGTCCAGAGCCCAAGCCATGAATACTAGACAGCTGTGCTATAGTAACTCCCTGTCATCTCCAGGCTGACCAGGGGCAGACTGCCATCTGGCATTTCGGGCAAATGCTAGATGGGCTGGTCCATTTCTAGCCTAGTGGGCCTGTCTTACTTGTATTTTTTAGCAAAATGATAATTATCTGGCTAATAATGTGGGACTGAACAAATAACATTGGCTGGTGTGGGGGACTTGAGAAAAATATGGGCCATTGTGGGGCCTCAAGGAAATAAATTGTCCGGTGTAATAAAAATGCCAGAGCCAATTTCTGGTCCCAGTCCGCCCCTGAGGCTTGTATATAGAATGACGCTGCAATGGATAGCTGCCGTTTTACGGGTTCCTGCTATTTTGTATATTTTTTTGCACTGATCTTAACTTTTTTTGTACATAATGTTCTACTTCAGTGAGTCGGCAACATAGGATACACTGCTCACAACAGACAACCCTCCACTCTACTGGCCAATGTACAATCACTGGAGAACAATCTGGAGGAGCTCGGTTCGAGACTATCCTATCAACGGGACCTGAAGAACTGTCATATGTTTCTCTGAGTCGTGGCTGAACAACGACATGGATAATGTACAGTTGAAGTAGGAAGTTTACATACACTTAGGTTGGAGTGATTAAAACTCGTTTTTCAACCACTCCACAAATTTCTTGTTAACCAACTATAGTTTTGGCAAGTCAGTTAGGACAACTACTTTGTGCATGACACAAGTAATTTTTCCAACAATTGTTCACAGACAGATTACTTCACTTACACTGTATCACAATACCAGTGGGTCAGAAGTTTGCATACACTAAGTTGACTGTGCCTTTAAACAGCTTGGAAAATTCCAGAAAATTATTTCATGGCTTTAGAAGCTTCTTGACATCATTTGAGTCAGTTGGAGGTGTACCTGTAGATGTATTTCAAGGCCTACCTTCAAACTCAGTGCCTTTTTGCTTGACATCATGGGAAAATCAAAAGAAATCAGCCAAGACCTCAGGAAAAACATTGTAGACCTCCACAAGTCTGGTTCATCCTTGGGAGCAATTTTCAAACGCCTGAAGGTACCACGCTCATCTGTACAAACAATAGTACGCAAGTATAAACACCATGGGACCACACAGCCGTCATATGGCTTAGGAAGGAGACGCGTTCTGTCTCCTAGAGATGAACGTACTTTGGTGCGAAAAGTGCAAATCAATCCCAGAACAACAGCAAAGGCCCGTGTGAAGATGCTGGAGGAAACAGGTTCAAAAGTGTCTATATCCACAGTAAAACAAGTCCTTTATCGCAAGAAAGAAGCCACTGCTCCAAAACCGCCATAAAAAAAGCCAGACTACGGTTTGCAACTGCACATGGGGACAAAAATCGTACTTTTTGGAGAAATGTCCTCTGGTCTGATGAAAGAAAAATAGAACTGTTTGGCCATAATGACCATCGTTATGTTTGGAGGAAAAAGGGGGAGGCTTGCAAGCTGAAGAACTCCATCCCAACCATGAAGCACGGGGGTGGCAACATCATGTTGTGGGGGTGCTTTGCTGCAGGAGGGACTGGTGAACTTCACAAAATAGATGGAATCATGAGGTGGGAAATTATGTGGATATAATGAAGCAACATCTCAATCAGTCAGGAAGTTAAAACTTGGTTGCAAATGGGTCTTCCAAATGTACAATGACCCCAAGCATACTTCCAAAATTGTGGCAAAATGACTTAAGGACAACAATGTCAAGGTATTGGAGTGACCATCACAAAGCGCTGACCTTAATCCTATAGAAAATTTGTGAGCAGAACTGAAAAGGGGTGTGCGAGCAAGGAGGCCTACAAACCTGACTCAGTTCAATTCACCCAACTTATTGTGGGAAGCTTGTGGAAGGCTACCCAAAACGTTGGACCCAAGTTATGCAATTTAAAGGCAATGCTAGCAAATACTGATTGAGTGTATGTAAACTTCTGACCCACTGGGATTGTGATTTTAGCACTAACTGCTAAACAGAAGTGGGTGTGCGTTATCCGGGTAGCCGGAAAGTAGAGCATTTCAGATGTCTAATTTAGAAGTGACAAAATCATGGATTTTCTGCATCATTTTTAGACAAAAAGTTTCAGAGTTTTGCAATGTTACAAAGATGGGGAAAGCTGTCCTTGAAATATTCTTGATATTTTCGTCAAAAGAGAGATCAGGGTCCAGAGTAAAGCTGAGGCCCTTCACAGTTTTATTTGAGACGAATATACAACCGGCGAGATTAATTGTCAGATCCAACAGAAGATCTCTTTGTTTCTTCGGACCTAGAACGAGTATGTCTGTTTTGTCCAAATTTAAAAGTAAAACATTTGCCACCATCCACTTCCTTATGTCTGAAACACGGGCAATTTTGGGGCTTCACCCTTTTTCATCGAAATGTACAGCTGTGTATCATCCGAACAGCAGTGACGTTAACATTATATTTCCGAATGACAGCACCAAGAGGTAAAATATATAGTGAAAACTTTATTCTGACTAATCTCTCATCATTGATTACATTGACTTATTTCAGCAATTTGAGTGTTTTTCTGTCTAATGTTGTTGGGGCATATTATTCTGCTTTAATGTTACACCTGAATCACCACGATAAATATACTTGTTATTCTTGAGTGTATTTTTAATAAAGCTGAGATGTGTAGGAATACAGGTGAAATTAGTCATTGACACAGACATTGTGGGCGTAGCAGGATGATTTGACTGCAGTGAACCATGGAGTTGTGAGTTCAAATCCCAGCTAAGGACATGTTGAATAATAATTACTGCATTAAAAAACATGCACGATGTAGTCAAATCTTTAAGTTGAAAACACTGTGTGTATCATAACAGATTTTTGTTTGCTGGGTATCTTCTGTGAAATCTCATGCTTTGAAATATCACATGAAGTATTCCAAAATCACACAGTTTCACATGATTTCACATTTGCAAAACATGTGGAATTTCTGTAAGGAATCACATACTCTGCTGTTACTGTTAATTATCTATCCTGTTGCCTAGTCACTCTATTCATAGTTATATGTACTGTACATATCTACCTCAATTACCTCGTACCCCTGCACATTGACTAGGTACTGGTACCCTGTGTATATAAGTTGTCATTACTCATTGTGTATTTATTATTACTTTTATTATTATGGGTTATTACTTTTCTATTATTTCTCTATTTTCTTTCTCTGTGCGTTGTTGGGAAGGGCCTGTAAAGGAAGCATTTCACTGTTAGTCTACATCTGTTGTTTACGAAGCATGTGACTAATACAATTTGATTTGGACATTCTCAAAGCTCTCTCCTGTCGGGTTCTTTTGCAGACCCAGCTCTCGCTGAGACTTTCACACCTCTGGTGTCTCTTTTAGCAGGCAGGCAAACGGACAAACAGGCCCTGTGTTTGCAGCTGCACTTGGCTGTTGACTCTGGGGCTCCGAGGTGTGACATACACCCCCACAGAGGGGATTATCAGAGGTGCAAAAGGTGACACCTTCACCCCACTGGGCTGGGAGATCTCTCCTGTTCACAAGCCTACAATGACAGGGAGTCTCTACCATCCACCTTTTCTCTCTGTCTACTCACTCCCTCAGGGTCGGGGTCAATTCAGAATTTGACCAATTGATACTATGGTAGAATGTAGTATTTGGAAAAAGTATGTTTTATTATATAGGAGGTACTGTATGTTTTATGCTTCCACAGTTTCATACAACATGCCACAATCCTAGAATGAGGCACAGTGACTGACAAAATATGAGCAATAATAGATTTTTTATTGACAAAAACTAATTAAATACTCTGAGTACTACTTACATTATTTACATTAGATTCATGTTCAATTATGATACAACATACAAAGTATAAAGACGACATAGTAAAATGCATATTGCTCTATCTGCTAAGCTGTAGGCTACTTTCTTATGTATGAAGCCGTATAATTGTCTGTATCCTATATGAGCGAAGAGCTGAATCCCAATCTGAGAAACGTGCACATAACTCATACTTCCCTCGTATTTCCCTCAAATTTCCCTTTGACATCAATTCATCATTTATGTGATGGTTTGAGTTACTGCACGCACCTGACGTTTGGATGTGCATGAAGATCTTAAAGTAGAAATGTGATTCGTGCATCTTGGATGTGTGTGTGTGTCCCTCATTCAAAGTCACAGCCCAGCAGTTCTATCCTGAGCGTGATGGAGGTCTTCCAGCTCTGAGGGATGACTCTGATAAAGCGAGAGAAGATTGGAGGATAAATGTAGTTCTTCACATGGCCATTGTTATCCGTGTTGCCGGGGAAAGTCTGCCGGGAGAGTGGAAGACAGACAGCATGTCAGTATTTTGAACTCTTCATGTAATAGTATTATCAGATGAATACTTATTAGCGATAGCTTGGGTAGAGAAGTAACAGCAGGACTGTAAAATACCCCTCAATACCATCGCTTAATACCATCGCATAACCCTTTTGCCTGACTTTTCCTACCTTTGACATGTTGTCATCATCGTCAGTGTACTTCATCCAGTGTAGTCCATCATCGCTATACTCCAGAGTGTAGCAGATGACGTACATCTCTGTGCCCAGGGACTTGGCCCCCTGCGTTATGATACCTGTGATCTTCTTTACCTGGGCCAGCTCCACCTGCAGCCACTGGTTCATGTTGTTATTCTGGGGAGAGACAGGCGGGACAGAGGGATGACTGACCTGGAATGGTGAGTGTGCCCACATTAGTTTGTACATACAGTATATATCTATATGTGTGTGTGTGTGCGTGTGTGTGTGTGCGCGCGCACATGTGCCTACATGGATCTGTGTGTGTTATCGTACCTTGGCTTGCCATGCGTTGATGGTGCCCTGTGTGTTGAGTCGTGCCAGTGAGGCTTGCCAGGAACCAGAGTACCAGCTGGAGGCTGTAGAGCTGGCAGTGATACGATGGTCCTCTATCCGCCCGCTCTCCATACCCAGGGGCACTGAGCAACCTGATGGAGGGAATTAGAATACTTTCACTTTATTGCACGTTTATTGGGAAATATTTGTGCTCGAACATAGGCTTGGATGCTAACATAACATTAAACAGTAGGAATACTACCCGTCATCATTATCATCATTATAATTGCCATCGTCATCATCACCATCACCATCATCAACAACAACAACATCCTCATCGCTCACCGTCCAGCTCACAGCCGTAGTACTCCATGCGGACCATGGGCGAGTTGTGGGAGTGGAGAGGGTGAAGTCTGATAAACCGACCAATCAGGGGAGGGAAGAGGGTGTTGACCTTCACCTGATGAGCTTCCTCGTTACCAGTGAATGTCTGGAGAATGGAAGAAAAACATTTGGATTAAAAACATATATAGTCATATGTACTGTATCTCTGTATATTTAGCAGTCATAGCAATGAACAAATTCAAAAGTATCTATCAAAAGTATAATTTCAGATTACCAGAAGTATCTCTGATTTTTGACAATGTAAATATAACACAGTGCATATAACTAGAATAACAGCAATGTTAGAATGTAAACACATAATCCCGTCACACGTGTTCCATTGCTCTCCAACCACGCTGTTCTATAGACGTACTCCTCACCATCCTGAACTCGTTGCTGTCTCCCTTGTAGTAGATCCACTTCCTCTTGTCCGTGCTGTAGGATATGGTATAGTTGACCATGTAGTGGGAGGAGAACATCTGCTTGGCGCCCTGTGTCGCGACCTGACTGATCACCACGGGCCTCTGAAAGTCTACCTACAGGTCACAGTAGGCATCACTACAGGTGTCACCAAATAGGTATCACCACCCAGGCTTAAGTTGAGACACATAAAACCTCACCTATCGAGTTTACAGGGTCAGGAAATACTCAGGACCAAGGCATGACACTCATGTCACCCCACCTCAACAGAGTGTATCCTCACAAAGACGCTGTAATGATATGATTATGCTGCCACCTGTAGGAAACGCTGAGGAATGCATGCTCACTGCTCACCAGCTACATAATATTGCAGACACCACATGTATTCTCTGGGAGGTGAGGTTATGTACCTGTATCCAGCTGCCTGTCTTGTCTGTACTCCATGCATTGTATTTGCCTTGGTTGTTCAGTCTGGCCAGATGGGGCTCCCAGTAGCCTGCATAAGGAGAAACAAGTTAGTTAGAGGGTGAAACCAGCGGAGGCTGGTGGGAAGAACTATTGGAGGATGGGCTCAATGTAATGTCTGGAATTGAATAAATGGAACGGAGTCAAACATGTTGTTTCCATATGTTTGATGAGTTTGATACCGTTCCATTTATTCCATTCCAGCCATTACAGTGAGGCCGTCCTCCTATAGCTCCTCCCACCAGCCTCCTCTGGGTAAAACACTGCAACTGTTAAAGTGGCACTCCAGACTAATTTTCACCCCATATTGCCCTTTCCTGCAGTCAAATGACCTAGTGACCTCATGGGTGGAATGTTATTAATATTTTTCATAATTTCATCATTAGTAAACATAAAATTAAACCCAGAAAATCCGGTGTTTCTGTGTCAAACGGTTTTGTTACATTTCAGTCTTCTGTGATGTATATCAAGTGTAATATTGAGATGCAAACTCAAAATGTTATACCTTTCAACTCTATATCTGACATGATACAGGTGTCTTCTTCGTTTTAAGCCCATAATCATGTGTGTGAGGTGTTCACTTTTGTTTCAAAGTAGATTTGTTTAAGACGACTAAGTGTGACCCTGATTAGCCCATTTACTAAACAAAATGCACATCTCAATAGGTGGTCCAGGTATGTCATGGCACAAGTGGGGGATGGGCAATTCCTCTTTTGTGATCTATTGTTCCTCAAGCAAGCAGGGAGGCTGATGACATCATGGATTCAGACCAATTCCTTGAAGTGTCTAAAAAACACTATTTTGCTCAAAACACTTAAAAAAATAATCCTTTAGTATTTATACTTGGAATGTTGCTTTTGCAACAGTAAAAGTTAAAACATCACTGAAGGACATCTAACTTGGAAGGCTAGATGTCAGTTGGTAGTATTATTTCTGATTAGGCACCCAACATCTAGAGGGCGGAGGGATACTGAGTGTAAGGATACCTCTTTTGTCGTTTGCTGTGATCTGGTTGTCTTTGACGCTCCCAGAAATCAGACCCAGTGGATGGTAACACTCTGGAAAACACAAATAGATTTTATTATGGGACTAATTCTTTGGGATAATGACCGTTGATATGACTTGGATTGAGTCAATTCACTCAATAAGCATTGACACTAGCAGTAAAAACGACTCTCTGGGAGTTGAGGTGGACATCACACCTTTGCTGTTACATGTGGCATTGAGAAATTGGTACCATTAGCATAAGTGCTTTTGAGTGGGTCGTACTATTATCTAGAACCAGGAAGAGGGTCTGCATCCCTCTCTGTTGGGAGAGTCCAACCTCTGACTCCAGCTGCCACAGCCCCGGCTTGGAAGGCAACATCTCCAGAGTTGCAAAGCCCCCTGGGAAACAAAACCAGAGCCGGTTAGTAGTGTTGAGGAAAACTCTTTCCAAGGATCAACTAGGGATAATTATCCAGTTATTAAGAGTTTATTCAAGCAATTGCAGACGAGATCACACTCGGAGAGGAACTCAAAGGATACAGAGTCACACAGTCATTATATACTTCTTCTACACAAAGAGCTGCTTGCCTCTCCGAGGGGGAGGCAAGGTTACACGAGAGATAGCAGGGCTCGGCTCCACTTCTTTCAAGCATTGTACAAACAAGAACAGGTTCTAATCAGTTCTCACAGCCCACGCGACTAAGTGAAACAACAGTGTTTTCCCACTCAAATACACACAGTACATATAACACTTTTCAACTCAAGCATTTACATAGCATTAGGACCGTTTTGCCCTAAATGTGACAAAACATGTCATCTATCCATCCAGTTAAGTTCTCACCAGGCAGCAGTGGGTAGACAGCCTGGGTGTGGTCCCTAGTCTGTTTGTGGATGAAGGTCTGGCCGTGGAAGTGGACACTGTGGAGGTCTCTGGGAGATCCCATGTTGAAGAGGTGCCAGCGGACCGTCTGGTTAGTGTACATCCTCAGACCCTTCAGACTGAAGATGATTCCGTTGATGGCTGCTCCCCCCCACATACACACAACCCCCAACAAATTAACGATTAAACAATCTCTGTTTTGTAAATTTGTCACTGTTGTTCATTACGCATATCATGATTTTACAACCAAAAATCCAAAATCAAGACTTGATCCAGGAGGGAACAGCCGTGACCCACTAGTCAGTTATCCACCATTACCTTTCATTTAGTCAAAATGGTGTTAGATTAGAAGGTGCCTACCGCTGAATTTGAGGTTATCGCTGAAGTCATGGTCCATCACCCTGGCTCGTTTGTTCTTCCTCTCCATTATCTCATGGTTCTTCTCGTAGTACCAGCTCTTGGACTCATCGAAGGTCATGAACAGGAGCATGAACTCCCTCATGTCCACTGCCTTCGTGCTCAGAGTGCCCTTACGACACACCAGCAATGGCCCAATCAGACCAGAGTTTATATCTTTCTCCTGGATGAGACGAGAGAAAACAAACAATCAAACACTAGATTATTGGAATATCCCTCAACAGATCACAAAGACACAACAGGTTAGTGTAGGAGATGCTTCAGAGGACAAGACATCACACGTCAACACAAAGTTATCACATTAAATACCTCAGAAGCACAAAAAGGACTATTCATAGAAAATAGTGATGTTGTATCAGCTACATTAATTAACTAAACCATCAGAAGGTAAGTGTTTACTCACAGGGTTAACCCCAGAGTAGTAGGCCCAGGTGCGACAGTCTGACTCGTCTCCGGTGGGCCCGACATTGGCGTTGACCTTCCAGAGGTATGTGTATGTGGTGTTGGGCTGGACTTCGTTGTCATACTTGTACCAGTACTTGGACTCGTCCTCGTAGGACAACCCCTCTGTCTGCTTGGTGTAGGAAACCCCATTGGCGTGCAAGGAGTACGGGCGGCTGGCCAGGTTCCTGAAAAATACCTACAGACCAAGGACACACATTTAATTTCCTGAAAAATACCGTAATACCTACAGACCAAGGACACACATTTAATTTCCTGAAAAATACCGTAATACCTACAGACCAGGAACATCAGTTTGATTACATGGTCCATTATTCATGATCATGGGCAAAACGCACCTACAGTAGATCAATGCAAAAGGTAGCCGTTAGGGTTTCCTGTCTTACCATTATGGTCTGTTCAACCTCTGCCTTGATGACTGGCCCCAGGATGCCCAGGTGTTCGTCCATCTCCCCCCGGATGTCTGGCGTGCTGAACGTGCTGTCCAGGTAACCTCGGAACACTACCTTGGTGAATCTTGTGGACCTGTCGGCTTTCTGTGCCTTATCCATCCTCCTGTTGTGGAGAGACAATGGACAAAAGGTTTTATGGAACAAAAAAGAAGGTACGCATAATTCCAGTCAGAAGAAATATCATTTGAGCACATAGAACAATAAACAAGGGACATTATGTTTTCCCAACACATCCCACACCTCAGCCCCATCCGCTCTATTGTGCTTACTTCTGTCCATAGCCCCCGTAGTCCCACTGCACCTCCTCTGCAGTAATGAAGTATGTCCTCACGTTTTCACCCGCCATTTTGAGGAAATATTTTGCATTCTCATCCAGAGTTAGGTCGTGCATGTCCTCCTTCTCTTTGTATGGGTCAATGTAGTCGACGTACTCATACTCCTCTCTAGCGCTATCCGCTGCCATGTCTAGGACAGCATCCGGGTCATCACTGCCGTCACTCTGGACATAAATCTCATAGTCGCTGAAGTCGGGTCGTGGCACGCCAATCACAATGGCTTTGTTTGAGAAGTCCTCCTCGCTGGAAATGGGTCGGGTCCCTCTGGGGGTTTGACCGGTGATAGGAGGGGGTTTGAAACCCCTGGGGGAGAAACTGCGGCCTCTCGGAGGCTGGGGCTTGTACTCCTTCTTCTTCTTGGTTTTCATGGCATAGCCTTTACGGGGTCTTTGTCTGCGGTGGACGACCTTGATGTTGGGTTTCCGCATTTCCGGAGTTGGGCTTGGTTCCAGAGTATTTGGCGGCTCTGGGAGCTCGTTTCCAATATATTTCGTCATGTGATCTGGCATCTCCATTGGGACCATCCCGTGTGTCCCCTCATAGCCCCAGTGCTCCCCCTGCAGGTCAACAGAGATGGTGCGGATGACCTCACTCCTGTTGTTTCTCAGGTAGATTACCACTTCCTCCTTGGAGCTCTCAGAACTCTGGGATAGAATCTCCTCCGAGCTGCTGTCTGGCTGCTGATTGGTTGACAGTGACAGATTGGCCGCAGCAGGATTAGCGTCAGTAGTCTCATTAGAGAATTCTGAGCTTTCTGAGGACAACTCTACAACGGCATCCGGCACAGCAGCGTTCTTTTCACTCTCAGAACTAGTCTCCTCTGATGAATTCCAGTGGTTCAAACCAGAAGTGTTTGCTGTGCCATTTTGTTTGGGCACTATGTCAGAGAATGTTTCAATGTCTGATGGTTGTGTGCCATTTTGTGGCACCACACTGCTGACGTTGCCAGGTGTGGACATGGCGTCAGAGAAATAGGTACCATTTCCTTGCTCAGTGGTGGTGTTGGTGTCCAATGAACCGTTCACGGTTATGTTACCACTATCCTCAATTTCAAGGTCAAAGTTGGTCATGTTGTGTTCTTCCACCAAGGTAAAAATGAACTCTGCAACTTCAGCACTCACCACACTCTCTGATTGGTTGGTTATATTCGGAGATGAATTTGAAGCTGTTCCGTTTTCATTGGATGAAGCAGTTGTAGACTCTCTGGCCAGGAGTACAATATCGTTGGCGTCAATCCCCTTGTTCTCTTCTGTGGTGTTGGAAGAGGGGTCGGGAAGAGGCACAGAGTAAGAGAAGACATCGCCTCGTGTAATCCTTCCCTCTAACTCTCCCACTAATGCTTCAACTTTTGAGGTGCTATTCACAGTGGCCCAATCCCCTCTGATCTGCATCACTCTCTCACTCTCATCCTTTGAGCCATTGTTGAACGGACCTGGTGAATCTTTGGTTGCTGTGACTTCTGTACTATTGGTACTTACTGAAGTGATGTTGCTGTCGACAAATGATAAACTGTTGTTATGAGCTGTTTTGTTCATTGATTCAGTCTCAGCCATTGAGGAGCTGTTAAGATTTGAGTGTAACTGATCTGTGGTAAAGTTCAGCGCTTCTGTTGCATTCTCAATTATGCTCTTGTTCAACAAAGCCTTTGTCGTAAAGTTGCCTCCGTCAATCGTCTCCCTCTCGGCCAATGACGTGTTTGTAGGTGCATCGTAAGAGGATGAGGTGTGGTTTGCATTCGCGTCTCCGTCGGGATCAGGCACATCAGCGCTATCGTAGTCGTACGGAGAGAGATCCAACATCTCCACGTCCGTCTCATTCGTCTTTTTCTTGATTGACCTAAGATCCAGAAAATCGGCCCAGCCCGCTGTATAATCATCAATCTCCACCATCTTCTTTTTCTCTTTCACCTCGTCCGTCTTCTCCTTATCTTTAGCCTCGTTAATGTCCATGGGTTTCCAGATGGAGAAGTCAGCGCTGACCTTCGGATCCGTCTCTGTCGCCGTCATGGTCTCGTCTTCGTATTCATAGACGTAGTCTCGGAAGCACTCCACGTCTCTGAACTTCACACGCATTCCCTTGGTGGTCTCATGGGAGTTCATGGAAGCCAGCAGCCAAACACCTAACAAAAGAACAGACCATATTTAATCCTTGAATCCTAACAAAAGGAAACATTTTACATCATCTTAATCCTGTATTGTGCCTGCTGTAGAGTTGACGGTTGAAGACCCAAATGCATTTTCCACCACTAACCTATCTATTGCATCTTGTAGAACTTATGGGTTAGAGGTTTGAAAGTTGAGTGTGCGGAGTGTATGGCCAGTTAACCCATTAACCGCTGACTCACCAATGTTATCCATGTTCATGGTGATGGTCTCTCCAGTCATGGGGAACAGGCTGAGGAAGTCCTCCGTCTGATCGTTCAATTCGAAAGTGTGACCGTAGAAGGTTGCAGTCTGGATGTAGTCCTGCTCTCCAACACTGGACACGTGCCACGTCACGATCTCACCATTGCAGAAGCCCAGCAGCTGACCACTCTCGAACACGTAACCGTTAATCGCTGGGGGAGGAAATTATACCATTTTAGTCAATAAAGGAGGTGGTCAGATTTGAGGAAAATTATTATTCTGAATATGAAGCACAGTTTTTGACAGTGATAGGCAGTTGATTTTTATGAATGTGATTCTTCTACGTGGAGTGCATTCTAGATAGGAGGAAAGATTTAGTATATGATACATTTTCTCAATTTCAATCATCTTCTGGCTGTCCCAGACCATTCCTGTCTCTAAAATGTATGAATTGTTTTGATGAAGGGAAGTGATACTCACTATGCATAACGTTTGATTTATAAAACTCTGGGTCTTCTTTCTTGACCTTTGCTGGTTCACTGTACGATACAATGTTGTCATCTAGATACCAGCTCTTATTCTCATCAAAAACAGTAAACATGGCGTGCTGTTCTTTGTCTGATTTCAGCTGCAGAGACAAAGCTTCATTTAACACTGTACATCCAAAATCTGTAAAAGTACATTGTATTAAATTCTGTTATGGCATTAGTAGAGGAGAGAGGCCAGTTGCAGTACCTATGTAGTAGTAGTAAAATGTTATAGTAGTGCAGTAGTAGTAATGAAGTAGCAGTAGTATAGTACCTGCCTGTTCCTTAGAAGTGATGTATTAGTAATTGAGTAGAAGTTGTATCAGTGTAGTACCTGCACATTCCTCTTGTTGAGGGACTGGCTCTTGCAGATGAGCAGAGGTCCAAGTAGGCCTGAGGCGATGTCTCGGGGTGTGTTCACTGCACTGTGGTACATACGGGTCAGGCATTGCGAGTCGCCCGCCAAAGGTTCATCCTCTTCGATCACCTGCCACACATAGGTATGCGTCTCGCCAGGTTGAACCCCATGGGTCTGGTTACCTCCTGCCGGGTAGTTGGCCCCCTCTGCTACTTTGTCGATGGTCAGTCCGTGTGGGTAGATGCTGTACGGCCGCGTGGCCATGTTCTTAAAGACAATCTGTGAATGTGGGGAACAGTTGCTTGAGAAGGCACTGGCAAAAGACAATTGTGGACACAGTTTAGTGTTCATGCATGGAGAAGAAGGTAGAATACACATCTTAACAACTTAAGAATTGGGCACATAAAAAAAGTGGGCATTTGAAAATAGAACATTTTTATCTCACCTTGATGACATCATGGATCTGCGCCCTGATGACAGGGCCAATGATGCCCACCTCCATCTTCCTCTGTTTGTTTTCGGCCCTCTCAGTGAACTTGCCATCTTTGTACTGCGTGTACACTGCCTTCTTATATTTCTGGCCTATACGCTCTGGGCTTCGCTTCAGATACTTGAACTTGAAGTCTCTGAGAGAAACAGGAAGAGAAACGGATGTGATGTCACAGGAAGTCAGGTCACACTGAGATTAGTCAACAGATGAATGGAGAATGTCAAAGTGGCGATCATGTCACAAATACAACGATGGTATTATCTATTACTGTATTAAGCTGAATTGGTTCCCAATTCTAAATTGGCTGAATTTAGTTTAGATCGATAAATAATTGTGGGCTAAAGTAAAGCGAAATGAGTAAGTCAATAAATATCTGTAAAGCTGTTCACCCGTCAATGTATTCTGGCATGTTTGGTGCGTAGTCCCAGACAACCTCCTCAGCTGCGATATAATAGGTCCACTCCTGGCTCTCTCGTTTCTGCTTGATGGTCAGCTTACGTTTGGGAGGGTTAAAGCCCTCGCAGCTCCTCACTTCGACAAAGCCATGCATACCAGCTGCAACAGCAGAGAAGTTAGTTTGTTCAGGAGGGTCATGTTGATTTAACATGTTGGGAATAGAACATTACACATTCAATCAATCAAACTTGATTCAAAGTGCATTTCAAAATGTCAATACACTACAATATATCTGAATAAACCTCAATCTGTTCTGTGGTCCATCACAGTAAATCTCACACCACACATATTCTCAGAACCCATATGCAAATATAATAAACACTTAGAATTTTTTTTTGCTATCTAGAACCTAAACTGGTTCTTCGGCTGAAAATATATATTTTTGGGTTCCAGGTAGAACTATTTTCGGTTCTATGCAAAATCCTTTCCACAAAGGGTTCTACATGGATCCCAAAAGAGTTCTACCTGGAATCAAAAAGGGTAATTATATGGGGACAGCCAAAGAACTGTTTTGAATGTCATCAAGCCATTGACACTTACCCTCCAGGTGCTTGCTGGTGTGTGAGGAGAGGAGCCAGCGGCCCGTGTTGACGGCGGTCATGTTGGCGCTGGTTGCAGTGCCAGCGATCAGGCCCACCGAGGAGACCCGATGGTCAGCCTGCTGCAGGACCTGCCCATTGATGTGCACCGAGAACAGCTCAGGCTCTGAACTCATGCCCACCAGGTGCAGGCTGACAGAGGTGTGGGCGCAGACAGTCAGACCTGGGGGGAAGGGAGGGACAGTAGGAGGAGATGGAGAGAAGATAGGGAGGGGGACAGACTTGAGGAAGGAATGAGCCCACTACACGCCCTATACCCATAGAATCTGAGAAAGGATTAGGTGGAAGCAATACTTCCAAGCAATAACCAGCTGGGATGGAACAACTAAAGCAGACAACCTAAACTACTTAAAGCACAACAACCATTATCTGTAGATATCAGCAGAACTCAGAGTGATGAGAGAGGATCTGACTGACTGACCTGGCACTGATCCGTTGCTGTATCCATTGATTGTGTGTTTGATGTGGCTTTGGGTGGCAGTGGCACTGTCCATCTTTGGCTTATACCAGCTCTTACTCTCATCCAACACTCCCATGAGGAAGACGTATTCCTGGTGGAACAACACCTGTTCTCCAGACACGTCAAGACTACCTGGAGGGAGGTACAGAGGGTGGTTCAGTTGATTTCTTTCTGGTTACTTACTGACATGGTTGTTTTGGTACGTATGCCACTGTGTCAGGAATAGGTCTCATACATTTCACATTTACATTTACATACCTGCTTTACAGATGAGCAGGGTTCCGATCAGTCCTGAGTTGTAGTCCTTGACAATGTCAAAGTGGGAGAGGTAGGTGTAGGTGAGACAGGAGGGGTCTGCGGCCCGGGGGACAATGTCTGATGTCACCTCCCAGTAGTATGTGTGTTCACCTCCAGGGGGCACCGCATCATCTTCCTTCTCAAATTGAGATGTGTTGTCAAAGTACAGGGAGCCTAAAGGGAGACATGTTTGGTTCATGATAATAAAATAAAGCAGAATGAGAAATAACTTAATTGCCATTTAATGATCAGAATTTGTCTTGATGTTGTACAAGGTTAAAACTTTGTCACCTGGCCTGATTCGCCTATACTCTAAATAAACATACAATTTACAGTGACCCCAGTTAACATTTAACAAATGGCTAATCTACAAAATATGCAAACCATCTTCATAAAAAATGGTAGAATCTAGGAAAATCTGGGGAATTTAAGAGGTCTATTCACTGCCATCTTGTTACAATGTTACCTAACCTTGCAATGGCACAATTCATTTTGAGTTAAGTATGAATTAAAGAGTAATAACACTACATCCTGTGCATTTACAAAACTCATCTCTCAACCGCCCAAGGCTTTATTAGGGGAAATCATGGATTTCCACTGGTTTTAGGGAGTATCCTTTGGACTTTAGGACTGGCTTGTATGTTAATCTGTGTGTCCTGGTTAATATTAATGAAAAGGCCAAACACAGCTGCTTGTGTTGCACAACATGTGTACTTAACTGAATGAATAACATTCAAAATGCCCTAAGTCCCCCTTTTCCAACCACATCAATGACTGTCTAGGCCACAGGATGGGTGAATCTGTCTGGGATAGAATACCTCACTGTTTCCACATAGTTACCACAGTCATAATGACAACAACCATGGCTAGACTTGTAAATTGTTGGACATTTCCGACAGATTTTAATAAATTATATCTGTAGAATTCTGGACGAGAACACTTAGTGGGAATACCTGTCAAAAAAAATCCCAATTTATAAGTAACCACCAATGAGCTCTGATAGGCCAGTTTAATACAGACGACATCATTGGTTTGTACCCACCCTCTGACTGCTTCCCGTAAGCGATCCCGTGGGCATGGAGGCTGTAAGGACAATCCGCCATGTTCTTGAACATGACCACAATGGTCTCTCCCTCTTGACCACGGATGGTGGGCCCAAGGAGCCCTGCAAAACACAACAAAAACACATTGGTTAAGAGGGATGTTCTTGCTGCTAATTTAGTTATTTTTTCTGAACAGTCAAAATCGTGTTTTCATGAAATTGGATGATATTTGGATGAAACCAAATCAAAGTATGATGAGCAAAGTATGAAAAATGACTGTTGCTTCTAAACTGATCAAGTTTGACCATAAAGTTACTGGTCCCATCCCCCATGTCAAACACTTGGGTTCATTATTAGGGTGACATTTTAATACACCTATGGTAACATGATATTCTCTTACCTAATTTAAATAAGTAACACTTTGTAACCAACATCAGAGATAGCGTCTTTGCAGAGGGGAGTGGTTTATATAGTTCTATAGCTACCCTACTGGTGTCAAAATTTGACTGTAGGGTGTCAGCAAAATAAAAGTTTACATTATTCATATTTGGCAAAGATACTTATATGTTTCCCTTTTCATCTGTGTCTGGTGTTTGCTAGTATACTGGCTAGCTAGGTCTTCATCTGTGTCTGGTGTTAGCTAGTTACTGGCTAGCTAGGTCTTCATCTGTGTCTGGTGTTTGCTAGTTACTGGCTAGCTAGGTCTTCATCTGTGTCTGGTGTTAGCTAGTTACTGGGTCGCTAGGTCTTCATCTGTGTCTGGTGTTAGCTAGTTACTGGCTAGCTAGGTCTTCATCTGTGTCTGGTGTTTGCTAGTTACTGGCTAGCTAGGTCTTCAGCCAGCATGGAACAAAAGGGGGGGGGGTCATTCAAAACGCTGATGCAGTTGTCAAGTCAACACATCCGTCAGTGCTTCTGTGAACCGCATCACAAGAGAAATGCGAAATGGGAGATGTTTGAGTTGCTTTGTGCATCACCAAATTTACATGATGATTTTACCGCAACACTACTTACTTAATCCATGTTGCTTGACATAGGTGTCTCATAGAGCTAATGAATATAAGCTCCCTGCCCACTCAGCCAGTCTTTTGAACTTCCTGGTAGTTAGCCATTGAAGAAAAAGTACTATCCAAACCAATATTATTGGTGATATTTTAGTCACTCAAAATTCTGTTTTACTTGGGAATCAGAATGGCTGTGAGGGACCTTTAAAAGCCTACACATTCGTGGTGGTGGACTCAAAATAATCCCGTACAATGCAAAGCACTTTGTGACTAAAGGCGCTATAGCACACAGCAAATTGGTGTTTATTTTTCAGTATAACATTTCTAGTCTTCATTCAGGAGTTAAATTCACACTGTAAGAGTGACATTAACACTCAGTGTTGGTGTTAATAACCATAGTTATTGTTTTATACTGTGGAGATTAAAACAGTCCCATCAAAACCACACCTATCATTATTATATTTCTCAGCATGCTACTGCAGCTAGTTTTTTTAGGATTGTTTTTAATATATGTGCTTTTGCATGTACAGTACCAGTAAAAGGTTTGTACACACTTACTCATTCAAGGGTTTTTCTTTATTTTTACTATTTTCTACATAAGCAGAATAATAGAATAATAGTGAAGACATCAAAACTATGAAATAACCGATATGGAATCATGTAGTAACCAAAACAGTGTTAAACTAATCAAAATAGATTCTTCAAAGTAGCCAACCTTTGCCTTGATGACAGTTTTGCACACCCTCTGCATTCTTTTCCAACAGTCTTGAAGGAGTTCCCAAATACTGTATGCTGAGCACATGTTGGCTGCTTTTCCATAAATTTGAACAAGTCACACCATTTCATTTAAATGCATTCCAGGTGACTATCTGCTAACGTTTCCGTCCCGGAGCTAGCACCAACTAGCCTGGGGCTAGCCCATGCTAGACCCATCTCCCGGCTCACTCCTGGGCTACAATATCCGACCCCTTCTACTGCCGGTACGGGGCACGGAACCCCACCGATCCTCTATGACTGGAATACCGACATAATCTGCCCGGGGATTCCAACAGGCCCCTCAGGTGCGACGCCCACTGAAGGCACATTCTGCTAACCTGCTAGGCCTGCTAGCTACCTAGAGCTACTTGGAACCCTACTAACTCCCCGACCGGTCTATCGACGTCACCGCACGATGAGGCAAAAACAGACTTACCCCAATCGCGACGTCCCCTAAAGGCTAACTTGCTAGACCCGGCCTACTAACTGCTAGCTTGCCTGCCCCGGTCTGCTAACCGCTAGCCCCTGCTAACTGCTTGCTTGCTAACCCGGTTTGCTAACTGCTAGCTTGTTTAGCCCCGGCCTACTAACTGTTAGCGTGTTAGCATCGGCCTGCTAACTGTCTGAATCGCCGTGCGTTGATCACCATAGCAGCATCCACTCGTAGCATGCGCTCCATCAGGTATATCTCACTGGTCACCCCCAAAGCCAATTCCTCCTTTGATCGTCTTTCCTTCCAGTTCTCTGCTGCCAATGACTGGAACAAACTGCAAAAATCTCTGAAGCTGGAGACTCATATCTCCCTCACTAGCTTTAAGCACCAGCTGTCAGAGCAGCTCACAGATCACTGCACCTGTACATAGTCCATCTGTAAACAGCCCATCTATCTACCTACCTCATCCCCATACTGTATGTATTTATTTATCTTGCTCCTTTGCACCCCAGTATCTCTACTTGCACTTTCAACTTCTGCACATCTACCATTCCAGTGTTTAAATTGCTATATTGTAATTACTTCGCCACCATGGCCTATTTATTGCCTTAACCCCCTTATCTTACCTCATTTGCACTCACTGTATATAGACTTTTTGTTTTCTTTTGTTCTACTGTGTTATTGACTATGTTTGTTTATTCCATGTGTAACTCTGTGTTGTTGTATGTGTCGAATTGCTATGCTTTATCTTGGCCAGGTCGCAGTTGCAAATGAGAACTTGTTCTCACCTAGCCTACCTGATTAAATAAAGGTGAAATTAAAATTAAATTAAAATAAAGCTGTTTAGAGACTGCCAAGAGTGTGCAAAGCTGTCATCAAGGCAAAGAGTGGTTACTTTGAAGAATCTCAAATATAAAATATATTTGGATTTTTTAAACACTTTTTTGGTTACTACATGATTCCATATGTGTTATTTCATAGTTTTGATGTCTTCACTATTATTCTACAATGTCAAAAATAGTAAAAATAAAGAACAACCCTGGAATGAGTAGGTGTGTCCAATCCTGAAAGCTGTTCTGAATGCAAGTGGCAGGTGAATAAAAATTCCGACCATTGGATATCTTAACTCTGGCTGGATTCCTATAGGTATTACGTAACACGTTACAAGCCAGCATAATGTGACATGCAGGCCTGCTGTGGCTTGTTAACCAGAGGTTTCATAACACCACTGTGTTAGGATAAAACTAGGTAATCAAGTAAGCCAATAAATAAGTGCTTATGATATATGTAATGTATTGTTATAGTTTAATTTTAATGATGACATTTATCCAGGAAATCACTTGGCGAAAACCACAGGCCTTTAGCAGGAAATAATTCTACAACCATGTCTCTGTCACTAACAAGTACAGTCATGGGTGTTAACTCTACAATTTACTCAAAAAGAAAAGGAACCCTGGGAAATATGCAAATGAGACTTTACACCATACAGTGTTAAAACAACAGCCCAAAATGATTTACTGTAAAACTACAGATGTTCATTTCTTACACTGAAAAAGTGTAACAGAGTCAGCACTTAGCAAAGGGAGTCCATTTTACGCCAAATCAAGTGTTATGCTTTACACTGTAGGTGTTGCGTATTACGCTACAGTAGAACTAAGCAAACACCACAATCGAGTTCCTTTGAAAACTTTCAAAGTAAAATGGGGAACACTGCAACAGAGTTAAATCTTTAAAACTTTCTAAATTATTATTTTAATACCAGTTCAGTTCACTGACAATAGTGTACATTTGACAGAGTTAAATTCACACCATTGATTTTGCTGTGCAGTTAAAGGTGCTATTACAGAAACTCAGTTCATCATTCAACATGATACATTGTCATTGGGTCAGAAAAGAAGATGGAGTAGAAGGTCCAATGAAAATGTAATGTCCTCTTTATTCCAACCACTCTGAAAGACACACATACAGTACATGCAGACAGGAGTAAATGTATCTTATCATGTTTATTATGTTTATCAGTCATGAGGGAACTTGAGGTGGAGTTGTGACTGTATGGGCAAACAGGAACATTCACTAATGAAAGACTGTCTGTATGTGGGATAGCCCAGACTCATACACATAATTTACCCGACAACGGTGAAAACGCCAAAGCATAAACATAATTTACCTAGCCAGGAAGGATGGGTCTTGGCCTGCTTGAATCCCTTCTCATACTCCCTGTACACCACTTTCCTATAGGAGGGGCCAGACCTAGACAACAATGGAAAATCACAAACGGTGAATGAACAGAAAAGGACCCAATATAAAACATACGTGGGTGATATAGAAAGACAAATTCTACACATAATTCAGTAACTTAAATACATAATTATCATGTACATTGTTTTATATTCCCCAGTCTGAGGTTCACACCATAAATGTGATAATAATCAAGAACTTGGCTGGAGATTGTAATTGTATTGACTTTACATTAATACATAAAACATAATTACTAAAGCTTAGCCTTTTCCAATGAGGACAATATTGCCTTCTAAGCAGACTGTTCTCGTCACATAATTGATGGAGATACTTGACATACACACAATGATATAAAGAAAGAACAGTACGTTTTCATTTTTGTCCCATGTTCCATTCAATGGAACACAAGTGAGAGAGCACTGTGGTGCTGCCATGACCTATCCACCTGATCAAACAATTACACGATACACCCTCCAAGAAGACAAGAGCCAAATCAACTCAGTAAATCTGTAATGTAGTCAACAGCATATGCCAAACACTTGAATTAACACTGCTCTTAGCGAGGTCAAAAAGATTCAACTTCACATGCAGGACCCAATACAAAGACAAAAGGTCACAGAAAAAAAGGAATATAGTAAATCTCATATAAAGCTATTAACTCGTTTTTAGTTTTACCTCTGTGGTCCATTAGATGTGTAGTCCCAGTCTATGTTCACAGCAGCAATATAGTAGTATCTCTTTCTGTCTGAGTGCTGTTCTGCTGTAGTGTGGGACAGTAGAACCGAGAAGAGCACCAGGAGAGGCAGGAGACGGTGAGTCCATTCCCAGGAACGAAGCCTCATATCTGGGGTTGGAACTCCAGGTGTGGACAGTCTGTCTGTTCTGGATGACAGGAAACTGTTATCTGACAAAGAAGAGTCCACTCTGTGCTTTATCACAGGACACAGACAAAAGCACACACGCACACACAGACACACAGACAAACAAACAAGTCCCAGCCAGGGCATTGCGCAGTGCTCCAATGTATTTTTTCAATCTTGTTAATTGAAACCACATGATTTACTGTTAGTCACTCCTAGCGAAGCAATTTCCTTCACACATGTTACTACGCACTGGAGATGACACTCTTGTTTGGATATTTATTCAGAACTGTTCCAGACCTCAGACTTTAAGATAATATTTCATTCCTTACTGTGCACCATGGGTGTCCCACAGATGCTTTCCCAAAAAGTTTCCATGATAAGCCTGGACATGTTCATTCATCACCAGGGACAGATAGTTCAGCAATAGCCCATGCACGACAATGGTTGGAGAAAAAGGGAAGAATGGCAAGTGTAGGGAACCAGGTCAAAATTCAACTAAAAGGCAACCTGCGATTTCTCCTCCGGTTGTCATACCTGTGTTATACCTGAGCCTGTGTTACTACCTGCACAAATTCCTATGCAATGAGTATACAGAACTTACTAAAGTTGAATAATCAGTCATATATTTTTTAACAAAAGGAAAGACAATGGCAAACTTGCACTCATACCTTTGTATAACTATTTTTGTTTCTTGTTAGACAGTGGACCTACTAAACAGCACAGTGTTAACAAGGGATTGCATAATCACAGACATTAGTCTGAATTTTAATTCAGTATACCAATCATAGTATGCAATTAAGCTGCAATTACATACCTTCTTGGGTGACCAAACAAAATTCACATAAATGTAGTTATAGATATGTCATTATCGTTTAAAGCAAGTACTAAAAGCGGTATATCTGTTCTATGTGCGCTATTTCTATCCCTCCCTATTTTAAATTTCGGTTTTGCGTATTTAACTTTTGGTTTTGTACACCAGCGTTAAACAACTGAAAATACAATATTTTTGGTTACGGAAAATATATTTCACATCGGTTTGGATTATACAATGATTCTCTACACTATACTTGCTTGTTTTGTCACATAAACTAAAAAATAGGTGAACTATTAAAATTTTTTGCAGCCAGGACATGGCGAGTGATTTCTGAATCGCGCATCTTCTAAGTACGTTAAAACATGACGTCGCCAATCCCCGTTTCATACCCATTGCGCTTGCGCGCGTCCAAGGCTACCAGGAAGCAAACCCGAAGCAGTTTGACTGTCTACAATGTGTAGACAGAAAGCTGTAGAAAATGTACGATTTCTAGTAGCTAAGTACAAACTCTTGCTTTTGGTTGAATTTTAACAGCAGGATTTCGTAGCCTACTCTTCATAGAGAAACGTTAGTTTTTGTGGACATTTTCGAGGGAGTGACACAGTGGCAGTGCTGTGTGCGTTGTTTACATTCTTGAGACACCACCAAGCAATCAAGCAGCTGGAGGAAGCTAGCTAGCTAACTAACTAACGTATCTAGTTGATTTCTATTGTGGTTACAGTTTATGTGAATCAAAATACAGCTTGATAAATGTATGACTTGTATGTATGACTAGGCTAGCTAACTATCCCTTTTAGTTTGTGATAGGCGTTTGATGACCTGCCCATGCACCTGCATTAGCCAGTATAGTACTGCCTGCATTTAACATGTCCTAAAGTACAGTACGCCTATTGCCATTACATATTGCCATTGCATATTGCCATTACATATTGCCATTGCATTTGGCTATATGCAAACATGCCATGCACACATTAGTCTTCATATACAACTATACAACATATAATGAAAATGTAGCATGACCTCTATTCATAATTTAAAATAGCCACAATGTGACCTTTTGTTCATTTGTTTGTTTTTGGTAAACATTACTTCAGCAACCATTTCAGCTAATGTAATAATAACTGCAGTTGAACTGTGTAACTATACTCTGGAAGAAAACCCTCTGTGTGTGTCTCTTGTGTTTGGCCCTGTCTGGCTCTCACATGCTTCTAATCAGCTTGACAAACATGAAGATTCTGCGAAGAGGTGATAACCGTGGCTACTTTAAGGACACAACTAGTTACTGTATATAGCCTAGGTCATGTCCTGTGGCTTTTAGAGAGGAGCAGAATAGTTAGACCTGTTTGGGATGTTGTGTTAGTAGAGGGAGAGTGGAAGTGGAAGGAGTTAAATGTTGCTACTATCTGGGCCTAATTGTACTGCTGTAGTCAACTGTATGGAGAGTGATGTGAAACTAGCAGGGTTCGAGTAGGGTGGATTAGGCTGTGAACAGTTTCTCTCAGAACTGGGGTGTGTGCTGCGGACACTGAAGGCTTAGCTTACTGTTGTTGTCTTTGATTTCTCTGTTCTTACTGTTTTTTTCCCTTCTTATTTTCCCTCCTCTGAGTGCTCTGCCTACATGTCGGCTCTTGGCCTGCATTCATATACCAGCTCACAGTGGTTTTGTTGTGTGTGTTTCAGTGAGCCAGGAGCCCTGCGTGTGTGTGAGCCCACATCATGGCGTGCTGCCGGCTGTGCTCCAGACTGTGTTCCAGGCTGTGCTCCCGCTCCTCCGCGTACACTCTGGCCCTGGGCTTGGGCTTCGTCACCCTGGGCACCTCTCGCATCCTGCTGCTCAAGTTCTCTGCCAACACACGTTAGTACTACATTATCATTCATGGACTTCAGTTTGAATCGATGGTCTTATGTAACTGTTTTTTCTCTTCTTTGACCTATAGAGAACAAGTATGATTTCCTCCCTGCGTCTGTCAACCTGCTGGCAGAGGGGCTCAAGCTGCTCTTCTGTCTTGGCATGTCTCTGAGAGTCATGGTCAGAGGTAAGAGATGGGCACTGAGGGAGAGGGCGCCATCTTGTCCAATGTCATAATTCAGAATGTTTAGAGTTGTTGTTGTCGAGCAACAATGTAACTGAGAGAAGGGACATTAAAGTGTATGTATTCCAGACGGCCGTTCATGTCGAGAGCTGGGCTGCTCCTCGGGCTCTGCCTTCCTGAGTTTCATGAAGTGGTCCGTCCCCGCCTTCCTTTACTTTCTGGATAACCTCATCATCTTCTACGTCATGACCTACCTACAGCCTGTGAGTTTAATAATAACACACTGCAGTGTTTTAAATGCTAATGTTAAAGCCTCGGTTGTCTCTGATTCCTTTCCCCCACAGGCCATGGCAGTGTTGTTCTCCAATGTTGTTATCCTGACCACAGCTATCCTGTTCAGAGTTGTGCTGAAGTAAGTCACAGTTTTGTTCTGGACATAGTGTTCTGTACTGGACCTATATGTTTGTTTACATAGCTGATAGTGGCACTCGAGGTAAAAGTTTCCCCCTAACTACTGATCTAGGATCAGCTTACCCTGACACAACCCTAACCAATGCATATGTTTTTAGCTCAATATCAAATCATTTCTTGGGTAACAATTAAGTACCTTACTGTGATTGTTTTCTATTAAAATGGTCAAAAAGAAACAAAAATAGCTTCTTAGCAAGGAGCAATTTAACTAGGACTGTCTGGGAGTGGTGAGGGGAAACCTAGCTGTTATTGGCAGAGAGGTTTGGTACTCTTTGTTATTGGTCTATTAACTAATTTACCACCTGGTGTTGTCACTAGACAGCTCAAAACTACATCCCACCACAACTGGCTGAAATTTCAGGCGCTTTTCAAACAGATCTTAGTGGCGCCCCCGAGTGGTGCAGTGGTCTAAGGCACTGCATCTCAGCGCTAAAGGCATCACTACAGACCCTGTTTCGATTCCAGGCTCACAACTAGCCGTTATTGGGAGTCCCATAGGGCGGCGCACAATTGGCCCAGTGTCGTCCGGGTTAAGGTTTGGACGGGGTAGGCCGTCATTGTAAATAAGAATTCGTTTTTAACTGACTTGACTAGTTAATTAAAAAAATTACACTTAAAGGGCATTATCGTCATTTTCACAGTATTACAGGAAAATCATGTTTTTGACTGCACTGGTCCTTTTTAAAGCTGGAATCTGTACTTTGTGAAACTGACACCACCGTTTGCGATATTACAACAACAAAAGTTATTTCAAACAACATTTATTTTTTAATTTTTTACCACAATACTGGATGCACCTCTCTTCCGTTTCATTAACAAAAACAATAACAGCTTTAACCATTATTGAGGTAAAATCATAAACTGATTTCAGATCAGCATTTAGGGTCAGCCTACGTCGAAGGGCTCATCTCTGACCGCTGCTATTCCCCTCCTCTCCCCTAGGAGACGCCTGTCCTGGGTGCAGTGGGCCTCCCTGGTCATCCTCTTCCTGTCCATTGTCTCCTTGACGACAGGATCGGGAGGCAGCCAACGGGCCATAGCGATGCCGGGCCTCCACCCCAGCCCCCTCTCCCTACCCACCAACAGCTGCCTGCTCTACACACAGCTAGAGGAGCAACGAAGGAACAACAGGTTGTTAGAGCGATGGATGGGAGGGAAGGAGGAAGGGAGGCAGTCAATGTGGAATTCAGCACTCCTCTGTACAGTGTCTGTATTAGGACATCTTCACACATCCTGCATGACACCACAAGTTTCCTTTCCCTGTCAATAAGTCAGTCTAAGTAAGTGTTCCTGCTGTCTCCCCTCCCTCCCCCCCTCCCAGTAACTCCAGCACATGGAGCTCAGTGCTGCCGGGACAGGCTGAGGTGTGGCGGGGGAGGCTGATGGGGACCCTGCGCTCTCTGGGCATGGGTCACATCCTCCTGGTGCTCCAGTGTTTTATCTCCTCCATGGCCAACATCTACAACGAGAAGATCCTCAAGGAGGAGACCAGCTCCAAGAGAGTATCTTCATCCAGAACAGCAAACTGTAAGAACTCATGTGAACGTTGGCACACACACACACATGCATGAATGCAGACATATGACGCACATATTCACACAGCTTTCAAACATCCCAATAACCACCGAACTACACACAAACATCTGTCTAAAAATCTGTGTATGTGGTTGCAGGTACATGTTTGGCATGCTGTTCAACGGTCTGACTCTGGGTCTAGGGGGCGAGGCGAGGGGTTTAACCGTCCGTTGTGGCCTCCTTTATGGTCACAACGTCTACTCACTGGGACTGGTGCTGGTCACTGGTAGGACACACGTACACACTGGTGCTACTGTTGTTGAATTAACCCCATACAATGTAAAGGACTGGTTCATTCATTAGCATGAATAGGTACAGTATGTACTGTGCATATGGTATATGCATTATTATTGATTCACTATTCATTACTAATATATTGATCCGTTATTCCTGACAGCTAAGGTCTGTCGGTGGCATTCATCCTAAGGCTGATTTATTAGGAATGCATTATTATCAATATAAACATTATTATTAATACATTACGAAATGTATCAGTAGCTTCCCTGGGCCTGTCAGTGGCTTTCATCCTGAGGTTGATTATTATAAATGCATTATTATTGATCCATCATTATCAGTATGTACATTATTAATATATCAAATGTTTTATCCCAAGCTGCCCTGGGCCTGTCGGTGGCGTTCATCCTGAAGTTCAGAGACAACATGTTCCACGTGCTGACAGGCCAGATCACTACAGTCCTGGTCACGGCCCTGTCCCTCTTCCTCTTTGACTTCCACCCCTCGCTGGATTTCTTCCTGCAGGCGCCCGTGGTGCTGCTCGCCATCTTTGTCTACAACGCCAGCCGGCCCAAAGACCCTGAGTACGCCCTGCAGCGCGAGAAGCTGCGCGTCATTAACGGAGAGGTGCTGCAGAGGTCGCGAGGGGTGAGGACCCCTTTTTTCCCTTCATCAATCTACACACACTACCCCATAATGACAAAGCAAAAACAGGTTTTTAGACATATTTGCAAATGTATTAAAAACACTGATATGGTATTTACATAAGAATTCAGACCATATAATCAGTACTTTGTTGAAGCACCTTTGGCAGCAATTACAGCCTCAAGGCTGAATTTAGGAAGATGAAGAGTCTTGGTGGTTTCAAACTTCTTCCATTTAAGAATGATGGAGGCCACTGTGTTCTTGGGGACAATCAATGCTGCAGACATTTTTTTGGTACCCTTCCCCAGATCTGTGCCTCGACACAATCCTGTCTCAAAGCTCTACGGACAATTCCTTCAACCTCATGGCTTTTTTTCCCCTGACATGCACTGTCAACTGTGGAACCACATAGACAGGTTTGTGCCTTTCCAAAACATAACCAATCAATTGAATTTACCACAGATGGACTCCAATCAAGTTGTTGAAACATCTCAAGGATGATCAATGGAAACGGGATGCACTTGAGCTCAATCTTGAGGGTATAAATACTTATGTGAATAAGGAATTTCAAAAAAACTTTTTGCTTTGTCATTATGGGGTTTTGTGTGTAGATTGATGAGAATAAACCTGTAACCTATCAAAATGGGGAACAAGTCATGGGGTACTGAATACTGAATACTTTCCTAATGCACTCATTCAAGGGTTTGTCTTTATTTCGACTGTTTTCTACATTATAGAAATAGTGAAGAAATCAAAACTATGAAATAACACATACAGTGGGGCAAAAAAGTATTTAGTCAGCCACCAATTGTGCAAGTTCTCCCACTTAAAAAGATGAGGGGCCTGTAATTTTCATCATAGGTACACTTCAACTATGACAGACAAAATGAGAAGAAAAAAATCCAGAAAATCACATTGTAGGATTTTTTAATGAATTTATTTGCAAATTATGGTGGAAAATAAGTCTACAAACAAGCAAGATTTCTGGCTCTCACAGATCTGTAACTTCTTCTTTAAGAGGCTCCTCTGTCCTCCACTCGTTACCTGTATTAATGGCACCTGTTTGAACTTGTTATCAGTATAAAAGACACCTGTCCACAATCTCAAACAGTCACACTCCAAACTCCACAATGGCCAGACCTGCACCAGGCTGGGAAGACTGAATCCGCAATAGGTAAGCAGCTTGGTTTGAAGAAATCAACTGTGGGAGCAATTATTAGGAAATGGAAGACATACAAGACCACTGATAAATCTCCCTCGATCTGGGGCTCCACGCAAGATCTCACCCCGTGGGGTCAAAATGATCACAAGAACGGTGAGCAAAAATCCCAGAACCACACGGGGGGACCTAGTGAATGACCTGCAGAGATCTGGGACCAAAGTAACAAAGCCTACCATCAGTAACACACTACGCCACCAGGGACTCAAATCCTGCAGTGCCAGACGTGTCCCCCTGCTTAAGCCAGTATATGTCCAGGCCCGTCTGAAGTTTGCTAGAGAACATTTGGATGAATGAATGAATGGGGCCATGTATCGTGAGATTTTGAGTGAAAACCTCCTTCCATCAGCAAGGGCATTGAAAATGAAACTTTGCTGGGTCTTTCAGCATGACAATGATCCCAAACACACCGCCCGGGCAACGAAGGAGTGGCTTTGTAAGAAGCATTTCAAGGTCCTGGAGTGGCCTAGCCAGTCTCCAGATCTCAACCCCATAGAAAATCTTTGGAGGGAGTTGAAAGTCCGTGTTGCCCAGCAACAGCCCCAAAACATCACTGCTCTAGAGGAGATCTGCATGGAGGAATGGGCCAAAATACCAGCAACAGTGTGTGAAAACCTTGAAGACTTACAGAAAACGTTTGACCTCTGTCATTGCCAACAAAGGGTATAAAACAAAGTATTGAGAAACTTTTGTTATTGACCAAATACTTATTTTCCACCATAATTTGCAAATAAATTCATTAAAAACCCTACAATGTGATTTTCTGGATTTTTTTTCTCATTTTGTCTGTCATAGTTGAAGTGTACCTATGATGACAATTACAGGCCTCTCTCATCTTTTTAAGTGGGAGAACTTGCACAATTGGTGGCTGACTAAATACTTTTTTGCCCCACTGTATGGATCATGTAGTAAACAAAGTGGTAAATAAATCAAAATATATTTTATATTTGAGATTCTTCAAATAGGCACCCTTTGCCTTTATGACATCTTTGCACACTCTTGGCATTCTCTCAACCAGCTTCACCTCCCTGGAATGCTTTTCCAACCGTCTTGGAGTTCCCACATTTGCTGAGCACCTGTTGGCTGCTTTTCCTTCACTCTGCAGTCTGACTCATCCCAAACCATCTCAATTTGGTTGAAGTCGGGGGATTGTGGAGGCCAGGTCATCTGATGCAGCACTCCATCACTCTCCTTATTGGTAAAATAGCCCTTACACAGCCTGGAGGTGTGTTTGGTCATTGTCCTGTTGAAAAACAAATTATAGTCCCACGAAGCGCAAATAAGATGGGATGGCGTATCGCTGCAGAATGCTGTGGTAGCCATGCTGGTTAAGTGTGCCTTTATTCTTAAATATATCACTGACAGTGTCACCAGCAAAGCACCTCCTCCATGCTTTATGGTGGGAAATACACATGCGGAGATAATCCGTTCACCCACACCGAGTCTCACAAAGACATGGCTTTTGGACAAATTTCCACCAGTCTAATGTTTATTGCTCGCGTTTCTTGGCCCAGGCAAGTCTCTTCTTCTTATTGGTGTCCTTTTAGTAGTGGTGTCCTTGCAGCAATTTGACCATGAAGGCCTGATTTACACAGTCTCCTCTGAACAGTTAATGTTGAGATGTGTCTGATACTTGAGCTCTGTGAAACATTTATTTGGGCTGCAATTTCTGAGGCTGGTAACTAGGGCTGTCTTCTGTATACCCCCTCTACCTTGTCACAACACAACTGATTGACTCAAATGCATTAAGAAGGAAAGAAATTCCACAAATGAACTTTTAACAAGGCACACCTGTTATTTGAAATGCATTTCAGGTGACTACCTCATGAAGCTGTTTGAGAGAATGCCAAGAGTACGCAAAGCTGTCATCAAGGCAAAGGGTGGCTACTTTGAAGAATCTCAAATATATTTTTATTTCTTTAACACTTTTTTGCTTACTACATGATTCCACATGGGTTAATTCATAGTTTTGATGTCTTCACTATTGTTCTACAATGTAGAAAATAGTAAAAATAAAGAAAAACCCATGAATGGGTAGGTGTTCTACAACTTTTGACCGTTAGTGTGTGGACAGACAGACAGACAGACAGACAGACAGAAAACCCAAACAAACACAACCCACTCTCACCCATATACAGTGTGACACAGGCAAACACCCATGCACACTGAGGGCAACCATGATTCTCATTTGTGTGTAATAAGGATTTAGACTGTGGGGAAACCAATGTGATTCTGTGTAATGAATAGAGTTTAGATTCCCACCACAGCCTTAGCCCTGGGTAACTGCATTACAGTAGGTACATAGATGTATTCAATTAGGTTGGTTAGAGTATGATGATAAGTAGGAGGGTGTCGGTCTATAGAGGCTCTGTGTGGAAGTTGCCTGTAGACATAAATCTAGGATCAGCAAACCTTCCTTAAATCCTTAGTGTGGAAATAGCTATTAGGTAAACGCAGTCAGAAATGTGAAAAGATAGTGACATTACATAGACTGTGTTGTGAGAATCCCCCATAAGAGGGGAAGCACACCAGAGCAACGGACGGTTAGGGTACTTAAAAACAGTGTGTGGCCGTCCTATCGCCTCTGACCGCAGAACACCGCCTCTGGCTGCAGAACACCGCCTCTGGCCGCAGAACACCGCCTCTGGCTGCAGAACACCGCCTCTGGCCGCAGAACACCGCCTCTGGCCGTAGAACACCGCCTCTGACCGTAGAACACCGCCTCTGGCTGCAGAACACCGCCTCTGAGCGCAGAACACCGCCTCTGGCCGTAGAACACCGCCTCTGGCCGCAGAACACCGCCTCTGGCCGCAGAACACCGCCTCTGGCCGCAGAACACCGCCTCTGACCGCATAACACCGCCTCTGGCCGCAGAACACCGCCTCTGGCCGCAGAACACCGCCTCTGGCCGCAGAACACCGCCTCTGGCCGCAGAACACCGCCTCTGGCCGCAGAACACCGCCTCTGACCGCAGAACACAGCCTCTGACCGCAGAACACTGCCTCTGGCTGTAGAACCTCCTCTGACCACAGAACACCGCCTCTGGCTGTAGAACCTCCTCTGACTGCAGAACACCGCCTCTGACCGCAGAACACCGCCTCTGACCGCAGAACACCGCCTCTGACCGCAGAGCACCGCCTCTGACCGCAGAACACCGCCTCTGACCGCAGAACACCGCCTCTGACCGCAGAACACCTCCTCTGGCCGCAGAACACCGCCTCTGGCCGTAGAACCTCCTCTGACCGCAAGAACACCACCTCTGACCGCAGAACACCGCCTCTGACCGCAGAACACCGCCTCTGGCCGTAGAACCTCCTCTGACCGCAGAACCTCCTCTGACCGCAAGAACACCGCCTCTGACCGCAGAACACCGCCTCTGACCGCAGAACACCCCCTCTGACCGCAGAACACCGCCTCTGACCGCAGAACATCGCCTCTGACCGCAGAACACCGCCTCTGACCGCAGAACACCGCCACTGACCGCAGAACACCGCCTCTGGCCGTAGAACCTCCTCTGACCGCAGAACACCGCCTCTGGCCGTAGAACCTCCTCTGACCGCAGAACACCGCCTCTGACCGCAGAACACCGCCTCTGACCGCAGAACACCCCCTCTGGCCGTAGAACCTCCTCTGACCGCAGAACACCGCCTCTGACCGCAGAACACCGCCTCTGACCGCAGAACACCGCCTCTGACCGCAGAACACCGCCTCTGACCGCAGAACACCGCCTCTGACCGCAGAACACCTCTTCTGACCGCAGAACACCTCCTCTGACCGCAGAACACCGCCTCTGGCCGCAGAACACCGCCTCTGACCGCAGAACACCGCCTCTGACCGCAGAACACCGCCTCTGACCGCAGAACACGTCCTCTGACCGCAGAACCGCAGAACACCGCCTCTGACCGACAGAACACCTCCTCTGACCGCAGAACACCTCCTCTGACCGCAGAACACCGCAGAACACCGCCTCTGACCGCAGAACACCTCCTCTGACCGCAGAACACCTCCTCTGACCGCAGAACACCTCCTCTGACCGCAGAACACCGCCTCTGGCCGCAGAACACCTCCTCTGGCCGTAGAACCTCCTCTGACCGCAGAACACCGCCTCTGACCGCAGAACACCGCCTCTGACCGCAGAACCTCCTCTGACCGCAGAACACCTCCTCTGGCCGCAGAACACCGCCTCTGGCCGTAGAACCTCCTCTGACTGCAGAACACCGCCTCTGACCGCAGAACACCGCCTCTGGCCGTAGAACCTCCTCTGACCGCAGAACACCTCCTCTGACCGCAGAACACCGCCTCTGACCGCAGAACACCGCCTCTCACCGCAGAACACCGCCTCTCACCGCCTCTGGCCGTAGAACCTCCTCTGACCGCAGAACCTCCTCTGACCGCAAGAACACCGCCTCTGACCGCAGAACACCGCCTCTGACCGCAGAACACCGCCTCTGACCGCAGAACACCGCCTCTGACCGCAGAACACCGCCTCTGGCCGTAGAACCTCCTCTGACCGCAGAACACCGCCTCTGGCCGTAGAACCTCCTCTGACCGCAGAACACCGCCTCTGACCGCAGAACACCGCCTCTGGCCGTAGAACACCTCCTCTGGCCGCAGAACACCGCCTCTGGCCGCAGAACACCGCCTCTGACCGCAGAACACCGCCTCTGACCGCAGAACACCTCCTCTGACCGCAGAACACCTCCTCTGACCGCAGAACACCTCCTCTGACCGCAGAACACCGCCTCTGACCGCAGAACACCTCCTCTGACCGCAGAACACCGCCTCTGACCGCAGAACACCGCCTCTGGCCGCAGAACCTCCTCTGACCGCAGAACACCGCCTCTGACCGCAGAACACCTCTTCTGACCGCAGAACACCTCTTCTGACCGCAGAACACCTCCTCTGGCCGCAGAACACCGCCTCTGCCTCTCTGGCCGCCTCTGAGAACACCGCCTCTGACCGCAGAACACCTCCTCTGACCGCAGAACACCTCCTCTGACCGCAGAACACCTCCTCTGACCGCAGAACACCGCCTCTGACCGCAGAACACCGCCTCTGGCCGCAGAACCTCCTCTGACCGCAGAACACCTCCTCTGACCGCAGAACACCTCCTCTGACCGCAGAACACCTCCTCTGACCGCAGAACACCGCCTCTGACCGCAGAACACCTCCTCTGGCCGCAGAACACCGCCTCTGGCCGTAGAACCTCCTCTGACCGCAGAACACCGCCTCTGACCGCAGAACACCTCTGACTGCAGAACACCGCCTCTGACCGCAGAACACCGCCTCTGGCCGTAGAACCTCCTCTGACCGCAGAACACCTCCTCTGACCGCAGAACACCGCCTCTGACCGCCTCTCACCGCCTCTCACCGCCTCTCACCGCCTCTGGCCGTAGAACCTCCTCTGACCGCAGAACCTCCTCTGACCGCAAGAACACCGCCTCTGACCGCAGAACACCGCCTCTGACCGCAGAACACCGCCTCTGACCGCAGAACACCGCCTCTGACCGCACCTGACCGCAGAACACCGCCTCTGACCGCAGAACACCGCCTCTGACCGCAGAACACCGCCTCTGACCGCAGAACACCGCCTCTGGCCGTAGAACCTCCTCTGACCGCAGAACACCGCCTCTGGCCGCAGAACACCGCCTCTGACCGTAGAACCTCCTCTGACCGCAGAACACCGCCTCTGACCGCAGAACACCGCCTCTGGCCGTAGAACACCGCCTCTGACCGCAGAACACCGCCTCTGACCGCAGAACACCTCTTCTGACCGCAGAACACCTCTTCTGACCGCAGAACACCTCCTCTGGCCGCAGAACACCGCCTCTGGCCGCAGAACACCGCCTCTGACCGCAGAACACCGCCTCTGACCGCAGAACACCTCCTCTGACCGCAGAACACCGCCTCTGACCGCAGACCGCAGAACACCGCCTCTGACCGCAGAACACCTCCTCTGACCGCAGAACACCGCCTCTGACCGCACCGACCGAGAACACCGCCTCTGGCCGCAGAACCTCCTCTGACCGCAGAACACCGCCTCTGACCGCAGAACACCGCCTCTGGCCGCAGAACGCAGAACACCGCCTCTGACCGCAGAACACCGCCTCTGACCGCAGAACACCGCCTCTGACCGCAGAACACCGCCTCTGGCCGCAGAACACTCTGGCCGCAGAACACCGCCTCTGACCGCAGAACACCGCCTCTGACCGCAGAACACCGCCTCTGACCGCAGAACACCGCCTCTGGCTCGCGCACCTCCTCTGAGCACCTCCTCTGACCGCAGAGCACCGCCTCTGACCGCAGAGCACCTCCTCTGACCGCAGAACACCTCCTCTGACCGCAGAACACCTCCTCTGACCGCAGAACACCTCCTCTGACCGCAGACCACCTCCTCTGACCGCAGAACACCGCCTCTGACCGCAGAACACCGCCTCTGGCCGTAGAACCTCCTCTGACCGCAGAACACCTCCTCTGACCGCAGAACACCGCCTCTGACCGCAGAACACCGCCTCTGACCGCAGAACACCGCCTCTGGCCGCAGAACACCGCCTCTGACCGCAGAACACCGTCTCTGACCGCAGAACACCTCCTCCTCCTCTGACCGCAGAACACCGCCTCTGACCGCAGAACACCGCCTCTGGCCGTAGAACCTCCTCTGACCGCAGAACACCGCCTCTGACCGCAGAACCTCCTCTGACCGCAGAACACCGCCTCTGACCGCAGAACACCGCCTCTGGCCGCAGAACACCGCCTCTGGCCGTAGAACCTCCTCTGACCGCAGAACACCGCCTCTGACCGCAGAACACCGCCTCTGACCGCAGAACACCGCCTCTGGCCGCAGAGCACCTCCTCTGACCGCAGAACACCTCCTCTGACCGCAGAACACCTCCTCTGACCGCAGAACACCTCCTCTGACCGCAGAACACCTCCTCTGACCGCAGAACACCTCCTCTGACCGCAGAACACCGCCTCTGACCGCAGAACACCGCCTCTGGCCGCAGAACACCGCCTCTGGCCGTAGAACCTCCTCTGACCGCAGAACACCTCCTCTGACCGCAGAACACCGCCTCTGACCGCAGAACACCGCCTCTGACCGCAGAACACCGCCTCTGGCCGCAGAACACCGCCTCTGACCGCAGAACACCGCCTCTGACCGCAGAACACCTCCTCTGACCGCAGAACACCTCCTCTGACCGCAGAACACCTCCTCTGACCGCAGAACACCGCCTCTGACCGCAGAACACCGCCTCTGGCCGTAGAACACCGCCTCTGACCGCAGAACACCGCCTCTGACCGTCATTTCCTGTGGATTCTATTAAGGATGGGCACAGTTAATCGACAATCAGGATATCTGAACATACGTTAGCATTCCATTACTTGAGTGAGTGTTTATTTACATTATTTATTTATTGTAGCCCTATTTTGACAGTGAAAAGGCTTAAATTAGATTATCCTTGTTACCTACAAGGATACAGCATGACATTTTAAATACTTAAAATAAACTTTTGAATATTGTTTTTATAACTGTGCGTTGCCACTTTTCGCCACTTCAAATAGCAATTACTGGCGAGCCCCTAAGAGTTTCCAGAAGACCTGACACAGATCAATGCAAAACACTCACCAGAACCTTTTTATAAGACAATCAGTTCTATCGTCTCTTTTACTTTGCTTTGAACCCAAAACTACGGAGAAAAACAGCCTTCTGTTGTTTTACCTCTGCATTTGCGTCATTCTAATTGATTAAGAGAGTCATAATTATCTGGATATTCCCCAAAATATCCTGATATTATTTGAATAGTGAAATAATATCAAATGCCCTTCCCTAGATTCTACATGGTTTTTAATCGCCTTTGTTCATCGACACCCAGCAGGTAAATGCTAACACACCACATCCACCCACTGCTTTCAGACGTTCGTCTTTCTGGTGTTATTCCTCTCTCATCTCCACCATGCTTCCTTTGTGTTTGTGTAGGATGGGGAGGAGCTGGAGAGGCTGACCAAGCCAAACACAGACAGTGAATCAGAGGAGGAGTCTGTCTAGCCTCCCATTATGACTTCACAATGGCTCAACCCTGTGATGTCATCAGTATGCCTGACTCTGTGACATCACAATGGACAAACTGTCAGTCCTGAATTATGACTTTGCTATAACCTGGCCTGTGACATCATCAGTCTGTGACATCAGAATGGACATGCTATGTATTATGACATCAGAGCGGCTTGGCCTGTGGTTTTGTTGGCCTACTGTGATTGTCATAATTTATTGTACATCATAGATGTGATAAAGAGGTCAATGGAACTCGACACAAACATGGAAATGCCATGGAAATGCATGGGGGAAAAGATCCTGAGTCTCTTCATTTCCCCCCAGCAAAATGATCCTACATTTAAGCTATTGTTTATGTGTGTATTCCACACTACGGTATGTTGAGTATAATGCGTGTATGGATGTCAACCCCAATACATGTTCATGTCAAACACCAATCAACTGCATTGCAGTTAAAAACGACTTTGACTACCATGACCGATTTCTATATGCTAGCTATGCTACCAGCTTATACGAAAAGGAGTTAGCATTTAGCAGTCACTTCTTCTAAGCCTGAAAATAAACAACTTTTAAATGTTATTCTGCGAAAACTGGCAAATATATCAAAATCCAATTTTAGTAGCCACATTGTGGGCCTTGTTCACAAATATTCACTTTGTTAGATCAGACTTGAATGTGCGCCAATCCGGCATCCTTCTTTCCCCCAAGGTCTGCGTTCCAATGACCTCTTTACCGCATCTATTCAGAAATGTGCTTGTTTGTGTATGAAATATGATATACAAATAATATTGTAATGGAAGAAATGCTAAATATACAATTTTGTATATGTTGTATTTAAAATAATGCTATTGCTGTTATTGACACAGTGGCAAGGGTTACAGCTGTCAGATGTTGATATCTGCCAGTATGATCTTATTATGTCTTTGTTTTTATTATACATTTGTTTGCATTATGTTGGTGGCTATTAAGAAATCTACTCAAGGCTGTTGGATGTTTGGGAGCTAAATGAGTTTTTCTAATGGCCAACTACTCAGTTTGTCTTAACGTTATTAAGTACTCACAAAGACCATACAGTACTAGCACACTGTGCCATATAATTTACACTTCTATCATGTATTCAAAAAAGCTTTATGTTATGCATAACATAAAATTATTGTTATGCTGTATGCATTTAAGGCAATTTACACCTGGTTCTTTTATTACTATTCATGACAGTGCATAATTACAATTTCTCAAACAGTCAACAGGTTATCAAATGAATATTAAAAACTACTGCCAAAAATACCATATTTTGTCTAGTTCACTGACTATATTTTCCATTCTGTTGATCTGTGTTGTAATGTTCGAATTGAACCAACAGGGGGTGGTGTAGTATAATAAATGGTTACTGTGCGTAAAGAACCCCTGACTAGACATTTATACAAATTACTGAGATGTGTATTAACTCCAAGAAACTGTTGATAGTAAACAAAGTTTTATTTGTCATAAAGCACCACAGAGTATAAATAAGAACAAGGTGTAGCAACAGGAAACTTTACAAACAAGTTGAAAATTCATCTTAGAAACAGACAGTTATAGCTCTGATTTTGATAGCCTCAAATAAAACCGCCTCAAATAATAAGTCCAATAAATACAAAAGTTTTTACGTATCTTTACGCTTGTATCTACAATAAGTTCCAGACTGTGAAAGTGAAAATTAACATTTGGTCAGGAATGGAATTGAAGTAGACTGATGGAAAATGTGAAATGTTGAAAAGTTTTCAATTGTAATTCTTAATACACGAGAACAAGACTGATATAAAGAAAGATTGAGATTGATGACATCGCTATCCAATCCTTTATTTCCTTCTAGTACAAAACCAGGAAGTACAGAGCTAACCCCTTACCCTTTAACCCTGTGCATAAACTTCCTGAAAACACAATCCACTAATAAGGAGGCGAGACAAAGTTTATACCCATGCCCCTCACACACACACACATGCCCAATTTTAATTCAATCCCTTTCCCATAGCCCTAGATACTTACTGCTAACTTGTAGATCTGATTCAAGCAACATGGTGACAATCCCATCTAGACTACCAGAGGGCTTGCTTACACCTATCTGATCCATTCAAATCTACAAAGGGCCATCAAAAAGCATCTATGAGATTAGGCAACATACTCCTTAGTAACCATATCATTGCTGATAGACTATTGACTATTGACACCCTCTCAACGACCCCTTTAGTAACCGTATCCCTGGTGATAAGCGTCCTGGTAACCGTCGTAGCCATTGTGATGGTATCCGTAGCCCCCGTACTCGTCTTCGGGGCAGCGCATGCCCAGTGACTGCTGGATGGCCATCTCCTGCCTGCGGAGCTGCATGGAATCCACCAGGTCGTAGATGTTGGCCATGGACCACATGGGGCTCGGGTACCACGACTTGACGTTGCCGTCCTTTCCCACCAGCAGCATGGAGAAGTATTCTGGGCTGATCTGGAAGTAGTTGCGGATGTCTTTGACCAAGGCGGCCGAGAGGCCCTCACGTTCCACCGTGGCGCTGCCTGAAAGGGGGAGAGAGTCAGTCAATAGGCTTTGGTGTGTTTGATATCTTTGACTTAAAAGAGGCATTCTCGCTCCATGGCCAAGCTGCCTCTCTAGAGCTAGAAAGGATTAGCTTGTGTTAATACTGCTATGGAAGAATTGAATTTCATATTATCCATTTAATGTGAAAGTGTTTGTGGATTAATTTCGTTGTCTTTTGAAGGTTCCGCTAAATTCAGTGCCTCTGCTCCAGCCCCGTCATCTTCCCCTGCAAAACTACCCCTTCACTCAAGGAAAGCATTGACGGGTATTCCGGGTCCGTTTGGCTAAAAGAGACCTTTATTTAGCTCGCAAGCAGCTCTTTGTTCAGTAGTGCTTAAAAAGACCAAATCCATGATGTAAAGCCTAGAATGTTGCCTGCAATTATGTCACACATCATGATATGCAAGTACAATTTTTACCTGACCATTTTATTAGATGACCTGCAAAACAAAAAAAACTACCAATTTTGAATGCAGTAAGGAATTACAATCTTCAGAGAATGTTTTTATAACGTATCTGCAGATAATCGTTATCGGGAGCTCAAAAACCAGTAGTAACAGTATGTAAATAAGGGAGCCAATTGAATGGCTTTCACAGATGCGAGTCGGTTCCTGACGTTCACCAAAAAGATCAGTTCAAAAAGAGCTGTTTGTTCGTGAACGACCCATCACTAAAGGAAAAGTCCATAAAGAGCACACAAGAAAACTATTTGGCAGGCTAGAGAAATTAAAGGGAGGGTTTACATATCTCCTCCCTAACACTCCGGCCACAGGAGCTGTCTGCGTGTCAGGGGTGAATGGATGGAGGGCCGTGTGTGTGGTGTAGGCAGCAGTATCAGCAAGTTTTTTGGGGGTTGGGTCCCCTACCACAGAGGAGACATCAAACAGGTAGCATGGAGAGAATACAGGAGACGCAGCTGGGCGATAGGGACTTGGACTGGGGGAGACAGCAGGAGTTAGGGCTGAGGCTGGCCTACCTGCCTGCTGTGTCAATAAAACAACATCCGAAATTCAACATTGTGGCTGTATGAACTGAAGATTAAACTAAACATAACACATACAGCCCCATTGACCTTCCACTTGTCTTGTTTTGTTTGGTTTAATCTTCATACAGCCATTTCCCGTATGCAGTTTGATACAGTTGAAGTCGGAAGTTTACATACACTTAGGTTGGAGTCATTCAAACTCATTTTTCAACCACTCCACAAATTTCTTGTTAACAAAATATAGTTTTGGCAAGTCGGTTAGGACATCTACTTTGTGCATGACAAGTAATTTTTCCAATAATTGTTTAAAGAAAATACTTATTTTCCACCATAATTTGCAAATAAATTCATTAGAAATCCTACAATGTGATTTACTGGATTCTTTCTCCTCATTTTGTCTGTCATAGTTGAAGTGTACCTATGATGAAACTTACAGGCCTCTCTCATCTTTTTAAGTGGGAGAACTTGCACAATTGGTGGCTGACTAAATACTTTTTTGCCCCACTGTATATCCACAGTAAAACGAGTCCTAAATCGACATAACCTGAAAGGCCGCTCAGCAAGGAAGAAGCCACTGCTCCAAAACTGCCATAAAAAAGCCAGACTACGGTTTGCAACTGCACATGGGGACAAAGATAGTACTTTTTGGAGAAATGTCCTCTGGTCTGATGAAACAAAAATAGAACTGTTTGGCCATAATGACCATCATTATGTTTGGAGTAAATAGGGGGAGGCTTGCAAGCCGAAGTACACCATCCCAACCGTGAAGCACGGGGGTGGCAGCATCATGTTGTGGGGGTGCTTTGCTGCAGGAGGGACTGGTGCACTTCACAAAATAAATGGCATCATGAGGCAGGAAAATTATGTGGATATATTGAAGCAACATCTCAAGACATCAGTTAAATTATCATTATCATCATCATTATCATCAAATTAAAGCTTGGTTGGAAATGGGTCTTCCAAATGGACAATGACCCCAAGCATACTTCCGAAGTTGTGGCAAAATGGCTTAAGGATAACAAAGTCAAGGTATTGGAGTGGCCATCACAAAGCCCTGACCTTAATCCTATAGAAAATTGAAAAAGCGTGTGTAAGCAAGGAGGCCTATAAACCTGACTCAGTTACACCAGCTCTGTCAGGAGGAATCGGCCAAAATTCACCCAAATTATTGTGGGAAGCTTGTGGAAGGCTACCTAAAACGTTTGACCCAAGTTAAACAATTTAAAGGCAAAGGCAATGCTACCAAATACTAATTGAGTGTATGTAAACTTCTGATGAAAGAAATAAAAGCTGAAATAAATCATTCTCTCTACTATTATTCTGACATTTCACATTCTTAAAATAAAGTGGTGATCCTAACTGACCTAAGAAAGGAAATTGTTACTAGGATTAAATGTCAGCAATTGTGAAAAACTGAGTTTAAATGTATTTGGCTAAGGTGTATGTAAACTTCCGACTTCAACTGTACATATAGGTGGTGTGGAAAAACAGGGTTCTTACCGTTGATTGGATAGAGCTCTAGGACTCCTCCCTGGTCCACTGCCTCCATGCCAACCAGCTTCAGGATGGAGATGTGTCTCAGGCCTGGGTCACCATGGAAACCACCACCACATAGATGAACAAACAGCAGAGAGGACATAATAGCGCATTAGAACAACAAAATACTATTTGCATTGCCCACCCCCTCTTTTTCGCCTCTGCTACTCTCAGTTATTATCTATGCATAGTCACTTTAATAACTCTACCTACATGTACATATTACCTCAATTACCTCGACTAACCGGTGCCCCCTCACAATGACTCTGTACCGTTACCCCCTGTATATGGTCTCGCTATTTTACTGCTGCTCTTTAATTACTTGTTCCTTTTAAATTCTTATTCGTATTTTTTAAACTGCATTGTTGGTTAGGGGCTTGTAAGTAAGCATTTTACTTTAAGGTCTACTACACCTGTTGTATTCGGCACATGTGCCTAATACAATGTGATTTGATTAGTTTAGAAAAATGTATGTTATTTATCTTTGTGTAGTCTAAGATTAATCAACCAATCAATATACATGCAAAAACACAGATATTGAAACAAACAATTCTGAAAATCAACCTGCATGCTGGGAAATATGATAATGGTGTGCATGGTTTTGAGTGTTTCACTCTACACAGAGTATTAACACACTCACAAACACCAATACTGAAGTTCTCGTGCACCACTGATTGTTCGTTTTTTAAATTTAGCTTTGGTGCTATTTTCATGTGGTGATTTTTCAAAACTCTTAGTACAAAACTCCAAACTGGTAACACAGCCAGTCTTACATTCAAAACCTTTCATTGTGCATTCATTTTGTCTGCAGGCATGTTTCACCACACACCGAAAATATAATGAGTACATTGGTTGAATCACCAAAACACAACATAATGACATCTTCTCAATGTAGTTATTTTACCAACCAGTTAACCCAGTAGCAACACATTTAAGACCCATGTTTCAAAATGTCCCTTTGAATGTAGTATGCTAAAGAACATTAAATTACAGTACATTACACTGTTTTCACATTAGGCAATACACTTGCACTACCCATAATATTTGACTCAACATCAAATGTCCATAATTTCCATCTTATGTGTGATGAAAGGTGTGATCATTGAATACATCTTTCAAAATGTAATCAAATGAAAGAAACAATGTTTAGCAAGTATAAACTAATACTTGCTAAACATTGTTTCTTTCATTTGATTACATTTATTCAAGCCTGTCTTGAACATTTGGCCATAGGTTGTTATCGTAATCCCAGTAAATATCATTGTTGGTTAAGGGCTTGTAAGTAAGCCCTTACAGACCATTATAAGAATTTCACGGTAAGGTCTACACTTGTTGTATTCGGCGCATGTGACAAATAAAGTTAGATTTGATTTGTTCATGCATCCCAGAAAAACGTTTTTGCATGGTCATTCCTAGCCTGACATACAGTACCAGTCAAAAGTTTGGACACACTGTTACGCCCGCGTGGTAAGCATCTTTCTTTATTTTGATGAACACCAAAAAAAACACACAAAAAAGATCAACGACCGTAAAGTTCTGCAGGCTACACAGCAACTAACAAAATCAAGATCCCACAACTGAAGGTGGGAAAAAGGGCTGCCTAAGTATGATCCCCAATCAGAGACAACGATAGACAGCTGCCTCTGATTGGGAACCATACTAGCCCAACAAAGAAATAGAAACATAGATTTGCCCACCCAAAAACACCTGACCTAACCAAATAGAGAATAAAAAAGGCTGTCTAAGGTCAGGGCGTGACACACACCTACTCATTCAATGGTTTTTCTTTATTTTTACTATTTTCTACATTGTAGAATAATAGTGAAGACATCAAAACTATGAAATAACACATAAAACTATGAAATAACACATAAACCCCCCCACCTAAAATCCTATCTGACTGTATGGCCTTTCTCTTGCTCTTTTTGTTAGTATTATCTTTTACCAGATCTAATGTGTTATATTCTCCCTCATCAATTGTGTGGTTGTGTGTCTCTGTCCCTGAATGCGTATGCACATGTCTGCGAGAAACAATTATAATGGTCCTCCTCAATCTCAGTGACTGCCAACACTTTTATTATGACTACTAAAGTATGTGTTTACCTATCAATCTAAAATGAAACAAATGGATAGAGAGCCTAATGTTCTTCTGTATGTGATCGGGTCTGAGTGGAGGCTGTTGTAAATCTAATATGATTTACACACATTTTGAACCACAGGGAGCACTGTGTGTGTGTGTGTGTAACAACCCCTAGGCACTAGACTAGTCACTTCCTGTAGATGGGATAAATATTGTTTAAGGAATATGATAATAAATCAACAATTCCTTCTTATACTCACCCAGGTTGCAGGCTTGGCTGGTCAGTGCATAGAGTTGCTGCTGATAGGCCCATTCCTCATCGTTGGGGGCGGAGATTACAAACAGGCGACGCCTCCAACGGAACCTGAGAACCCAAAGACGGAACTAGGATGAAAGATGTAGGAAGATTATACAGTCATGTCATCAACCAAGTCACTTTCTGTCCAAACTCCAGACCCTTTGGCTCACTGTCATCAGACTGGAATTTAGTCTATTGCAACAAACCACAGTCAATCTGTTAAAGATAGAAATATAGGACCATAGTCAATCAATCCAAGACAATTGTGTTACTAGAAGTACAGGCTCGTGCATGCTGTCCACCATCAGAGCCAAGTTTAGCTCATAAAGAACTGTTGAATTTGTGGTGCAGGTGATTTAGTGTGAATATTCATGTTGACTACAAATTCTGACCACAGCCTCCTCAACGAGACCCCTGCCTCCTCAACGAGACCCCTGCCTCCTCAACGAGACCCCTGCCTCCTCAACGAGACCCCTGCCTCCTCAACGATTCCTCAACGAGACCCCTGCCTCCTCAACGAGACCCCTGCCTCCTCAACGAGACCCCTGCCTCCTCAACGAGACCCCTGCCTCCTCAACGAGACCCCCTGCCTCCTCAACGAGACCCCTGCCTCCTCAACGAGACCCCTGCCTCCTCAACGAGACCCCTGCCTCCTCAACGAGACCCCTGCCTCCTCAACGAGACCCCTGCCTCCTCAACGAGACCCCTGCCTCCTCAACGAGACCCCTGCCTCCTCAACGAGACCCCTGCCTCCTCAACGAGACCCCTGCCTCCTCAACGAGACCCCTGCCTCCTCAACGAGACCCCTGCCTCCTCAACGAGACCCCTGCCTGGTTTGAGACAATATTCTCACTGGCTGTGAGCTAATGACTGTTTAAAATTCCAGACGCTGCCACAGCCATCAGCAAGAGTAACGTGCACACACACTACCTGGAGAGGAAGTTCTCCAGTGATCTGGGTTTGTCCTCCTTCTTGCAGACAACTCCGTCTCTCTTCTGCTGTTCCATCTCTCTGATGCGAGAGGAGAAGGTGTCGATGTAATCAAACACAGCCTTCATGGCGATCGGGACCTCGTAGGATTGCTGTTAGAGGGACAAACACACATCATCAAGACAGAAAAAAAGACAATGGAGCAAAAATATAAGTATTGGAGGATTTGAGTGTACAATCCTTACTCGATTCTTTAAGTTGTCAGGAGAAAAACATAACAAATGCTATTCCTTTGTTATACCTATCCCAGTATTCTTAAAAAATGGTGTATCCTCTACTCCTAAAAAATCTGTATGCAAATGAAACAAGACACTGAGCCATGTGTTCGATGAGAATCAGAGTCCCTTCACACACAGCAGATTTGTGGGTGTTAAACAATTGGAGTTGAGATAAAAAAAAGTGTTGTGAGTGTTATATCTGATTCTAGTGGGGTTAACACCAGTGGGATTGAAATTGACACCGTCTGCGATGAATAAATGGGATTGAAATTGACACCACCTGTGGTTAATAAATGAAGTGTTAGTTTATCAACACTTTGAAAAGTGTTAGTCATATACACACTAAGAAAGTGTTGCATTTAACACTGTGGGCATTACAATTCTGATCTCAAATTTGCTCAGTCCAGAATGTGATATTCCCCAATGCAGCATTACACACTCACAGAAGCACAGGCACACAAACATTCTAATGGATCAGGTGAGGGTCTGCTGCCATGGATACAGTCTCCCTCATTGTTTTTTGCATTCCCTGTCACTCCTCCCTCCCTCCATGTGCCCTGTAATGTTAATAGAATTTCCTGTCTGTACTGACAGCATTAGAGGGTTGCTTGCACACTGGCGTCTTTGTTTAATCCGTCTGAAAACAGCCTGGTGGTTTACACACACACACGCACACACACACAAACACAGCTGTTGGGAGAACGTCATGATGTGTGAATTAAACCAGTGTTTAATCACGGCAGGATGTTTACAGTATGGCGAAGGCAGGTCAGGCAACATGAGTCTATGTCTAATTGGCCAAACAGAGAGGTTAGGTGTTTGTGCTCCATTTAGCTCACTTGGCAAAATGGTTGGGTTGAGTTGTAGACTTTAGTTCTAAATGGAATGGTCCAAAAAGTGCGGACTCCGACAATCCAGTGTGCCAGATTGCAAAATAATGCACGCCTAGTAAGACAGAGAGACAGAGAAAAAAAGAGAGAGAGAGAGAAAGAGAGAGAGAGAGAGAGAGAGAGACAAAACCCACCTTGGCTCTCATGTCAGTGTCAGTGAGAACCATGTAGAAGTCGTTAAATGTCATATAAAACTCCTTCCTGAGCTCTGTGATCAGATCCTGGTTCACCAGGTCCTCCTGACGAAGACCCGTCATAGGCTTGTCGTTCTCTGGGAGGGGAAGAGAAAGAGAAGGGAAAGAAGAGAGCGAGATAAAATTGAGAAACAGACAACCAATTAAAATGTTGTTTAGTACAATTTAACAGACTCCTGTCCAGAGCAACTTACAATATTGGGTACATTTTCAGATAAGGAAGCTAAAACAACTGCATAGTACAACCAGAGTCATGGGGAAACAGGGATTGGACATCCCACTTCCTACCAGAGACTGAATGGGTTGACACATGACTGACGACCAGAAGGCGTGTTTCCCTCATAATATTTAGGAGAGGTGGAGTCGTGGCCTTATTAGTTGTTATTGGTTACACCTATCCCTGTCTCTTCAGTTCTGCAAACATAGAGGTAGGGTAAGGAGGGGACTACTGGGGGAATCGACGGTTGATTTTGGGCGAGCGTCTGTTTGAGGTAAAATAGATCTACCACCCAAAAGGAGGGCAATGGTGTGTTTACTCTAGGCTTACTGCTTCCTCTGAGAAGACACACACACACACACACACACACGAGTGCGCACGCATGCACACACAACACACTGAGGCCATCTCTATTACCAAACATTGGCAATAATCTGTATCAAACAGAGTGAGAGGGAGATGGCTGAGGAGGAAGAAGCCAATCTAGATGGTTTGTCTTATTTTTATTTCCTTTAACTCTTTGGAATGTCTCACTCCCTTTCAACATGGATATTCCTTAAAAAAACTAAAAAACATTCAACCATAATTTTCTCCTGATTCCCGAATGCTTGTTGAGGCAGACCAGATTGCATCTCAGACTGCATTCCAGATCTCGCTCTGTTTTCCTTTGTTTTGATTTGGAATCCAACCCCAAAGACCACAGCTGTCTTCAACATGAGGGTAATGACAGAGGCCATTTGTTGACTTACTGTTTGTTTTGACTGGAAACCCATCAGTCTCCACAAAAAATGATTTTTTTTTTTAAACCCCAATGTTTCCTGATGTGATTGAGAGGATAAGGACTCCACATGTCTGCTTTGTACTATAAAGAGAACTGGTCACCTTTTGAAAACATACAGCAACATACATGAAGATGTTTTCAATCCACAACCATCCTCCTTTCTACAGAAAACAAATGGAGTCTTCCTATGGCTTACATATACAGTATCTGTAGCACCATGGCAAAGTGGTGATCCATCTATCTATCCTGAACATGAATATACTCAGGCAGGAAGTTGGCTTGATCACATGGCTTAGAGGAGCTAACACAGTTGGCACATTTGGTTCCTTGGAAGTTGTGGGAACGTATGTTTTTGGTTTTCCATTGGTACTGAGAATGAAGCCATAAGTTTCCTGACTTTTTAGGATGCAGGGAGGTTCTGAGAACGTTTCACTATGGTTCCCTGAAAGTTTTCTTGAGAAGTTTTCTTAACATTCTGATGACGAAAATGATGAGTTATTTGAAGGTAATTAAATAACGTTCTGAGAACATGTTTCAGTAAGACTTTTAATAACACTGCTAGCTTAATTTGTGTTAGCTGTTCTGAACTCCAAGCACGGCTAGGACACATGGAAATTCATTAACTTAGGCATTAATCATGCAAACCCATTTATTTTTTATTGTATCAAAGCCTCAGTGAGATACAAACCTACAAATCGTCTGTTCTCTATTCATGGAAATAGTCCACTGCGCCACCAGGATGGAGCTAGCATGCCATGTTTCTTTTAACTGATACAAAGCTGTTCATCTTTTGTCTATTCAAACGGAACCAATTTCAAAGGAAACAAGCACTCATTAAGATCAGGTGTGGCCAATAAGTGGGCGCGGCAAACACACCTGGAAACACTTAACAAGATACACCGAGGATAGAGAGAGTTTTGTTGACACTTAGAGCGGAATGTACAGGTATATGTTTTTAAATAACATTCTTAGAATGTTCTTTGAAAGTTACTAATGTTTTTTATGGAAAGTTTTCTTTAAATAGAACCACGAGGAAACCTGCAGAAAAAGTTATGCTGAAGTACTGAAATTCACACAGAAGCACGTTGTTTCTTAACGTTCTTTAAACAATTTGAGAACATTCATTTAAATAGAACTATGAGGAAACTTGTAGGAAACCTTATGCTGAAGTACTGAAATTCCCACCTAAGATACATGGTTCTCAGAACGTTATGTGCAATATGGGTATCCTGCACCATTCCCAGAACATTGTGCGAAGGTTGTCTGCAAAATAACTATCGGATAACCCATAACCCCACTCCAAGAAACAAATGGTTCTTGAACATTATGTGCTAGCTGGGACTGTAGCTACCGCTTACACAGCCCACAGCCCTTAATCACAGCACCCTGTACGTACATACGCACACACACTGACCAATGTCTGCATTACACTCAAAGGTAAGGATGATGTCATCCAACACAGGGAACCTTTTTCCAGCATACAGCTGTGAAAGGACCATTTACACACGGACACACACACACCCGCACGAACACACACACACACACACGCTCACCCGCACGAACACACATTAACCCTTGGAGCCATGCTTGGAACATAAGACTAACCACCGTCCGGTTCATAACATGGGTGTGTGTGACATCACCTCAAATCGCTTTCTGGCATTCCGTCTGTGGAACATGTCGTTGTGTAGAATCAGAGAGAATAATAAAGTTTTATGCAGTAGGGCTGTGTCCTGACATTAACACATCCTAACTATAGGCTGGAGGCATGATTCAAATCTCCATAAAACTACAAATATTGTCGCTTGCCAAGCCCAATTTACAACGCAAATCTCATAAAACGCATTTGTAATCTTGAGCCATCTGAATAAGTAGCTTTGAAGAAAATCAACAAAAGGGAGACTCTAATTCATCTTGAAGATAAGCCATGTAAGCTAACCCAAGACACATTATTGATTGTGTGTGTGTGTGTGTGTGTGTGTGTGTGTGTGTGTGTGTGTGTGTGTGTGTGTGTGAGAGAGAGAGAGAGGTGACCTAACTCTCTAGCTTACACATTAGCTGCAGAGGAAGCAGACTTTCCCCTTTTCACCAATGATAAACTAGGAAGGTATTCAGCCGGGATCGCCCCACACCACACATACACACTGGCGGACTTACCATTAGGTAGAAGAGGCAATTGCCTCAGGTCTCACATTATCAAGGGGCCTCATGACCTGGGCATAAAAAATAAAAAATAAATATATATACAAATATTACAATAGTTTCTCTGCTTGAGGCCCCCTCATGCTCCGCTCGAGGCATAATACATAGATAATAATAAAATCCCCTTCAAAAGCTGTCTGTTTAAGCTAGAGATGTGCATGGGCTGGATCTTAATCCACTGCAAACCCCGATGTCTGACTTCCGCATCGGTGGTGGAAGGTGGCAAAGCTACCGAGGTGTTTCTCTGTAGCTTTTTCTCATGAAAACGGCTGTAGCGATCGAACGGTTTGGCCAATAAATGATTATGCCCCCTCTATGGAAAGGTGAGACTCTCACAAACACAAAGCCCCCCCCTCCGATCCGTTTGGTCACATGCACGAAGCACTCATGGCGAAGCAGTGAAAGCCTTTGTGCACCATTAACTTTCATGTCTGGGACTTTGGCATTGTGTCTCACCAAAATGTCATTGCAATGGTAGTGTCATCCTGTTCACAGTGTTATTGTTCGAGCCTCTCTTATTGTTTGCTGCAGACTCACTCCAGACACCTGCTAGCCTTCTGTTCTATCAGAGGAGTTTAGGATAGCAGGGGTAAAAACAGGACAGGGCAGTAACAGCAATACAGGACACCTACTGTAACTTAAGGGCTCAATTCAATCCGTATCGCCCAAGTTCAGCGCTATAGCGCGTTTGAAATCTAAAGGCAATGTTCCCACGTTCGCGGAGGCTGCATTTACGGTACGTCGGCTGAATCAGAAATTACCTTTCAATTTCAAGTGTACTATAGCTGATGCGGTCTGTTCTGTCCTGTATAGGCTACGTGTCGTAACAATAATAATACATTACATTTATATAGAGTTTTCAAGGACCCAAAGTCACTTAAACTTTTCCTTTCCTGCAATAGTGTGTTAGTAGAGATGTGTACATACCCAGCTGGTAGTGATCTATCTTCATGGTGGAGTTGACAGAGCCAAAGATGGTGATGATGGAGACTTTCCTGATGGCCATCTCACACACCGTCTCCAGGTACTCATCCCTCTGTTGCACATACATAGTGCTCTCCTCACTGGGGGCTGTTATGATCTGGAGACACACACACAGAAAGAGACTGGGTTAGACTGTGTTACACACACTCACACACACACACTGCTGTGGCGATTGTGTTTATAATAGACAGCGGGGAGGTTAGAGGATGGGGACTGATTTTACTACCCTGCCCTCGGCAAAACTCCTGTGATAAGAATCTAGACAGGCTGCCAAACACTGGTACTTACCACAAGTCGTCTCCTGTTCTCAAAGTAGTCCAGGAAGGATGCCAGGGAACCCTTAGGAGGCGGAGGCTTCTTGGTGGGTTTGTGGTACGCCTCTTTCTCATGATTCTTCAGCGCCTTCTTTCCGTTCTTCTTCCCGTTGTTTTTTCCCTCCTTCCCCACCTTCGCTCCTCTCCTCTCTGCCTTGTCCCTCTTGGTGGCCTTTTCTGGTTTGCTGTTCTTTTTCTTCTTCTTCTCAGTATTGTCGTGTTTTCCCTTGCCCCTCTTGGTTGGGCTGACCTCTGTGTTGACCTCTGTCTCTGGGTTGCTGGAGGTGGGCCGGCTTGATTCATAATTCTCCTCATACTCATTATTCAACACCTGGAGAGAAGAGAGGAGAGAAGAGAAGAGGAGAGGAGGGAGGAGAAAAGGATAGGAGAGAAGAGGACTTTATTGATCACCAAAATCAAGCCTGGTGCCACAAAAGCAACAGAGAACAACATACAGCAACATTCTGTCTCAACATCAATGTAATAAGTGAAATGTAATAAGTCAACTTTTTGGGGAGGCAGGGTAGCCTAGTGGTTAGTGTTGGACTAGTAACCGAAAGGTTGCAAGTTCAAATCCCCGAGCTGACAAGATACAAATCTGTCGTTCTGCCCCTGAACAGGCAGTTAACCCACTGTTCCTAGGCCGTCATTGAAAATAAGAATTTGTTCCTAACTGACTTGCCTAGTAAAATAAAGGTAAAATAAAAAAAACTGCATACCTTCCCATGCTTCCTTTTGGTGGGTATCACTCCGGCTGGCCTACGGCTGTTGTGGTCCTTCCCCTCCTTGTCTGTTCGGTTGTCCCCAGACGTGGTGGTCTTGGGTGGGTACCTCGCCCTGTCTCTCCCCTTGTCTCTGCGGTTATAGGGCTCAGACGTGGTCCGAGGGGCAGGCAGCCAGTGAGGGGTGGTTTGGGCTTTTGTGGGTCTCTGAGTTCTGGTGGTAGTGGTGGTGGTCTGTCGTGTGGTCACAGTACGTTTAGTTGTGGTTGTTGTGGGCTTTGGTGTGGTTGTTGCTTTCGTTGTTGTCATGGTGGCTTTTGTCGTGGTCGTCGTGGGTCTTGTTGTTATCGAAGTTGTCATTGGCCTCGTTGTCGTTGACCTCGTGGCAATGGTGGTGGTTGTTGTGGGTCTCCTCATTGGCTTCCTCGCAGGCGGCTTCCTCTCTGGGGTCGGGTCTACCTGTCCACCTGTTTCAACTTCCATCCCTGAGTCTCCACCCCTCCCACCCACTTGGCCCTCTACTCCCGCCCCTTTACACTTCTGGACGAATCCCTTCTGTCGGATCTTCTCCAGCTTCCTCATTGGTGCCTGGTCGATGACCTCGTACATGGCCTCCAGCCTGACTGGATAGGGGTACCTCTCCTCCACTTGCAGTGTTTTCCTCAGGAGCACCATACCGAACTTACCTGGACAGAACAGGGTGACAGGTTTAATTTACTGAGTAAAGTAGACTAGCTAATATGGCTTTGGCCACAAGCAACATGCCGAAACGAGAAAAACTCACCAAGCACGCTGTAAGCATCTCAAACTTACCTGTAAAAGACTCAGATTTATGTTATTGCCCTCACAAATTCATTTTCACTGCTTGTCAGCATAAAACATGCACTAAACATACAAATAGCCAACATCACACCAAGTACCCCCATAACCCCCACTCCTAACACCAAGCAGGTGTTGACAGATCTGAATGGCAGGTTCAATCTAGCCCCCCACAGAGATTCTCTCAGATCTGCTAACACTGAAGGAGTAGGGCTAGGGGATGTTTCCAGGTGGGCCACGCCTACCTTTCTCCAGTTTGAGGAAGGTCATGAGGCGGGGGATAAGCACTTTGTCCAAAGGTTCCTCCATCACCTTCCCCTCGCTGGTGATCCGCCTCACCTTCCCACCCATCTCCCCCTCCTGGTGGAATATCACGATCTGTTGCACGTGCCTCTCTGCCAGCTCGCAGTACACGTCTGGCTTCAGCAGTGTCATCATCAGCCGGTAGTAACCATCTGAGTCATGTGGAGCAGAAATCACCAGGACTCGGTTTTTCCCTGCAAAGCTTGCCAGGAGGTTAGGCGAGCCTGCGCTGCTTGGCATTCGAGTCTGTCTGGTCCTCGCCCCGGGAGTGCCTTCATCCTGAAGCATGCCAGACTGGAGGGGAGCCATCTTCCCAGCTACCCTCCTCCCTGCTACCCTCCTCCTTGCCAGCGCTCCACCTCTCCTGCCCTGTCCAGACCCAGTCCTGGGCTGAAGAACAGAGACCTGGTCCGCCTGCATGTCCTCGTCGAGCCTGGCGCTGATCCCGGAGGGCACCGAGGGGGAGCTGGGTCCTGGGCGGGTTCCTCCCACGCCGACAGTGCGCTCTCTGCCGGCTGCGCGGAGCTGCAGACGCCCGGTATTGAGTTTGGTGCGTTGGCGCAAGGGAAACCGTCTGAGGTGGGCCTGTTTGTCGGCGTGTCCTGCCCACGCTAGCAGACACAGCAGGGACAGACCCAGGGCAAACTCTCCCCGCATTATTGTAAGCTGTTAGTTACAATAAACAACCAGAAAGAAGGAAGAATATCCAATAGTGGACATGGGACCTGTGTGCGTCTTTAGAGCATTTATGTTCAATAAATAAGAAATAAAGTCCAGCGCAGTAAAAAAAAGTGCAAGAGAGAGGCCAACACTTTATTATTGTGTTTTAAAGCATGCCTTTACTTTTTGCAGTGGAACACCAGCCAAACCCCACTTCACCAGCCTGCGATCAACCTGAGAGAAGCGTGAAAACGCAGACAGGAAAACTCACCAGAGAGGTTCTAAAATATCCAAACCAGGCACCAATTGACGGAATCAGCAATTCCTGAAAAACATTCGGGGTATTTAGAAACCGTTAATCCAAACTTTCAATTTCAGCTCTCAAAATAACCACACAAATTAGGAAAATACGCAGACTTTGCCAATTCTGGAAAAAAATGTCATACCATTTATAAACTCCGAGTGTACGCGACATTTTAACATCCACAAGTAAACAGATATACAGCACGGTCTCGAAAACAAATCCGTGTTATTTTATTCTCGGACCTGACCATTATTTAAAAATATAGTTTTTTCCAACTATCAAAGTAATCCAACTTAAAAGCAGGGCGTTTTACGCATAGCAAACCTAGTCCGATTTCAAGAGGAAAACCTGCACTGTATGGGAAATGCGTCTCCTTCTTCTTTCTCCCGACTCCCCAACCTAAACTACAGAAGCTAGTAATGTCGACACCTTTAAGCCTGCCCTGCCTCAGACTCTCCTCGCTGGCGCAGTGGCGCTATATCAGCCTGGTCTCATAGACTAGACGTAACATAGTAAATGTAAATCTAGGAGACAAACTTTGTGTAACATCAAGACAAATCAAATTGTATTAGTCACATGCGCCAGATACAACAGTTGTAGATCTTACAGTGAAATGCTTACTTATGAGCCCCTAACCAACCATGCAGTAAAAAAACAAAATAAGAAAAGAATAAGAGATGAAAGCAACAAGTAATTTAGAGCAGAAAGTAAAATAACAATAGGGAGACTATATACAGGGGGGTACTGATACAGAGTCAATGTGAGGGGGCACTGCTTAGTTGAGGTAGTATGTACATGTATATAGAGTTATTAAAGTGACAATGCATAGATGACAACAGAGTGTAGCAGTGGTGTAAAAAGGGGGGGGGGGTAATGCAAATTGTCTTGGTAGCCATTTGGCTAGATGTTCAGGAGTCTTATGGCTTGGGGGTTGGAGCTGTTTAGAATGTTTATAGGCTTATGTAGCCAAAATGTATCTATGATCGTACGCTATCCATTTATGTTTTTTGTATGCTATTTTAATATGAGAATTAACCAATGATATCAGGTCACACCCGGCCGTGATTACAGACACCTGTGTGTCTTTTTACACTATATAAATGAGTCATCCTGCAGTGTTTGTCATTATACCCTGATGAAGACAGCTTGTCTGTCAAAACGTTGGACGTAAATACTTTTGCATCTGAGCTCCTAGAGTGTGCGGCTCTCCTTTATTTTTTTAGAAGCCTATTGGACCTAAACTTGGCGCTCCGGTACCGCTTGCCGTGCGGTAGCAGAGAGAACAGTCTATGACTAGGGTGGCTGGAGTCTTTGACCATTTTTAGGGCCTTCCTCTGACACCGCAAGGTATAGAGGTCCTGGATGGCAGGAAGCTTAGCCCCAGTGATGTATTGGGCTGTATGCACTACCCTCTGTAGTGCCTTGCGGTCGGAGGCTGAGCAGTTGCCATACCAAGCAGGATGCTCTCAATGGTGCAGCTGTAGAACCTTTTGAGGATCTGAGGACCCATGACAAATCTTTTCAGTCTCCTGAGGGGGAATAGTTTTTGTCGTGCCCTCTTCATGACTGTCTTGCTGTGCTCGGACCATGTTAGGTTGTTGGTGATGTGGACACCAAGGAGCTTGAAGCTCTCAACCTGCTCCACTGCAGCCCCGTCGATGAGAATGGGGATGTGCTCGATCCTCTTTTTCCTGTAATCCACAATCATCTTCTTTGTCTTGATCACGTTGAGGGATAGGTTGTTGTTCTGGCACCCCATGGCCAGGTCTCTGAGCTCCTCCCTATAGGCTCGTCGTTGTCTGTGATCAGGCCTATCACTGTTGTGTCATCGGCAAATTTGATGATGGTGTTGGAGTCGTGCCTGGCTGTGAAGTCATGAGTGAACAGGGAGTACAGGAGGTGACTGAGCATGCACCCCTGAGGGGCCCCCGTGTTGAAGATCAGTGTGGTGGATGTGTTGTTACCTACCCTTACCACCTGGGGGCGGCCCATCAGGAAGTCCAGGATCCAGTTGCAGAGGGAGGTGTTTGGTCCCAGGTTCCTTAGCTTATTGATGAGCTTTGAGGGAAATATGGTTTTGAACGCTGAGCTGTAGGCAATGAATAGCATTCTCACATAGGTGCTCCCTTTGTCCAGATGAGAAATGGCAGTAGGGCTTGCAATAGAGAACGCATCATCTGTGGATCTGTTGGGGCGGTATGCAAATTGGAGTTGGTCTAGGGTTTCTAGGATGATGGTTTTGATATGAGCTATGACCATCCTTTCAAAGCACTTCATGGCTACAGACGTGAGTGCTGCGGGTCGGTAGTCATTTAGGCAGGGTACCTTAGTGTTCTTGGGCACAGGCACTATGGTGGTCTGCTTAAAACATGTTGGTATCACAGACACAGACAGCGAGAGGTTGAAAATGTCAGTGAAGACACTTGCCAGTTGGTCAGCGCATGCTCGCAGTACACTTCCTGGTAATCCGTCTGGCCCTGCGGCCTTGTGAATGCTGACCTGTTTAAAGATCTTACTCACATCGGCTGCGGAGAGCGTGATCACACAGTCTTCCAGAACAGCTGGTGCTCTCATGCATGTTTCAGTGTTATTTTCCTCCAAGCAAGCATAGAAGTAGCTTAGCTCGTCTGGTAGGCTCGTATCACTGGCAGCTCTCAGCTGTGCCTCCCTTTGTAGTTTGTAATGGTTCCCCCAAGCAAGCATAGAAGTAGCTTAGCTCGTCTGGTAGGCTCGTGTCACTGGCAGCTCTCAGCTGTGCCTCCCTTTGTAGTTTGTAATGGTTCCCCCAAGCAAGCATAGAAGTAGCTTAGCTCGTCTGGTAGGCTCGTGTCACTGGCAGCTCTCAGCTGTGCCTCCCTTTGTAGTTTGTAATGGTTTGCAAGCCCTGCCACATCCGACGAGCGTCAGAGCTGGTGTAGTACGATTCGAAATTAGTCCTGTATTGGTGCTTTGCCTATTTGATGGTTCGTCGGAGGGCATAGCTTGATTTCTTATAAACTTCCGGGTTAGAGTCCCACTCCTTGAAAGCGGCAGCTCAAACCTTTAGCTCAGTGCAGATGCTGCCTGTAATCCATGGCTTCTGGTTGGGGTATGTACTTGCGATTACATATAATATGTTGTTTGTTATGGTTACATAAGGCAAAAACGAAAGTAGGGTGGTTGGTCAGAGCGTATAACATGAACTTCTAGCAATCTAAAGTTTGTGAGTTTGAATCTCATCATGGACTTTAGCATTTTTGTTCATTAGCAACTTTTCAACTTCTTTTTTTAGATATGTTGAAACTACTTAGCATGTTAGCTAACCCTCCCCTAACTCTTAACCATTTAACCTACCTTCTAACCCCAACCCTAACCATAACCCTTAACCCGTAGCCTAGCTAACGTTAACTATCTAGCTAACGTTAGCCACAACGAAAAGGGAATTGTAAAATAGCATATATTTTTGAAATTCGTAATATACCATATGAATTGTAATTAGTAACATATACAAAATGGATGATGGATGTCCATAAATGAATACATACCATACGAAACGTAATTGGAGTGTTCCGGATATACTATATATCTATATATTTATATATAGCTATATATTTACTATATTACATCTACCCATGAGTCCAGGTTGGCTATACAGGACCAGCCCCTGGACACCTGGTTGCCAGTAGCAGTCTAAATTCCATTCACTGGAAATGTTGCAGTCTTTCTTTTTCTACTTTTATAAAACACAAAATGATACACAAAATGCCATTTCTAATTTATGAATTAAGTTTACATTTACTGCTAAATTTAATTCAATTTAAAGTTTGGGACTTTACCACAACTGACAACCCCACTGGAGAAAGCTCTCTGGGAAGATAACTGACCATAGAGAAACAATTTATTTGTTTTGGTATGATTTTATTTTTCCAAACAATATCAACATAGACAGACAAAAGACAACAGACAGACCCACACAAACATCAACGACATCACCCCTGCCCAGACCCACATGCTCCCATCTCCTCCATCTCCAGCACCTGCAAGACTCTGTTCCACATGACTACTCATCCCTTCTCTGTCTCCCACACCCTTTCAATATTCAAATAATAATGCATTTGATTCTTCCACTGTCACAACAGTAGAGGATCACTTGATTTCCATAGCAAATCTCAGAGTCAAGTTCCTCCCATAAATTCTAACAAGGAACAGCTTGTATTTCTCCCCCCTTGCCCACAACATCCATTCCCTTTGAAATGTTCCAAAATAGCCGGTGCTTTCCCCTTTCCCCTTGCAGGACTTGTTCCAAATGGTAGCATAATAAATAAGCAATGCATTAAAGTTGGATGGACTTGGGTCATCTAAGAACTGAAAGCTGTGGTAAGTTTACATTTACATTTACATTTAAGTCATTTAGCAGACGCTCTTATCCAGAGTGACTTACAAATTGGTGCGTTCACCTTAAGACATCCAGTGGAACAGCCACTTTACAATAGTGCATCTAAATCTTTTAAGGGGGGTGAGAAGGATTACTTTATCCTATCCTAGGTATTCCTGAAAGAGATGGGGTTTCAGGTGTCTCCGGAAGGTGGTGATTGACTCCGCTGTCCTGGCGTCGTGAGGGAGTTTGTTCCACCATTGGGGGGCCAGAGCAGCGAACAGTTTTGACTGGGCTGCGCGGGAACTGTACTTCCTCAGTGGTAGGGAGGCGAGCAGGCCAGAGGTGGATGAACGCAGTGCCCTTGTTTGGGTGTAGGGCCTGATCAGAGCCTGGAGGTACTGAGGTGCCGTTCCCCTCACAGCTCCGTAGGCAAGCACCATGGTCTTGTAGCGGATGCGAGCTTCAACTGGAAGCCAGTGGAGAGAGCGGAGGAGCGGGGTGACGTGAGAGAACTTGGGAAGGTTGAACACCAGACGGGCTGCGGCGTTCTGGATGAGTTGTAGGGGTTTAATGGCACAGGCAGGGAGCCCAGCCAACAGCGAGTTGCAGTAATCCAGACGGGAGATGACAAGTGCCTGGATTAGGACCTGCGCTGCTTCCTGTGTGAGGCAGGGTCGTACTCTGCGGATGTTGTAGAGCATGAACCTACAAGAACGGGCCACCGCCTTGATGTTAGTTGAGAACGACAGGGTGTTGTCCAGGATCACGCCAAGGTTCTTAGCGCTCTGGGAGGAGGACACAATGGAGTTGTCAACCGTGATGGCGAGATCATGGAATGGGCAGTCCTTCCCCGGGAGGAAGAGCAGCTCCGTCTTGCCGAGGTTCAGCTTGAGGTGGTGATCCGTCATCCACACTGATATGTCTGCCAGACATGCAGAGATGCGATTCGCCACCTGGTCATCAGAAGGGGGAAAGGAGAAGATTAATTGTGTGTCGTCTGCATAGCAATGATAGGAGAGACCATGTGAGGTTATGACATTGTTATTAAGTTTAGACTCTGAGACTTTGGCAGTTCATCTTTTCTCGTCTAAACGGTATACATTATTGCTGTAGGCATACACCGAGTCAAGTTGTATAGTTATGATAAAGTATCATTACAGTGCATTATAACCTCTTTATATGATTCTCATTTACTCCACAATCGTTTTTCCAACAGCTCAGCTCATTGAACAACCGGATTTGTAGCCACGTTTAGCCTTCTCACGAATCCCTTAGATATGCATTTTGACTATAGCCATCTATACTTCCATAACCTGTTCCACCAGACAGTATAAAAGAGCAACAGAGTTTTTATAGCAAAGAACACAATTATTGACCTCAGTACAAACACATAGGCAGATGTTTACTATCATTATTTATCCTGATAATAGTAATAGGACTTTATCTGTTTCAGAATTCTGATGCTCATTGTCGTGACAAAGGGGGAAGCAGCTGGGAATTATGAACATTAGTCTCCTGTCTTTTCAACTGATGCTGAACTAATTAAAACTCTCCCAGTGAACCGTCTGATATGGGCCAAACATATACCCCAATATGACCACTCTGAACCTCAATACACAAACACGCACGCATGCACACACACACAGATGGATGGGCAACGGGAAAATATAGAGCACTTTATCATTGAGTCCTTGGTTCTCAAGCAAGGTTACTTATGATGTGATAATGTAGTTTGGTGAACCATCTATACTATGGATAGCACACTGAACCACCAAACTCCATCCTTACTCTTAAACCTCAGATGTACAGTCTATACCCCAATGTGTTGCCAGTCCAGTATAAGTAAACATAAAACACACATTCCTTAAGGGTTGGAAAGGAGAGGAGACCTGATCTTGTGGTCCACATCAAACACACCTTTACATCCACTGAGCCAATACCATCTTAAACTGAGGTATGTAGGGCAAACACACATACACACACACATAAACACACACACACACACCCCATGCTCTGCTGACCAGTGTAAACGTTTTATAGAGGATATGAATGGAGACTATCAGTATCCCGACTAAGAGTTTATTCACCAGCACTAAATCTAAGCAAGAACTGGGGATGTCAGCACACACACACACAAAAGACCCTGAGTAAAACATGAGAAGCGCAGATGGTGGTGTGTGTGATTTATGTGTGGTGTCAGTAGTAGGATACAGTTTGATTCTAACACAGGATTTGTAGAAGAGAGAAGCCAACCAAAATACTGTCTTCATCCACCTCCATTATCTCAACCAAAACATACACAGATGTAAAGAGCACACTGAGATGTAAAAGAATAGCAGGAAAGGAAGCTTTACAGGGTAGTGTTCATTTGGGCACACCGTAGCAAAACGTTTCCAAATGGAAAACGAAAACTAACATTTCTTATATGTCACGACTTCCGCCGAAGTCCGAAGTTCCTCTCCTTGTTCAGGCGGCGGTCGACGTCACCCGTCTTCTAGCCATCGCCGCTCCACCTTTCATTTTCCATTTGTTTTGTCTTGTTTTCCCGCACACCTGCTTTACATCCCTTCATCACTCTACGTGTATATTATCCTCTGTTTCCCCCATGTCTGTGTGTGTAATTTTCGTTACGTTTGTTGTGTGACGCGCCAGGCTGTTTTTTCGCGGATATTGTTTTGAACCCGTGGTATTGTATTGTTGTACATTATTTTGTGTGTCCAGTGCACTATTCACTTTTGCCTTTGGCTGGAGTGTTGTGATGCTGTTGCGTCCGACTGATTTGCTTCTGCCAATTAATGTGTGCCTGTTCACTCATCTCTGCTCTCCTGCACCTGACTCCAGTTGACCAGTTGCGCACACAGTCTGACATTATAAGAGAAGTTCAGATGGTCTCTTCTTGTTCACTCCATTTCCAAGGACTTTACCTAGAGAACCTGACCCGGAACCAATGAAAGATAATCATGCCATGTCGCTGGCTTCCCAACAAGATCTCACAGTTTGACAGATTTGACTTCAGATTCCGATGTTTGTCCACGTTTCTCCAAAAGTCACATTTCGTAGTTGGACACTCTGGGTTGCTCCTCCTGCTGGACCATTGGTGGCATTATTCCAAATGGTTAAGTTAAAGACATGCTCCGGAACTTTGGCGACTAGTATGTACACTGAACAAAAATATAAACACAACATGTAAAGTCCTGGTCCCATGTTTCATGAGCTGAAATAAAAGATCTCAGAAATGTTCTGTACACGCAAAAAACGTATTTCTCTCAATTTCTTTGCACAAATTTGTTTACATCCATGTTAGTGGGAATTTCTCTTTTGCCAAATAATCCATCCACCTAACAGGTGTGGCATATCAATAAGCTGATTAAACAGCATGATCATTACACAGGTGCACCTTGTACTGGGGACAATAAAAGGCACTCTAAAATGTGAGTTTTGTCATACAACCCAATGCCACAGATGTCTTAAATTGGCATGCTGTCTTCTGGAATGTCCACCAGAGCTGTTGCCAGATAATTTAATTAATTGAATTTCTCTACCATAAGCCGCCTCCAACTTTGTTTTAGAGAATTTGGCAGTACGTCCAACCGGCCTCACAACCGCAGACCACGTGTAACCACTCATCTGCGTGCTTGTCGTCCTCACCAGGGTCTTGACCTGACAGCAGTTTGGTGTTGTAACTGACTTCAGTGGGAAAATGCTCACCTTTGATGGCCACTGGTACGTGAGAGAAGTCTGCTCTTCACAGATGAATCACGGTTTCAACTGTACCGGGCAGATGGCAGTAGTCATTTAGGCAGGTTACCTTAGTAACTCGTGTGGGTGAATGGGTGAGTGGTTTGCTGATGTCAACGTTGTGAACAGAGTGCCCCATGGGCAGGCATAAACTACGGACAATGAGCACAATTGCATTTTATCAATGGCAATTTGAATGCACAAAGATCCCATGATGAGAACCTGAGGCCCATTGTCATACCATTCATCCGCCTCCATCACTTCATGTTTCAGCATGATAATGCACAGCCCCATGTTGCAAGGATCTGTACACAATTCCTGGAAGATGAAAATGTCCCAGTTCTTCCATGGCCTGCATACTCACCAGACATGTCACCAATCGAGCATGTTTGGGATGCTCTGGATTGACGTGTATGACACTGTGTTCCAGTTCTAGCCAATATCCAGAAACTTCGCACAACCATTGAAGATGAGTGGGACGACATTAAATAGGCCTCAATCTAAAGGCTGATCAACTCTATGCGAAGGAGATGTGTTGCACTGCATGAGGCAAATGGTGGTCACACCAGATATTGACTGGTTTTCTGATCCATGTCCCTACCTTTTAAAAAAAAAGTTATCTGTGACCAACAGATGCACATCTGTATTCCTAGTCATGTGAAATCCATAGATTAGTGCCTAATTATTTTATTTCAAATGACTGATTAAACATCTGCTAGCAAGATGCACACACACAGAACTACTCGCTAAAAAGTATACAAAAGTACCAGAGAATCTCTTTAAAGGTTTGGGATAGGGTTAAAAACAACAACTCTGTAGTTAAAGTTTTAGCATTAAATCTAAACGGTTAAGTTAAGGATTAAGGTTTGGGATAGGGCTAAAAAACTAAAACGAGTGCCTATCACTGAGCTTGAACACTCAACCCTCGGAGATGGAGCTTGCGTCCACAACGCCCTAGCAAAACCCAAGCCATCTTGATGGTAATTGCGCTCCCCGTTTCCTCTAGTGGACAGTTTTGAAGGTATCTCCCAATGTCCTGGGTACCTGGATGGACGTCGGAGTTCGAAGTGGATCTTGTCTTTCAGCTCACTAGGGGTCAGAGTTCATCTGGGGTCAAGCTGAGGTAACACCTTTATTTTCCTGACTTGGACTAATGCTGACTGGCCTTTTCCAAGCTTGGTCAGCCTGTGTGCATGTGCATGTGTGAGTGTGTGTGTGCACTAGTCCGCACTAGTAGCCAATGCACTACTAGTCTGGAATCAGTCCCTAAAACCTCTGCTCAAGCCCTTGATCCATCTGTTTCCAGCCCTATGTTTGTGTACATATTCGTGTGTGCATGTGTGTATGCGCATGCATGTACTGTGTGTGTGCTTGTAACCTCTGTAATAAAGACTGGATGGGAATTCAAGTACATACACTGCTCAAAAAAATAAAGGGAACACTTAAACAACACAATGTAACTCCAAGTCCATCACACTTCTGTGAAATCAAACTGTCCACTTAGGAAGCAACACTGATTGACAATAAATTTCACATGCTGTTGTGCAAATGGAATAGACAACAGGTGGAAATTATAGGCAATTAGCAAGACACCCCCAATAAAGGAGGGGTTCTGCAGGTGATAACTACAGAACACTTCTCAGTTCCTATGCTTCGTGGCTGATGTTTTGGTCACTTTTGAATGCTGGCGGTGCTTTCACTCTAGTGGTAGCATGAGACGGAGTCTACAACCCACACAAGTGGCTCAGGTAGTGCAGCTCATCCAGGATGGCACATCAATGCGAGCTGTGGCAAGAAGGTTTGCTGTGTCTGTCAGCGTAGTGTCCAGAGCATGGAGGCGCTACCAGGAGACAGGCCAGTACATCAGGAGACGTGGAGGAGGCCGTAGGAGGGGAACAACCCAGCAGCAGGACCGCTACCTCCACCTTTGTGCAAGGAGGAGCAGGAGGAGCACTGCCAGAGCCCTGCAAAATGACCTCCAGCAGGCCACAAATGTGCATGTGTCTGCTCAAACGGTCAGAAACAGACTCCATGAGGGTGGTATGAGGGCCCGACGTCCACAGGTGGGGGTTGTGCTTACAGCCCAACACCGTGCATGACGTTTGGCATTTGCCAGGGAACATCAAGATTGGCAAATTCGCCACTGGCGCCCTGTGCTCTTCACAGATGAAAGCAGGTTCACACTGAGCACATGTGACAGACGTGACAGTCTGGAGACGCCGTGGAGAATGTTCTGCTGCCTGCAACATCCTCCAGCATGACCGGTTTGGCGGTGGGTCAGTCATGGTGTGCTGTGGCATTTCTTTGGGGGGCCGCACAGCCCTCCATGTGCTCGCCAGAGGTAGCCTGACTGCCATTAGGTACCGAGATGAGATCCTCAGACCCCTTGTGAGACCATATGCTGGTGCCGTTGGCCCTGGGTTCCTCCTAATGCAAGACAATGCTAGACCTCATGTGGCTGGAGTGTGTCAGCAGTTCCTGCAAGAGGAAGGCATTGATGCTATGGACTGGTCCGCCCGTTCCCCAGACCTGAATCCAATTGAGCACATCTGGGACATCATATCTCGCTCCATCCACCACAGACTGTCCAGGAGTTGGCAGATGCTTTAGTCCAGATCTGGGAGGAGATCCCTCAGGAGACCATCTGCCACCTCATCAGGAGCATGCCCAGGCGTTGTAGGGAGGTCATACAGGCACGTGGAGGCCACACACACTACTGAGCCTCATTTTGACTTGTTTTAAGGACATTACATCAAAGTTGGATCAGCCTGTAGTGTGGTTTTCCACTTTAATTTGAGTGTGACTCCAAATCCAGACCTCCATGGGTTGACAAATTTGATTTCCATTGATAATTTGTGTGTGATTTTGTTGTCAGCACATTCAACTATGTAAAGAAAAAAGTATTTAATAAGAATATTTCATTCATTCAGATCTAGGATTTGTTATTTTAGTGTTCCCTTTATTTTTTGAGCAGAGTAGTTCAGTTGGAGTCGATATAGGCTGATTCAAGGTGTGTTTGCACTCTTTTTTAGTCGGCTGAAAACCCAGCGATTCTCGACTACATGCTGGTTGTAATTACAGAGTAAGCCATGGGGAGTTCTCCTGATGGTCTCCGTATGTTTGATTCTAAAGAGGAGGAAGGAAACTGGCCTTTGGATTTTCAACAGGTCAGCACAGCAACATGAAAGCTTTAATATGGGTTGTCCCGTAATTGTATCAAACATACGGCCTTCTGGCCTGTGTCAAGGTTGACTTGCTATCCACAGACTCACTTTCTGAAATGGAATTGAGTCTACTATATAGAGAATAGGATGCAATTTTGGAAGCAGCCAGCGACATGTTGACTTTTTTAGTGTCCAATCAGCTTGAGTTATCCACAGTGATCTGCACTAACACATCAACAGCAGTAATTAGGTTTTGTTGACCCAGCATGTCTCTTTCACATACATTATGAACTTTCATTTCACTCTTTAATCACTGACCTCTCCTGCTGTCCAACCTGACCCCTGGCACATCAGTAAGATGGGACTACTTTCAATATAAAACACACAAACGCAGCTTTTTCCAGCTCACGGGGCTATAACAGTGAGTAGTACAGATGGGTATTTACCCTGTAAAATTATCAGTCCGTTTATAGTGCCAGTCTGCCTGCTGTTAAATGTGTGTGTGTGTGTGTTATCCAGATTTTACTGCTGTCTGCATCCAAAGATACTTTACTGCATCATCCACCTACAATGGGGCATTGTGCGATTGACTGGTTTTGAAACAGGGTTGCATGACAGTGTTAGCCCGGGGCGCTAAAGCCCAGGCATTAGCTTGGGGTGCTAACACAAGTCTTCGGGTCTCAGGCAAGATTACCCCCCACCCAAAAAAGAAAAAAGAACACAAATGAAGAAAAAAAATGTATACATTTATATAATTTATAAACGAAATAAATAAAATAAATGTATGCATTTATATGATTTATAAACTAAATAAATAAAATAAATGTATGCATTTCTAAATAAATACCCCCTGGTCTTTTCTATATGTCCTCCTTTTGTAGATCTCAGCATTAAACATTCTGGTTTATATTAGAAATCTGCAAAGTTTGATCAATTCAGACATCTGTGGAATTTCCAAAGATCAAGGGGGAAACTCACATTACCCCCCACTTTCACTCTCTCTCTCTCTCTCTCTCTCTCTCTCTCTCTCTCTCTCTCTCATTATTTTTTCTTTGTATCTCCATATCTTTCTCTCCATATCTTCCCCCTTCTCTCACTCTCCATATATTTCTCTTCATCTCTTCCCCCCCTCTCACTTTCTACATTGTTCATCGGAGTAATCTTGCCCTATTTTTCTAACTCAATCTGTGTGTTACACTTTTTCCACTTCTGCAGATGACCTTATGTGGGAACACAGAGCAGCTGTGTGTGTGTGTGTGTGTGTGTGTGTGTGTGTGTGTGTGTGTGTGTGTGTATACAGTGCATTCGGAAAGTATTCAGGCACCTTTAATTTCTCCACATCTTGTTATGTTACAGCCTTATTCTAAAATTGATTAAATTGTTTTTTTCCCTCATCAATCTAAACTTTACAATTTAAGGTAACACCAAGTAATTTAGTCTCAACAGCCACACCATTCATTACCAAATTCAGCTGAGGTCTAGAATTTAGGGAATAATTTGTAGCAAATACAATGCTCCTAGTTTTATAGATGTTCAGGACCTGTTTATTACTGGCCACCCATTCCCAAACAGACTGCAACTCTTTGTTAATGGTTTCAGTGACTTCATTAGCTGTAGTTACTGATGCATACTGTATGTGTGTGTGTTTGCTAAGTGTCTGTAAGGGTTCTGTGCCCGGTTTCCTGATAATGATTCAACTTAGGCCTACGAGTGTTTTAACATACATCTTTCCAACAACGGCTGAAGAAGTAACAAAGTTCCCAAAACATCACACAGAAAGAACGTTTGCTAGGTGTGTCGTTGGAGAATGTTTCAATACTGTTAGGATTGAAAGAAAGGCACATTGTAAAACAATTCCTGTAAAATGTACAGTAACTTACTGGCAGCAATTTTCCAGTTAGTTACTGTAATTTATCTTACGGGTACAGCTACTGTAATCCATTTTATGGTATTATTACCAAAAATGTTACTGTAATCTAATTTACAGTATATTCCTAATGTAATTCATGTTTTGTAATTACACGTTTGAAAGTCACCTGTGAATTACCATGTTGACAACTCTACCATCAAATCCACATGTAATACCAGGGTTGATAAATAGACTAGGATCTGGTAACAACAATTGTAACAAGGCACACAACAGTCATTTTCAATGAGCTTATATCTATGTTATGACCTGGCTCAAAGGCTATACCAAATCAAGTGTAATGTAAGGACAATGCTGTTACATAGGATCTACTTGTAATTATCATGTACCTCCCCAGGAGCAAGTGACTGAATGTAAAGTGAAACCCAGTAAGGTATAACCATTATAATGACCATGTAGTTATAGTGTAACAACATTTGGCATACAATCGGCGAACCAGGAGAAATTAGGAGACAGGAGAACATTAGGTATAACCCATTTAGTTACTGTCCTGGAAATGATCACCAGTCAATCTTAAATGAATCGCTAGAGCTCTCTAGCTCAGCGTTTCCCAAGCTCGGTCCTGGGGACCCCAAGGGGTGCACGTTTTCTTTTTTGCCCTAACATTACACAGCTGATACAAATTACCAAAGCTTGATGATTAATTGATTATTTGAATAATCTGTGTAGTATTAGGGGAAAAAACTAAACGTGTACCCCTTGAGGTCCCGAGGACAGAGTTTGGGAAACTTTGCTCTAGTTGGAGTCAGAGAGGGCAAAGAAGTACAAGGTTGGACTGCTTTATTAGTTGTTTGAATTAGAGTGTAATACTTTTTAGTAGGGCTCTTTTAAAGCTCTGTAAATGTGTTAGCCACGTTCAGGGTTTTGGTATGACTATAGTTCAGGACACATGGATTTCTTCCCTTTTATTTGTTTCCGTTTTAATATCAATAAAGAGGTCAGAGGGCAATTTCCGGACCAGGAGCAAGCCAACACAGACTTCATCCCTTACCACCTTAACTGGGTGGGAAAATACTGAGCGCAGTAAAGAAGCCTGTGGCTTTGACCACCATAACCTGTTGATGACATTTTGGGGTCAGAGGTCAAAGTGAGTCCACAGAACTCTGTGGCCTTTTGCAAAACAGTAAATTAGTTTAAAAAATGTAGTTGGGCCTTCTCAAAACATAAAAACATTCATCAAAACTATATTATACAGACAAAATTGCAAATCAATTAATGAAAAGAACAGGACTGCCTGCAAAAGGATTAACGCAACTCTACGTACAAGTCCTAACAGACATAACAGAAAGTTAGTTAAATCCCAGTAGATCAATAGATCTTTGTTGTCGTCACTGGAACAAGAAGATCCAAATTGGAAGTCCATCTATCCACAGGTGCAGAATTACGGGCATTTACTCTACTTTTATACATATTTCACCAAACACATATCAAATCAAAATGTATTCCTAATAATAATACAATTATGAAAAGGAACAGGCTTTGCAGGCGTGGTTCTCGTGAGCACGCTGAATAAATGTAATTCAACCCTCCCACTTGCTGCCGACTTTCTCGTGGAGTTTTCAATCAATAGGGTTTTCAGTGCATTTATCTTAAGGCATCCCTTTAAATAAGGTGTACCTTTTAGTTAGAATTTTATCGACAGACTCAATAGAATATATTTGAGAGAACGGGTTCAGAATAGTAGGGATCAATGAAAGAAAGCCATCTAAACACAGTAGATGCATATTCGTTTCCGTTTCAGCACCAATTGGTAGATTTGAAAATACTCTGATCATGTCGATTATTTAGCTTTTAGAAAGTAGTTATGAATCATAAAAAACAGGTTTGGAGAGCCTTTACACACTAAAGAAAGAAAACGGTGGTTTGATTATTCTGAAAATTGCCACATTCAGTTCTTCAACCCATGGTAATGTTGGATTCGTGTACATAGAATTAGAATAGGGAGAATAGTGTACAATAGTAGGCTATACACTTGTCTACTGCCTGCACTAATCATGGAACTGTGTGATGACACAGCCAAGTATTGCCCCATGCATCAGGCTCAAACCTGTCTGCGCTGCTCTGCGCTCCATAATGACTTAATTAGCCTACATGTCTTTTTAAAATATATGATCAACTGTTACTAATGATCCTCAGCAGACAGCCATGTCTGAGTTTACAGAGGAAACTGAAGGGAACTAAAAGTAAATTGTTAGTTGAATATGTCACGGTCGTTGTATAGAGGAGACCAAGGCGCAGACTGATATGCGTACATACTTCTTTAATAAAGAAAGAACACTGAACAAACTAACAAAAAGTGACGCTAATATGAGTAGTGCAGACAGGCACCTAAACATAGAACAAGAACCCACAAATACCCTATGGAAAAATGGCTACCTAAATATGGTCCCCAATCAGAGACAACGATAGACAGCTGCCTCTGATTGGGAACCAATTCAGGCCACCATAGACCTACAAATACCTAGACTTACAAAAACCCCTAGATATACAAAAACCCCTAGACAATACAAAAACTAACATACCCACCCAAGTCACACCCTGACCAAAATAAAGAAAACAAAGATAACTAAGGTCAGGGCGTGACAGAATATGTGTTATTAGGCCTACTGTTAGCAGCTAAAAGCTAGCAGTTTCTTACTGGCAATAATCTCTCTCTCTCTCTCTCTCTCTCTCTCTCTCTCTCTCTCTCTCTCAATGATGTATGATTTCACTGTAAATACATTTCCATTTATTCATAAACGCCATCTGATTTCCACCACAAAGCATGACTGAGTAGTACCCAATTCTCTCTCTCCCTCTGCCCATGCCGCTGGACCAAAAGCTGAGAGGAAGTTTCAAAAGTAGCCTAATTTCGAGAGAGGAATCTTAACCAACCCCAATCAATGTAGCAGTCTGTGTCCAATATTCAGTGATTATTTCATTCAATCCATACGGTCGCTCTCTAGCTACAACCTCCCCTCTTTTATTCTCTCTTTCTTTCTCCCCACTCCTCCCTTCTCTCAACACACATGCAAATATCTGTAAGGTCCCTCAGCCGAGCAGTGAATTTCAAACAGATTCATTGAAAATAAGAATTTGTTCTTAACTGACTTGCCTAGTTAAATGAAGGTAACATTTGTTTAAAGGGCTGGGAGTTTTCAGGATAAAAAAGAAATGGGATGGAACAGTCTGCTTTCCACCAGACACTGAGGGATGAATTCACCTTTTGTTTTCACCAATTGTTTTGACTTCAATCTACTGTATGGCAAAACCTGAAAATGTTTGTCTAGCAATGATCAACAACCAATTTGACAGAACTTGAAGAATTTGGAAAATAATAATAGGCAAATGTTGCACAATCCAGGTGTGGGAAGTTCTTAGAGAATTACCCAGAAACACTCACAGCTGTAATCACTGCCCAAGGTCTACAACATATTGACTCTGCGGTGTGAATACCTATGTAAATTAGATATTTCTGTATTTAATTTTCAATAAATGTGCAAACATTTCTAAAAACTTGTTTTCACTTTGTCATTATGGGGTATTGTGTGTAGATTGGTGAGAAAAATCCATTTTGAATTCAGGCTGTAACACAACAAAATGTGGAATAATAAGTCTGTATGAATATTTTCTGAAGGCACTGTGCCCGGTTCTAACATACATCCTTTGGCCTGATCTTATCCACATTCTGATTGAGCCCACATTGTCAGACAGGTCTAGACCATCACGCATTGTGATCAGATCTTCTTGACCAACTCTGGAGGTATTCAGGCACGCATTGTGTCAGGATATCGTAGAAGTGTAGACGGATCTGGACAGTGAAGCCATAGCCTTCTAAAATTATTGATAGGTGGCACAATTGAGAGGGCGAGCTAAAAATACATTTTTTAACAAGGCTGTGCTGCGGTCATAGGTCATAGGTACGAGGCAGAGCCGAGTACCGTAGATCCGTACAGCCATGCTAAAAAAAGAGTTGTTTTGCACAACCTTGAGTGTACAATGGGTTACCAATTAAATACAAATATTATTTTGATAAATGTATTCTTAAGATACTATTTCATCTGTCCAATGGTTGCAAGCCAAGCCAGCTGACCGTTCATTTTATTGGTTAGGTTGCCAGAGACGTGACCCTTTTGTGAAGGATTTCTGTTCTATATCTATGGACGCAACCCAATAACTGGTTCTAACTGTTCCGTTGCCATGCTGACTGGCAACGCTCTTATCTCTTGCTTCCTAGCTAGCCAACTACGGGTAACACAGTCACGTCAAACCGTGCAACTAGAATAACAGCAAAGTAGCTGCATTTCATCAAGGGGAGATAATGTCTAGATGCTTTTTACAGTGGAAATCAAATGAATGAATTCGCTAGCTGGGCTGATAGGACAGTGGATGCTCAGGGATTTCTCAGATGGAACAGAAAACAAAATGCCCATTTTTGCATCATAGGCTAAACAGATTTTTTAGTATGGCTTAGAGAGCGTATCAACCAATCACAATGCGTGTTTTGACCCACCCATTGTAGAATTCAGAGGTGGACCTGGGAGAAGCAAAGGAGGACTTGGTTCTTTGAGACAGATATCATGTCATTAGAGTGAATGGCCTACAGCGAGAGGGAATTTTCAGCTGTGGTAGATCTGTACTCACTGGTCAGATGTAAAGACCACCTTGAAAGACAACTAATATTGAAATAGGACATTTGAAGAGTTCCAAAACCATGACAGTATTTAAAACTTGCATACGTGTGTGCGCACACGGGTGCCTGTGTGTTTACGTACCTATGGACTACAGTGTTTAAACAGGACATTCCACAGCCAGGCATAAGGATAACATTCCCTGCATGCACAGCTATTGGGGGACTGACCACGGACACCCCAATACCCACCAACCTACAGGCCACATTCACAGTAACACACACACACAAGCATGTTGCCACATGCAGTGAGAGGTTGTTTACACAGTCCATATGGAATAGTAAGCTAGACATTTTTTAGCAGTCGTTGGCCACTTGTGCACTTGACCACTTAGGCTATTACTTTTTCATGACATTGGTCAGTGTGTGTAGTTATGAAAGAACTTGATCGGTGTAAGTACAATGGTGATGCTCCACTTACCCTTCCAATAAGAGTTAGAGATCTTCTGTTTTATTGCTTATCCCTCTCCAATTCATTTTGGTCTGGAAACATTGACGGGCTTGTGCACAAATGGGCAGACAAATGGAGGACCTGGTAGCTGGCCTCTGCCTGTCTGTTGCTAGTTCATGTTTCATAGTTCACCTCTGTCTTCTTGACAGGTCATCGCCGGGGGTGTATGCATGTGTGTGCCCTTACAACAACAAAAAACATGCAAAACAGAAAATTGGATATTGTAACGGGTCTGGCGAAGGAGAGGAGGACCAAAGCGCAGCGTGGTAAGTGTTCATAATTTTTATTAAAGACAGCACTGAACACTGAATCAATACAAAAATAACAAAATGAATGAAACGAAACAGTCCCTTCTGGTGACATACACACGTAACACAAAGACAGAAAATAAACACCCACAAAACACAGGTGGAAAAAGGCTACATAAGTGTGATTCTCAATCAGGGATAACAATTGGCAGCTGCCTCTGATTGAGAACCATACTAGGCCGAACTCAAAAACCAACATAGAAAAACAAACAGACTGCCCACCCCAACTTACGCCCTGACCATACTAAAACAAAGACAAAAACAAAGGAACTAAGGTCAGAACGTGACAGATATGGAGTTTCACAGGCTGTGCCTGGTCCACATAAGAATAACTGGACTGATAAACATTGTCAACATTCTATAAATATTTATTACACTATAAAACAGATGGGTTGAAAGAGGTTAAAATACAGACCATGCTAAATTTTTTATTAAAACAACAAAAACCTTTCCTGCAGAGCATATAGCATGTTGACCTCTTCCAAGCATTTTTTAGCCAATGTTCAAACAGACCACCTTTCAAGACACAAAAAACCCAATTCAAAACAAAGGCAAACTATATTTATTAAAATGGTGCCAGAAGAAATTGGCAGCATTTTTACAGGCGCCTAACCAATTGTGCTATTATCAAATCAAATTAAATGCATTTATATAACCCTTCTTACATCAGCTGATATATCAAAGTGCTGTACAGAAACCCAGCCTAAAACCCCAAACAGCAAGCAATGCAGGTGTAGACGCACGGTTGCTAGGAAAAACTCCCTAGAAAGGCCAAAACCTAGGAAGAAACCTAGAGAGGAACCAGGCTATGAGGGGTGGCCAGTCCTCTTCTGGCTGTGCCGGGTGGAGATTATAACAGAACATGGCAAAGATGTTCAAATGTTCATAAATGACCAGCATGGAATAATAATAATAATAATCACAGTAGTTGTCGAGGGTGCAACAGGTCAGCACCTCAGGAGTAAATGTCAGTTGGCTTTTCATAGCCAATCATTGAGAGTATCTCTACCGCTCCTGCTGTCTCTAGAGAGTTGAAAACAGCAGGTCTGGGACAGGTAGCACGTCCGGTGAACAGGTCGCCTAAGACAACGCTACAGGGAGACAGGATGGACAGCTGATCGTCCTCGCAGTGGTAGACCACGTGTAATAACACCTGCACATGATCGGTACATCACACCTGCGGGACAGGTACAGTATGGCAACAACAACTGCCCCAGTTACACCAGTATCCCTCCATCAGTGCTCAGACTGTCTGCAATAAGCTGAGAGAGGATGGACTGGGGGCTTGTAGGCCTGTTGTAAGGCAGGTCCTCACCAGACATCACCGGCAACAACGTCGCCTATGGGCACAAACCCACCGCCGCTGGACCAGACAGGACTGGCAAAATGTGTTCTTCACTGACGAGCCGCGGTTTTGTCTCAGTATGGGTGATGGTCAGATTCGTGTTTATCGTCAAAGGAATGAGCGTTACACGTTTTGTTACATTTACATGCCTAAAATGGATTTAAATTGATTTGAAAATGTGAGAATGTGTTTGCTATTGGAATAGCAACAAACAATTTTCTACAAAGAGAGGACTTTGAATTGAGCACTCAATATTCTGAGATTTGGCCTCCCAAATGGCTCAGTGGTCTAAGGCTTTTTGCTGTGCCACTAGAGATTCTGGGTTCGAGTCCAGGCTCTGTAGCAGCCGGCCGTGACCGGGAGACCCATGTGCGGTGCACAATTGGCCCAGCGTCGTCCGGGTTAGGAGAGGGTTTGGCCGGCTGGGATGTCCTTGTCCCATCATGCACTTGCACTTGCGACTCCTATGGCGGGCTGGGCACCGTGCATGCTGACACAGGTGCATGGTGTTTCCTCCGACACATTGGTGCGGCTGGCTTCCGGATTAAGTGGGCATTGTGTCAAGAAGCAGTGTGGCTTGGCTGGGTTGTGTTTTGGAAGAGGCACGGCTCTTGACATTCGGAAAACCACATGTCTGACTTGTGAAAATTTAAAGTTTTTTCCAAATGACATTCTTCAAGTGATTTGTTCGCATGTAAAAAATCTATGTGAAACTTCACACGTGTCCAAAAACCAAGTCTGACTCGTGAATCTTTGTTTCACGTGATTTGTAAACCGCATGTTGTTTCTAACAAGCTTTTTCACACATGATTTTTGCACATGTTTCTGTTCATGTGTTTTTTGTAAGGTGTGTGTGCCAGAGAAACAATAACAGCAGCCATTTTCAGAGTGCCTATTTATTCTCAGTAACATTTCCTTGGCGGGGCCTGGGTACACAAACTGAAAACACAGTCAAAGTAAACATTTTTAGGGTGTGTGTAAAGGATGTGAAAATATAAAGTCTCACCCTCTCTACAGAACCGTATGTTGACCAAGCGTATGTTGGCTACTTGTTAAAATGCTCATATATTTGCTTGTAGCTTCATGTGTTTTCTTTCCACCATAGCCGCAACGTTCAAAAGGAATGTCAAATATAGAATAAATATAGATGATTTACATTATATAGAAACGACCACATTAACCATTTCAGAGGAAGGGGGTTGCTGACTGACACTCTCTTCCTGTCTGGTGTGAACTGAGGACTCATCAGACAGTGACAGGTTTACTTTGAAGGGGATCAAACACACACATACACACGGACACACGCTTGCACCACACACACACACACACTCTCTTCCCAGAGCCTTAAAACAATCCCGGCGAAGAATGACAGTTTGACTTTGAGGCGGATTAAGTATGATCTGTTTGCCCAGGCCAGTCCAGAGCCCCACACAGAAAAAAATCAATGGTGTACCTTTAACTCTGAAAGTGTCAAATGTACACTATTTTCAGTGAACATATGAGTCACACTGTACGGGTGTTAAAATAACACTTCTGAAGGTGTTCAATATTTTACTATGTTGCAGTGTTCCCCGTTTTACTCTTAAGAATGAGAATATCGTGCTATTCACCCACTATTTGTTGGGTGTGGAGATCAAAGAAATTAAAGTGTGGTGGAAGTGTGTCTACAGATACGCCATATTCTGACCTTGATTTAATTCCCTCATCATTCCACCACCTTTAAGCGTGATGAAATTTTGAATAAGGTCGAGCAACCTGTGGGTTCCAAGTGGAACAAAATCTAATTAATTTTTTTCTGATAGAAATAACACCATTCTCCATGCACTGTAATTTACAAAGCTAACATGGAATTGTTTTAAGATGGTCATACCAAGGATCATTTAGCTGTTTGATTTGGAGTTTTAGTACCCCTTAAGGTATCAAAAAAATAGTTTTTTAAAATTATTTGATGACAATTTTAATTTGTCGTTATTGCTGTTAGTCCATAGAAAAACATTGAATAACAGCTTCACACATGGATAAACAGATAGTCAACAACAAAACATCTAAAGGACGTTTGTTCTGAAGTGTCTTGCTTATATCTGAGCGATATAAGAAAGATCAGGAAACATGTATTTAACTCCTTATTTTAGGCACTAAACTATCTCCATGTACACTGCATATACAAAACATCAAGGACATCTGCTCTTTCCATGACAGACTGACCAGGTGAATCCAGGTGAAAGCAATGCTCCCTTATTGATGTCCCTTGTTAATGTTAAATCCACTTCAATCAGTGTAGATGAGAGGTTAAAGAAGGATTTTTAAGCCTTGAGAAAATTGAGACATGGATTGTGTATGTGTGTCATTCAGAGAGTGAATAGGCAAGACAAAAAATGTGAATCTCTTTTAACGGGGTATGATAGTAGATGCCAGGCGCACCGGTTTGTGTCTAGAACTGCAACACTGCTGGGTTTTTCACACTCAACAGTTTCCCGTGTGTATCATGAATGGTCCACCACCCAAAGGTCTACCACTCAAAGGACATCCAGCCAACTGTGGGAAGCATTGGAGTCAACATGAGCCAGCAGTCCTTTTATCTACCAATCGGTGCTGAAAATGAGATTAATATGTTTGTGCATGACATCAGCAGCCTGGGGGTCCAAAATAACATAACTTGTGTATTTTAACGGCAATAAACCCATCCATTTAAAAATGCATTTAGTAGATGTCCGTCTAGCAAACGAGGCAACTAAAAGCAACTTTCTAAACAATGTTTTGGTTAGTTTCTAGCTTGTTAGCTAGCTGGCCAGTTTAAATAATGATCATATCATAGCTGACAACATCTTCATTTGAGCTAATTTGTATTCATTATTACAGGAAAATAAACTAACAACACGATCATTATTTACAAGTTAAGGGCAAGATAATTAAAGAAATAGCTGACGGTTGTGAGTGTGATGAAAATAAAATCAGGGCATTCTACCAGAGAATTCTCGAACTTGGACACTGTCTCATTGGCCTAACGTTATATCCTAATTTGACTTTGGTGCTGGTCATGTTGTTCTTCACATTACCGTCTCTGGTAAACACACACTATATCAAATAAAATCTGTTTATTTGTCACCTGAACAGGACACAGAAGGTGTAAATGTTACAGTGAAATGGTTATTTATATAGTGGAGTCTTTTGTTTAGACATGTAGCTAGCTAGCTAAACAATTAACCATAATCCCAACTCATAACGTTACTACCCTGCATGAATCTGCAGGAAGCTAAAGCTAACCAACTAGGTTTAATGTTAGCTAGCTAGCTAACATTAGGCTATAACTAGCAATGCAAATGGCTTTCTGAGATATAAATAATATTACTCCACAGATCATACACATAATGTTAGACACGTTTAACTTGCAATGAAAATGTATAAGATCTGAAAATGTAGCTAGCTAGACTCGCTTACCCATATACATGGAGGAACGCTTCTTCCTCTCTGTCACAGATGCCACGGTTGCCGTGGAAGATGTAATCCGGAGACAGGTGTTCTCTTATTGACCCCCTCCGCATATTTGCAATCAAACACCAGAATGTTCTAAATCTCCTTAGCTATCGTTCTCTGCTTCCACCAGGTATTCCACTGATTTCTAAACACTTTTACAGTTATTTGTGATATATAAAAAAAAGCTGCGTTAGAAATGATTACCTACACATAATGAGCAGCTCATGTTATAGACAGAAGCATGCTACATGGCAGACGTATCCGAACTCATCTCTCGGCATATCCGGCCAATCCAATCAGGGCTAGCGTGAAGGCTCCTGGCTTTTTCTGTGGCTAGAGCAACTAGGCTCGTAATTTAACAATTATATTTGTATATACAGATGGAATTTAAATGTGTGATTAAGGAACATGAAAGTTCACATGTTCCAGAAGGCATTTCTGCCAAAAAATGCATTAAAAAAAGTTTATGTTCAAATGGCTCTCCTGTGCATTTGAACATGTGACATGCGACATGTGCCTAGTTTCCTGAAACTACTCCCATTTAGAGGTATGGCTTTAGATAAATGTACTGAAAGCCATATTGAATGAAAACACCATAAGAAAATCTGTTTGCCAGCAAGTGGGAGGGTTTTCAACTGTTTAATTAACATTTTACTGCAGTGGGCTAAATCAGAGTCACACAGAGTGTTTCTTGGTAGTTTTAAACAACTCTACATTGCAACATAAGTATACACCTCACACACATGGTTATGGGCTTAAAAAATAAGACCTGTACCATGTCAGATATAGAGTTGAAATGTATTACATTTTGAGTTTACTTCCCAGAATTACACTTTATTTACGTACATCACAGATGAATGAAATATAACAAAGCCATTTGACATAGAAACACTGGCTTTTCTGCATAATAAAAAAAGTGTATTAATTATGAAATTATGAAAAATATGATTAACATTACAGCCATGAGGCCATGGAGGGTGATTTGGTCCTTTGACTGCAGGAAATGGCTACATGTATTCAACATGCGTAAGGGAACCATGTCTGTAAAACCCATTACTCACCTGCATAAGGTAAGTCTGAATACCCACTAGTGAGACGCTTTTAGGAAAGGTGTGCATAGGGAAGGTGTAAATTTCTGTCTGAATCGGGCCCATGGGGAATAGATCACTCCACTCATACAGACTGAAGTCTGTGAAAAGTGAATGGGGCCCTAATACCATCTTAATGAGAGGAGAGAAGGAAGAGAAAACACACAAATGTATGCAAGTCACCAAGGTTCCCACACAAACAGGCAAACATTGCACCCAGGAGAAGATGGCAGGTGGTGTTTTTTTGTTTGTTTACGTGCATTGTATGTAACTATTTTTTAAAACTTATTTTGTACATAATGTTGCCCCTAACGTCTCTTATGACCGGACATAAATTCTAGACATCAGGACTGCGATTACTCACCACGGACTAGCAGAATCCTTTTTTTCCTTTCACGACTCTGACGAGCCCGATACGAAGGATACACTGCTTCCATGGGAACAGGCCCCTATTCAGTGATCTGAGTGAAGAGGAAGCAGAGAAAGAGGGGCTGAAAGATCGTGCTGCCTTCTGAGAATTCGTAGGCGATCCCTCCATCCTGCTAGCATATGTGCAATCTTTGGACAATAAAATCGACGAGTTACACAGAAGATTAAACTACCAACGAGACATTAAAAACTGTAACATCTGATGCTTCACGGAGTCGTGGCTGAACGACAACAACATCAACAGACATTTTGCTGGTTATACGATTCACTGGCAGGTTAGAACAGCGGCGTCTTGTAAGACAAGGGGCAGCGGTCTATGTATTTTTGTAAACAACAGCTGGTGCACGATATTGAGCTATTGCTCGCCTGAGTGTCTCATGATAAGCTGTAGACCACACTACCTACCGAGAGAGTTTTCATCTGTATTCTTTGTAGCTGTTATTGAGCTATTGCTCGCCTGAGTGTCTCATGATAAGCTGTAGACCACACTACCTACCGAGAGAGTTTTCATCTGTATTCTTTGTAGCTGTTTACATACCACAACAGTCAGAGATAGCATTGAATGGGGCGGCAGGTAGCCTAGTGGTTAGAGGGTTGGGCCAGTAACTGAAAGGTTGCTAGATCGAATACCCAAGCTGACAAGGTAAAAATCTGTTTTTCTGCCCCTGAACAAGGCAGTTAACCCATTGTTCCTAGGACTTCATTGTCAATAAGAATTTGTTCTTAACTGACTTGCCTAGTTAAAAACCTCTTGCGGATCAGTGGGACGCTAGCGTCTCATCTCGACAAATTCCGGTGAAATTGCAGAGCGCGAAATTCAAATGACAGAAATAGTCATATTTAACATTCATGAAAATACAGATGTCATACATCAATTAAAAGCTTAACTTCTTGTTAATGTCATAAGGTGATGTCATAAGGTGAAAGCACCAATTTGTAAGTCGCTCTGGATAAGAGCGTCTGCTAAATGACTTAAATGTAAATGTAAATGTTAATCCAGCTGCTGTGTCAGATTTCGAAAAGGCTTTATGGCGAAAGCACACCATGTGATTATCTGAGGACAGTGCCCAGCAACAAAAGCATTAAAAACATTTTCCACCCTGGCAGATGCGCCACGAAAGTCAGAAATAGTGAAATCCCTTACCTTTGAAGATCTTCTTCTGTTGGCACTCCAAAAGGTCCCAGCTACATCACAAATGGTTGTTTTGTTCGATAAAGTCCATCTTCATGTCCCCCAAAACTCAGTTTAGCTGACGCACGTCATTCAATAATCCACCGGTTTCCCTCCTTCAAAATGCATACAAGATGAATCCCAAATGTTACCAATAGACTTCCCCAAACAAGTCAAACAATGTTTATAATTAAACCTCAGGTACCCTAATACGTAAATAAACGATCAAATTTAAGACGGAGAATCGTTATTGTCATTAAACAACAAAGCATTCACTAGAACTTATATAAAAACACTACAGCCAAAATGGGAGCCACATAGAAAAACTACAAATTCTTGCTAATTTTTCCAAAGACAAGCCTGAGACTATTTCTAAAGACTATTGACATCTAATGGAAGCCATAGGAACTGCAATCTGGGAGGTTTTCCCTTCATTAAAGATGAAAGCCAAAGGAATCTTTGGGTTTTCGGTTGCCATATCAGTTCTGTTATACACACAGACATTATTTTAACAGTTTTAGTGTTTTCTATCCAAATCTACCAATTATATGCATATCCTAGGTTCTGGGCCTGAGTAACAGGCAGTTTACTTAAGGCACGCTTGTCATCCAGACATCAAAATACTGCCCCCTAGCCCAAAGAGGTTTTAAATAAAGGTAAAATAAATCAAGGAAAAATAATACTGCCATAAGAAAATACTCACCCAGAGGCGGCACTCCTAATAGCCGGGGACTATAATGCAGGGAAACTTAAATCAGTTTTACCAAATTCCTATCAGCATGTTAAATGTGCAACCAGAGGACAAATAACTCTGGGCCACCTATACTCCACACACAGAGACGCATACAAAGCTCTCCCCCGCCCTCCATTTGGCAAATCTGACCATAATATCCTCCTGATTCCTGCTTACAAGCAAAACTTAAAGCAGGAAGCACCAGTGACTAGATCAATAAAAAAGGGGTCAGAGGAAGCAGATACTAACAGGACTGTTTTACTAGCACAGACTGGAATATGTTCCAGGATTCCTCCGATGGCATTGACGAGTACACCACATCAGTCATTGGCTTCATCAATAAGAACATCGATGACGTCGTCCCCACAGTAACTGTACGTACATAACCCCAACCAGAAGCCGTGGACTACAGGCAGCATCCGCACTGAACTAAAAGCTAGAGCTGCCGCTTTCAAAGAGCGGAAGCTTATAAGAAATCCCACTACGCCCTCCGACGAACCATCAAACAGGCAAAGCGTCAATACAGGACTAAGATCGAATCGTACTACAATGGCTCTGACGCTCGTTGGATGTGGCAGGGCTTGCAAACCATTACAGACTACAAGGGAAGCACAGCTGAGAGCTGCCCAGTGAAAAGAGCCTACCAGACGAGCTAAACTACTTCTATGCTCGCTCCGAGGCAAATAAAACTGAAACATGCATGAGAGCACCAGCTGTTCCGAAAGACTGTGTGATCATGCTCTGCGCAGCCGATGGCCGGATTACCAGGACGTGTACCGCGAGCATGCGCTGACCAACTGGCAAGTGTCTTCACTGACATTTTCAACCTCTCCCTGTCCGAGTCTGTAATATCAACATGTTTAAAGCAGACCACCATAGTCCCTGTGCCCAAGAACACTAAGGTAACCTACCTAAACGACTACGTCTGTAGCCATGAAGTGCTTTGAAAGGATGGTCATAGCTCACATCAACACCATCATCCCAGAAACCCAAGAACCACTCCAAATCCCATACCGCCTCAACAGATGATACCACCGCACAGATGATGCAATCTCTATTGCACTCCACACTGCCCTTTCCCACTTGGACAAAAGGAACACATATGTGAGAATGCTATTCATTGACTGCAGCTCAGCTTCAATACCATAGTACCCTCAAAGCTCATCAAAAAGCTAAGAACCGTGGGACTAAACACCTCCCTCTGCAAATGGATCCTGGACTTCCTGACGGGCCGTCCCCAGGTGATAAACAACATATCCATCACACTGATCCTCAACACAGGGGCCCCTCAGGTGTGCTTGCTCAGTCCCATCCCTGTTCACTCATAACTGCATGGCCAGGCGCGACTCCAACACCATCATTAAATTTGCCGCTGACACAACAGTGGTCGGCCTGATCACCGACAACGACGAGACAGCCTATAGGGAGGAGGTCAGAGACCTGGCTGTGTGGTGCCAGGACAACAACCTCTCCCTCAACATGATCAAGACAAAGGAGATGACTGTGGACTATAGGAAAAAGAGGACCGAGCATGCCCCCATTGTCATTGATGGGGCTGCAGGGAAGCAGGTTGAGAGCTTCAAGTTCCTTGGTGTCTACATCACCAACAAACTATCAAGGTCCAAGCAAACAAAGACAGTCGTGAAGAGGGCACGACAAAACCTATTCTCCCTAGGGAGACAAAAAATATTTGGCATGGGTCCTCAGAACTTCAAAAGGTTCTACAGCTGCACCATCGAGAGCACTGGTTGCATCACTGCCTGGTATGGCAGCTGCTCAGCCTCCGACCGCAAGGCACTACAGAGGGTAGTGCGAACGGCCCAGTACATCACTGTAGCCAAGCTTCCTGCCGTCCAGGACCTCTATACCAGACGGTGCTAGAGGAAGGCCATTATAATTGTGAAAGACTCCAGTCACCCTAGTCATAGACTGTTCTCTCTCCTACCGCATGGCAAGCGGTACCGGAGTGCCATGTCTTGGTCCAAGAGGCTTCAAAACAGCTTCTACCCCCAAGCCATAAGACACCTGAACATCTTGTCAAATGGCTACCCAGACTATTTGCAGTGCCCCCCTCTCTCAACCCCTCTTTACACCACTGCTACTCTCTGTTGTCATCTATGCATAGTCCCTTTAATAACTATACCTACATGTACATACTACCTCAACTAACCGGTGCCCCCGCACATTGACTCTGTATCAGTACCCCCCTGCATATAGTCTCGCTATTGTTATTTTACTGCTGCTCTTTAATTACTTGTTACTTTTATCTCTTATTCTTATCTGTATTTTTTTAAACTTCATTGTTGGTTAGGGACTTGTAAGTAAACATTTCACTGTAACACCTGTTGTATTTGGCATGTGACTAATAACATTTGATTTGATTTGATTTGAAACAGGCACATAAACACACACATACACACACTCATACACACGCCTACTCTCGTCACCAAGGTACACACACACACACACACACACACACACACACACACACACACACACACACACGGAGGTGCAAAAACTTCATGTTCAGCCAAGTGCTACAGAGGGATTGTCCCATCATCGGTCTCTCATGAAAAGTGCTCTTTCCATCCCCTTAGGTCTTAGCAGGGCAAGCCCTGAGTTGTCACATTAGATTATGTACTCTGTAGATTTAAGAGACAAGAATGTGTTTTTACCAGGGGTACATATTTAGTCATATGAATGCTCTGTATTCAGTGGCTTTTAGAGACCGTGGGTTTGGAAATGAGAAACAGACTGGAGTCAACAATATAGCTTTATCTATTCTGTATGGTCCAAAACATAATTAATTAATTAATTCATATTCAACAACATGTTATTAGGCTCCTAGTTTACACACCACATAGATTCAACCCATTCACCCCTCCAGTTGCTGCCCTCAGCATAGGCGTCTGGTGTTTTCTCATGTGTTCAGTCCTGGTAGAGAAAATGACAACATATGTCCAGCAGCTCCTGAGGCAGTCTGAGGGCTAGATTTAGGTTTGATAAATCAGTCTCTTTGATGAATCAGCTCCTTTCTTTTCTTTGATAAATCTTCCCCATATATACTCATATCTTCTCCCAACCATAAATACATGACCCATGCAGATTAAGGTCCCTAATTTGATCACCCTGTTGCAGGACAACATTGCTGAAATGAAGAACATGCAAAACGTGTAGCGTATGTGACGTTTGAAAAGGCTTCTGAAGTTTGTAATTGCAACTGAAATTTCAGACTGTGTCAATGCATCAACCCCTACAAAAACGTCCATTAAATATAATCAACATAATAGTTCACATTTCCTCTTGCTGCAGGATTATTTTCCTGCTGTAGCAAACTGGCTCAAATTAAGATCCTACATTTGTATGTAATCCTCTTTCCCCTCAACAACACACCTGCCCCATATCGTACTGTACTGTATGTATTCCTCTCTCCCCTTAACCCCAAATACCTGACACATATGTTTCTCACCTACACCCCAAATGCCTGACCCATAGTGCAGGTTATGTGCCCTAAACCGAAACCCCAAATACCTGCCACATCTGTACTACTCAAAATGCCTGGTCCATATGTGTTCGCCTCAACCCAAAATACCTGCCTCATTCAGCACCACATGGCAAGTGTACGGATGGATGCTTGAGATATATGTGGGTCATTCTGTTTTCACACAGGGATGCCGTCTGACCTGGCGGCCAGTGAAAGTGTTCCCAACTGGGCTAGAAATGTGGGAGATGTCTGGCTATTGGGCCACAGTTTGGGCCCTGATGTTGCTTACGATAACCCACCTGTTATGTCGGAGCCAGTGAAATTGATATTGTGTTTACGAATAACATCATAGAGAAATAGCATATATAAATAGAACAGTAGTGGTCCATTAACAGAGCCTTGAGGAACTCCAAAACTTGTTAGATTTGTCAGAAGAATTTCCAATCATAGAAACAAATTGATACCTGTATATCAGAAATGATCTAAACCAAAAATCCAATACTACATATGGTTGACTCTACATGTGTTAAAATACTGACGCTACAGACAATTTTGTGAGATGACCGATTTTCAGGATGTCTCATGGTCTGACAAACACTGCTCTAGCTCTGTCACCTTTCACCGGAGATGATTGAAGAAAAAGAAGAAGAAGATATCTCCAGCTTAAACTGACAGATTTTCATTTTGATTTTTGTATTATGCTAAGTAGATTTCCACAGGGGCGCAGACATTGACTCTATGGGGTTAACAACGGTTGGCATCCAATATGTTGCATTACCTCCTCCAACTGGACTCTAGTATAAATCCATTATACGTTGTGATAAAAAAATGGTTAAAGGGAGATGTTATTTTATTTACGCTGCCAACTCACCCTGCACTTATTAAAACCCACCAAGTCAAATCTCGTACACCCAAGTACTTCTCTACAGCTGCCACCACAATATCTATTTTCTGTGACTTACGTTGCATCTCTGCAGTACAGTTAATAAAGATTGCAATGAACGCTAAGAAGCCAACCTTACTGAAGCATATATTACTCATTGGCCTATCCCTCTGGGCTGGCACACATCTAATACTCGCAGGGATCCACTCAGAATCCCTCACTTTTGATCCATCCTCCTCGACTTGCCGCTATGGAACCCTGACTCTCTCTCTCTCTCTCTACCGCATCTGCTGTCTCTGAATGCTCGCCAATAAAATGCCAACTCCTGAGGTACTGACCTGTTGCACCCTCTGCCACAGTGTTTCTAAATCTGCATTGCTTTCTGTTTGGGGGTTTAGGCTGGGTTTCTGTATAAAAATAGGAACGCAAGGCCTTGTCGTTGGGTTTTTTATAGACATTTTTTGGTGATCAACTAGTAATGCCTTGGAGATCGATCAGTCGATAACGATTGACCGGTTGGTGACCACTGCTTTTCATAATATCATAGAAGCAGTGTTCTGCTAATCTAACAATGATCACCATTCACCTTTCATTGTCATTCCTAGCTAATGCAGATACTTTGCCTATCAGCATTTTGTCTTGTGGCAGGGGGCTACCCTGGCAAACATGTCAAAGTGGTCAAACATTCCTATGTGGTGTCCTGTATACAACCAGAGTTCCCTGATCCTGGTGCAGAATGCAAATGGTTTCTTCCTACCCACATCGACTGATACCATTCAATTCAATATGTAAAAAATGCAACATAAGTAAAAGTTTTGTCTTGTAAAATGTTTATGCCAAGTGCCAGATCTCTCTCCATTCAGAGACATTAGTATCATACACATCTGTCAGTCTGGACTTCACATCATCTTGCAAGTCTCCATGCTCTGGCTCCATACATGTTTCTGTGAACATATACACACATAGTCACAGTTATATTACCAATGGCAGTTAGGATAGGTGATATCTGACACACAAACAGGTACTAGGTTGAAGTTTGAACAGGTCAGATAAAACCTACCCAACTCAAACGACCGAGGCCGGCATCTGGTAAAAGCATCTACAGTCCTCTCAACCTGTAGAAATAGGCAAAGTAGAGGCAGAGTTCATAAGTGACACATACAGTTGGGCAAAAAAGTATTTAGTCAGCCACCAAGTGTGCAAGTTCTCCCACTTAAAAATATGAGAGAGGCCTGTAATTTTCATCATAGGTACACTTCAAATATGACAGACAAAATGAGAAGAAAAATCCAGAAAATCACATTGTAGGATGATTTTTAATGAATTTATTTGCAAATTATGGTGGAAAATAAGTATTCACAATGTGATTTTCTGGATTTTTTTTCTCATTTTGTCTGTCATAGTTGAAGTGTACCTATGATGAAAATTACAGGCCTCTCTCATCTTTGTAACTGGGAGAACTTGCACAATTGGTGGCTGACCAAATACTTTTTGCCCCACTGTATAATGAAAAGGCTGTTGCAAATACTGGACATTTCTGTTGTACTGTATTATTAGAAATCCCCTTCATTCCCACATTGTGGATGTGTTGAGTGCCAGGTCTCTCTCCATTCAGAGACATCAGCAGAATGGCGCAGGAGGGGATGGCTGCCGTTTTACGGGCTCCTAACCAATTGTGCTATTTTGTCGCATTGTTAGTAACTTATTTCGTACATAATGTTGATGCTACTGTCTCTTATGACCAAAAATATTTTTGGGGTATCATATCAGTGATTACTCACCTCAAACTGGCGGAATATGTTTTATTTAATGAGTCGGACGCGAAGGATATAACGTTGCTCCCAGACATGGCCCAAATCCCCGTCATTCTCATGAAGAAAAGAAGGAAATACAGGGGTAACCCACCTCTACCATCCATTCTATTAGCCAAATTGCAATCATTGGAGAATGAAGTGAATGAGCTCCATTCAAGACTATCCTACCAATGGGACATTAAAAACTGTAATATCTTATGTTTCACTGAGTCGTGGCACCTACCTGACCAAGGCCCTTCTCCCCCTATTGCTCAGTTTGGCCAGCTCTAGGAAGAGTCTTGGTGATTCCAAACTTCTTCTATTTAAGAATGATGGTCACTGTGTTATTGAGGACCTTCAATGCTACAGAAAATATTTTGGATTGTGCCTCGACACAATCCTGTTTCATGGCTTGGTTTTTGCTCTGATGTGCACTGTCTACTGTGGGACCTTATACAGACAGGTGTGTGCCTTTCCAAATCATGTTCAATTAATTGAATTTACCACAGGTGGACTCCAATCAAGTTGTAGAAATGTCTCAAGGATGATCAATGGAAACAGGATGTACCTGAGCTCAATTTCGAGTCTCATAGCAAAGGGGTCTGAATACTTATATAAATAAGGTATTTCTGTTTTTTGAGGGATGAGGAATTTTTTTAATTCAACACCATTTTAGAATAAGGCTGTAACGTAACAACATGTGGAAAAGGGAAGGGGACTGAATACTTTCCGAATGCACAGTATGTTTGTTTGGAAAACGTCACCTATCCTAACTGCCATTGGTAATAGAACAGTACATGTGCATGTGTTCACAGATGCATCTATGGAGCCAGCACTTGGAGACTTGCAAGTGGATCTGATGGAGTTCTGACTGACAGAAATTGTACTTGTCACATGCGTCGAAAACAACAGGTGTAAACCTTACCGTAAAATGCTTACTTACAAGCCCTTAATCAACAATGCCGTTTTAAGAAAATAGAGTTTAGAAAATATTTACTAAATAAACTAAATTTAAAAAATACGATTAACATAAAAAAGTAACACAGTAAAATAACAACAATGAGGCTATATACAGGTGGTACCAGTTCCGAGTCAATGTGCAGCGGTACAGGTTAATCGAGGTAAAGTGAATATGCATAGATAATAAACAGTGAGTAGCAGCAGTGTAAAAACAAAGGGTGGGAGGGGATGTCAATGCAAATAGTCTAGTTGGCCATTTGATTAATTGTTCAGCAGTCTTATGGCTTGGGGGTAGAAGCTGTTAAGAAACCTTTTGGAACTAGACTTGGCGCTAAGGTATAGATTGCCGTGCGGTAGCAAAGAGAACAGTCTATGACTTGGGTGACTGGAGTCTTTGACAATGTTTTGGAGTTTGTCAAAAAGCACCTCAAGGACTCCCTCTGTTTCTCTGTAGAGATGGGAAAATTTTCCAGAGGGACAACCATCGTTGCAGCACTCCACCAATCAGGCTTTTATGGTAGAGTGGCCAGACGGAAGCCACTCCTCAGTAAAAGGTACATGACAGCCCGCTTGGAGTTTGCCAAAAAGCACCTAAAGGACTCCCAGACCATGAGAAACAAGATTCTCTGGTCTGATGAGACCAAAATTGAACTATTTGGCCTGAATGCCAAGCATCACATCTTGAAGAAACTTGGCACCATCCCTACGGTGAAGCATGGTGGTGGCAGCATCATACTGTGGGGATGTTTTTCAGCGGCAGTAACTGGGAGACTAGTCAGGATTCTGGGAAAGATTAATGGAGCAAAGTACAGAGACATCCTTGATGAAAACCTGCTCCAGATTGCTCAGAACCTCAGACTGTAGCGAAATGATATGGCTAATTTAACCAATTCTGGGGTTTTATTCACTTTCCTGCTAGGTTGACCAAGCAGCTGGATCTTTTTTAATGTAATCCATAGGTTATTTTCAGGTGTGGCTTATTAGTGGTGTAGCTTTTAGAAAGTCATTTTTTACAACCGTGAGAGTAAATGTCACTCCAGAGGTGCATTCAGATCATTTGAACATTTGCTACATTGCGAAAAGTTTTGTGTTGAATAACATGTTTCCCCAAAACGTTTTTTAACAGGCTTTGAGGTACGTTTTAAAAGGGCAGTGGCCGTGCTGACAGCGATCCTCAAACCCTACCAGTTTTTCAACTGGTTGTTCAGTACAGCACCGCTTAGTACTCTCTCTCTCTCTCTCTCTCTCTCTCTCTACTTTTCATTAGTGGGATGTTAAGAAATGAGATGTAAGTCTTTCCACTCTCAGTGACATCAGTAAAGAAGGCACACTCTTAGAATATACTGTATCATAAGGCTTGTCTTTGAGAGCTTAGTTGTACGCTAACACCGTGGTGTTAGGAACCTCCGACCTAGCCTCTGCCGACTCCCCAACAACCAGATGTTCCAGTTTAGAGTCTGTTCCAGTATAGAGTCCGTGACTCAACTTCTGCTTTTAGACTGACAAGCATCTTAAATCCTTCTCCATATTTCTTGGATTTGTTGAACAGTGCAGAAGAGTCACCTTCCCTGACAGTTGCATTTTTTTCTTCCCATCAAAACCAGTGTGGTCTTATTTCACACCTGCTACATTCAGAAACTCCTGGTTTACAGCTCGTATTATGGTGGCTTGCTAAGTCACACAAACTTCCTGTTGCCAGACTGAGGAAATGCAACTATTTTTTAATCACCCACAACCTGCATTCAGAATGATTGCTAGGGTAGGGAATAATGGGACAACATTTTCTAAACTAGGACAACCATCTCAGTAATGGGTGCAATAAGTACAACTACTGGATTAGTTTATACAGACTGGATTAGTTTATACAAATGTATGTTATTTATCTGTGTGTAGCAGAAGATTAATCAACCATTCACTATCTGTCAGGGCCTTCAATGCAAACACAAATACATTAAACAAACCTTAAACAAACAAATCAACCTGCAATTGAACATGCTGGGGAATATGATAATGATGGTTGTGATTTTGAGTGTTTTACTCCACACAGAGTTAAAATGGCACGATCACACTCAACTCTGGTTATTAACACCGTCACGGAGGTTCTTTTACACCACTGAGTGTTGATTTAACTCCTGAATCAACACTAGAAATGTTATACTGAAAAGTCAACACCAGGTAACACTGGTCAAATTGCTATATAGCATAAAATACACTACTGGTTCATAGTCTCCTACTCTCTGCTCAAGTCACTGAAAATACTCATTTGAACAACAGACCAAAGATATCGCCTATGTCAGTACTGTATATGTAAAATGATTAAGGGAATACCAGACACATGCATAAATATTCCCATTTACAGTTTAAAACATTCTCACACCTATTCTTTTAAATTGATCAGATTGCTCAAAGTTCTGACATTAAAGTTTCAGGTAAACATTAATGCTCAGGCACAATTTAAAAGGAAGGGGGAAAAAAATACCATAAAAAGCTTATTCAGATTCATAAAGGTTCTACTCGACATATTTCAAATACATGTAACAGAAATGGTGTCCATCTCTGTGTCTATCTATCAATCCAAGGCTGAGGTTACCATCTGATCATTGAGACTGTGCTTTAGCTTAAAACACAGTTCTATAGGAGAGAAGTTGGCCAAGGAGACAGGTGTTACTTCACACACTTGTCAGTCATTGCCAAGACAAGCATGCTTTGGCCTGGATTCAGACATTGATATGATATGAAGACTTACATTTGTCCTCTTACAGTTCTTACAGCACATTTCGATTGCAATACTCAGCCAGAAAATGCCGAGAAGTGCATTTCAGAAGGTGTCAATCACGAAAAAGTCACGAAAGCGTCAAACATGATTTAAATACGTTTGAACAACTCCCAACACTCCAGTCCCTTTCCTTGCTGTAGCGGTCCTGGTTGGAATGCCAAGATTCCTGAGGGTGAATTGGCTGGAGCAGGGAGGAGTGGGTGGGTGGGTTATTCCCGTACTGAGTATTTTTCTGGACTTTTTCCCTGGTTCCCAGGCAGCTAGCAGGCACTGACTCTGTTGGATGTGAAAGACCAAAGTTCTCTGAAAGGATCATTTGACTTTCCGGAGAGGAGGAAAGAGACATGTTTCTTCAGCCATTCACTACCTGTCAGAGCCTTCTTTGAAAGGTTATCTTTGGGCACTCTTTGAAAGGTTCTCTTTGGGCACTCTTTGAAAGGTTCTCTTTGGGCACTCTTTGAAAGGTTATCTTTGGGCACTCTTTGAAAGGTTATCTTTGGGCACTCTTTGAAAGGTTATCTTTGGGCCCTCTTTGAAAGGTTCTCTTTGGGCACTCTTTGAAAGGTTATCTTTGGGCACTCTTTGAAAGGTTATCTTTGGGCACTCTTTGAAAGGTTATCTTTGGGCACTCTTTGAAAGGTTCTCTTTGGGCACTCTTTGAAAGGTTATCTTTGGGCACTCTTTGAAAGGTTATCTTTGGGCACTCTTTGAAAGGTTATCTTTGGGCACTCTTTGAAAGGTTCTCTTTGGGCACTCTTTGAAAGGTTCTCTTTGGGCACTCTTTGAAAGGTTATCTTTGGGCACTCTTTGAAAGGTTATATTTGGGCACTCTTTGAAAGGTTCTGAAAGGATACTACTCTAAAGCACCCTACTCTGAAGTTCATACTCTTCAATTCTAGTCTTTGAGTATACCTGCACTATTGAATTTATAACCCAAGGATGACCGCCGGTCAACGCCCAATTGGGGGAGAATTGTTGACTGCAGTTGAAAACCCTCCGACGAACACAGTAATTTTCTGTTCTGACATCCATATTATGAAGAACAACAACTAAGAAATCTGTAGAAACATAGCCTCTATGAGAGGACCTGTGGGTCGTGGACTTCTATCCAATATTGTCTCAGTCAGAGTCGGGCGTCAGTCCAATCACATCTCTCTCAGGCCTGTGACTCCAGCCATTGTAGACTGGTAAGACAGTTTGGCAAATGTCAGCAGCAAAAACGCCACAGCAGCAAAGTGACAGACAGTGCACCTGCCCTGGACGGACAGATTGAAGGGTGGTGGAGGAGAGGAGAGAAAGAATGTCTCTGGCAGAGTTGGACACTTTCTACATCATGTCTCTCCCATCGCCGCCAATCACAAACACAGATGGATGGTTGTGCTGATTACCTGAGACACAGAGGCAGACGGGTGATTCACTGGTTCAATAAAAAGCCTGTTTGTGTTTCAGAATGAATTTCACTTACAGCCATTATTTTTAAAGCCATGCTTTTTTAAACATTAGTTGGCAACACATACAGTATTTCACTCAGGTCCTGTATTCACAGCGGCTCAGAGTAGGAGTGCTGATCTAGGACCAGGTCCTCACTGTTCATGTAATCTTATTCAGTATGATATAAAAGGGAAAACTGTTCCTAAAGTATGCTTTCCTTTGATCAACATTTTCTAGCTTTTGCCTCTATTTGAGTGTGGGCCAACCGAACACACAAGTCTTCAAAGACTAGTGAGCTAAATGTGATTGTGGAGTCAACATAGCCTGTGCTATATGGGTAGGACAAACACACAGTCACAGACACACACAAGCTCACAAACATGCATAAAGGCAACACACACACACACACACGCTAAACAGTTGAAGTTGGAAGTTTACATGCACCTTGGCCAAATACATTTAAACTCAGTTTTTCACAATTCCTGACAGAGTAAAAATTCCATGTCTTAGGTTAGTTAGGATCACCACTTTATTTTAAGAATGTGAAATTTCAGAATAATAGTAGAGAGAATGATTTATTTCAGGCCCATTCCTCCTGACAGAGCTGGTGTAACTGAGTCAGGTTTGTAGGCCTCCTAACTCGCACACCCTTTTCAGTTCTGCCCACAAATTTTCTATAGGATTGAGGTCAGGGCTTTGTGATGGACACTCCAATACCTTGACATTGTTGTCCTTAAGCCATTTTGCCACAACTTTGGAAGTATGCTTGGGGCCATTGTCCATTTGGAAGACCCATTTGCGACCAAGCTTTAACTCTTGAAATGTTGCTACAATATATCCACATACTTTTCCTCCCTCATGATGCCATATATTTTGTGTAGTGCACCAGTCCCTCCTGCAGCAAAGCACCCCCACAACATCCAGATGCTTCATGGTTGGAATGGTGTTCTTCGGCTTGCAAGCCTCCCCCTTTTTCCTCCAAACATAATGATGGTCATTATGGCCACACAGTTCTATTTTTGTTCATCAGACCAGAGGACTTGTTTTACTGTGGATATAGATACTTTTGTACATGTTTCCTCCAGCATCTTCACAAGGTCATTTGCTGTTGTTTTGGGATTGCTTTGCACTTTTCGCACCAACGTACGTAAATATCTAGGAGACAGAACGCGTCTCCTTCCTGAGCGGTATGACACCTGCGTGGTCCCATGGTGTTTATACTTGCATACTATTGTTTGTACAGATGAACGTGGTACCTTCGGCTATTTTAAAATTGCTCCCAAGGATGAACCAGACTGGAGGTTTACAATTATTTTTCTGAGGTCTTGGCTGATTTCTTTTGATTTTTGCATGATGTCAAGCAAAGAGGCACTGAGTTTGAAGGAAAGGACTTGAAATACATCCACAGGTACACATCCAATTGACTCAAATGATGTCAATTAGCCTATCAGAAGCGTTTAAACTCCTGACATAATTTTCTGGAATTTTCCAAGCTATTTAAAGGCACAGTCAATTTAGGATATGTAAACTTCTGACCCACTGGAATTGTGGTACAGTGAATTATAAGTGAAATAATCTGTCTGTAAACAATTGTTGGAAAAATTACTTGTGTCATGCACAAAGTAGATATCCTAACCGACTTGCCAAAACTATAGTTTGTTAACAAGAAATTTGTGGAGTGGTTGAAAAATGAATTTTCATGATTCCAACCTAAGTGTATGTAAACTTCCGACTTCAACTGTATGTGTGAATCAAACACAGCTAAAAACAGTGGCTTGCGAAAGTATTCACCCCTTGGCATTTTTCCTATTTTGTTGCCTTACAACCTGGATTTAAAATGGATTTTTGGGGGGTTTGTGTCATTTGATTTAGACAACCTGCTGTACAGAAATATTTAAGTCATACCACAGATTCTCAATTGGATTGAGGTCTGGGCTTTGACGAGGCCATCCAAGACATTTAAATGTTTCCCCTTAAACTACTCGAGTGTTGCTTTAGCAGTCTGCTTAAGGTCATTGTCCTGCTGGAAGGTGAACCTCCATCCCAGCTTAAATCTCTGGAAGACAAACAGGTCTCCCTCAAGGTTTCCATCACCCAAAGTGGTATGGATCTGCTATGTTCTTTACGTTAGAACCTGATCCCCCAACAGGAGCTAGCTAGCTAACTAGCTACTAGCTAGTAGTCAGCTAGCCACTGCTAGCGGTCATCAGCTAACCTTTAGCCCGGACAACATACTATTTTGCCAATTGGCCTGGACCCCATTTATTGCCGATACGGAGCCCCGCCGATCCGTCACGACTGGACTACCGACATATATCGCCTGAGTTTTTTTTTTCAACAAGCTCCTCTATTGCGAAGTCCCCTGAATGCCCATCTACTAGCCTGCTAGCCACGGCCCGCTAGCTGTCTAGAGCATAACGGACAGTTAGCTGAATAGGTCCTTCGGCCAATTTCTTTGGCTACTATACCTATTTTGCCAATTGGCCTGGACCCTTTTACTACACGGACCCCAACTGATCCATCACAACTAGTCTGCCGACGTAACCACACGAGGGGGCTACAACAGACTTCTTCCATCGCAACGTCCCTCTAATGCCCTCCTGCTAGCTCCAGCCCACTAGCTGTCTGAATCGCCATGTCTCCAGCCCGCCCAGCTACTCACTGGACCCTTATGATCACTCGGCTAAGCATGCCACTCCCTACTGTCAATATGCCTTGCCCATTGCTGTTTTGGCTAGTGATTATTGTCTTATTTCACTGTAGAGCCTCCAGCCCTGCTCAATATGCCTCAGCTAACCCTCTTGTCCCTCCTCCCACACATGCGTGACCTCACCTGGTTTAATTGATGTGTCTAGAGACAATACCTCTCTCATCGCCACTCAATGCCTAGGTTTACCTCAACTGTAATCAATATCCTATCATATCTTTGTCTGTACATTATGCATTGAATCTATTCTACCGCACCCAGAAACCTGCTCCTTTTACTCTCTGTTCCGAATGTACTAGACGGCCAGTTCTTATAGCCTTTAGCCGTAACCTTTTCCTACTCCTCTGCTCCTCTGATGATGTAGAGGTTAATCCAGGCCCTGCAGTGCCTAGCTCCACTCCCATTCCCCAGGCGCTCTCATTTGTTGACTTCTGTAACCGTAAAAGCCTTGGTTTCATGCATGTTAACATCAGAAGCCTCCTCCCTAAGTTTGTTTTATTCACTGCTTTAGCACACTCTGCCAACCCGGATGTCCTACCCGTGTCTGAATCCTGGCTTAGGAAGGCAACCAAAAACCCTGAAATTTCCATCCCTAAATATAACATTTTCCGACAAGATAGAACTGCCAAATGGGGCGGTGTTGCAATCTACTGCAGAGACAGCCTGCAGAGTTCTGTCTTACTATCCAGGTCTGTGCCCAAACAATTTGAGCTTCTACTTTTAAAAATCCACCTTTCAGAAACAAGTCTCTCACCATTGTCGCTTGCTATAAACCATCTTCTGCCTCCATCTGTGCCCTGGACAGCATATGTGAATTGATTGCCCCATCTATCTTCAGAGCTCGTGCTGTTAGGTGACCTATACTGGGACATGCTTAACACTCCAACCATCCTACAATCTAAGCTTGATGCCTTCAATCTCACACAAATTATCATGGAACCTACCAGGTACAACCCCAAATCCGTAAACACAGGCAACCTCATATCATCCTAACTAACCTGCCCTCAAAATACACCTCTGATATCTTCAACTAGGATCTCAGCGATCACTGCCTCATTGCTTGCGTACGTAATGGGTCTGCGGTCAAAAGACCACCCCTCATCACTGTCAAACGCTCCCTAAAACACTTCAGCGAGCAGGCTTTTCTAATTGACCTGGCCCGGGTATCCTGGAAGGATATTGACCTCATTCCGTCAGTAGAAGATGCCTGGTTATTCTTTAAAAGTGCTTTCCTCACAATCTTAAATAACTATTCCCCATTCAAAAAATATAGAACCAGGAACAGATATAGAACGTGGTTCACTCCAGACCTAACTGCCCTTGACCAGCAAAAAACATCCTGTGGCGTACTGCATTAGCAGTTAGCGCCCGCGATATGCAACTCATCAGGGAAGTTAGGAACCAATATACACAGGCAGTTAGGAAAGCTAAGGCTAGCTTTTTCCAACAGAAATGTGCATCCTGCAGCACAAACTCCAAAAAGTTCTGGGAGGCTAGGAAACACTGTCACCAACGATAAAGCCACAATAATTTAGAATTTCAATAAGCATTTTTCTACGGCTGCTTTCCACCTGGCCACCCCTACCCCGGTCAACAGCCCTGCACCCACCACAGCAACTTTCCCAAGCCTCCCCCATTTCTCCTTCACCCAAATCCAGATAGCTGATGTTCTGAAAGAGCTGCAAAATCTGGACCCCTACAAATCAGCAGGGCTAGACAATCTGGACCCTCTCTTTCCAAAATTATCAGCTGGAATTGTTGCAACTCCTATTACTAGCCTGTTCAACCTCTCTTTCGTATCGTCTGAGATCCCCAAAGATTGGAAAGCTGCCGCGGTCATCCCGCTCTTCAGAGGTGGAGACTCTCTAGACCCAAACTACTACAGACCTATATCTATCCTACCCTGCCTTTCTAAGGCCTTCGAAAGCCAAGTAAACAAACAGATCACCAACCATTTTGAATCTCACCGTACCTTCTCCGCTATTCAATCTGGTTTCCGAGCTGGTCATTGGTGCACCGCAGACACGCTCAAGGTCCTAAACAATATCATAACCTCCATCGATAAGAGACAATACTATGCAGCTGTATTTATCGACCTGGCCAAGGCTTTTGACTCTGTCAATCACCACATTCTTATCGGCAGACTCAACAGCCTTGGTTCTTCAAATGACTGCCTCGCCTGGTTCACCAACTACTTCTCAGACAGAGTTCAGTGTGTCAAATCGGAGGGCCTGTTGTCCGGACCTCTGGCAGTCTCTATGGGGGTGCCATAGGGTTTAATTCTCGGGCAAACTCTTTTCTCTGTAAACATCAATGATGTCGCTCTTGCTGCTGGTGATTCTCTGATCCACCTCTTTGCAGGCGATACCATTCTGTATACATATGGCCCTTCTTTGGACACTGTGTTAACTAACCTCCAGACAAGCTTCAATGCTGTACAACTCTCCTTCCGTGGCCTCCAACTATTCTTAAATGCAAGTAAAACTAAATGCATGCTCTTCAACCGATCACTTCCAGCACCTGCCCCGTCCAGCATCACTATTCTGGACAGTTCTGACGTAGAATATGTGGACATCTACAAATACCTAGGTGTCTGGTTAGACTGTAAACTGTCTTTCCAGACTCACATTAAGGCTTCCTATTTCGCAACAAAGCATCCTTCATTCATGCTGCCAAACATACCCTCGTAAAACTGACTATCCTACCAATCCTTGACTTCAGAGATATCATTTACAAAATAGCCTCCAACACTCTACTCAGCAAATTGGATATGCCATCTGTTTTACCACCAAAGCCCCATATACTACCCACCACTGCGACCTGTATAATCTCGTTGGCTGGCCCTAGCTTCGTAATCATCGCCAAACCCAGGTCATCTATAAGTCTTTAGGTAAAGCCCCGCCTTATCTCAGCTCATTGGTTACCATAGCAGCACCCAACCGTAGCACACGCTCCAGCAGGTATATTTCACTGGTCACCCCCAAAGCCAATTCCTCCTTTAGTCGCCTTTCCTTCCAGTTCTCTGCTGCCAATGACTGGAACAAATTGCAAAAATCACTGAAGCTGGAGACTCATATCTTCCTCACTAACTTTAAGCACCAGCTGTCAGAGCAGCTCACAGATCACGGCACCTGTACATAGCCCATCTGTAAATAGCCCATGCAAGTACCTCATCCCCATACTGTTTTTTTGCCCCTTTGCACCCCAGTATCTCTACAAGCATTCATCTTCTGCACATATATCACTCCAGTGTTTAATTGCTAAATTGTAATTATTTCGCCACCATGGCCTATTTATTGCGTTACGTCCCTTATCTTACCTTATTTGCACACAATGTATATAGACTTTTTTCTATTGTGTTATTGACTGTATGTTTGTTTATTCCATGTGTGACTCTGTGTTGTTGTTAGTGTCGCACTGCTTTGCTTTGTCTTGGCCAGGTTGCAGTTGTAAATGAAAACTTGTTCTCAACTAGCCTACCTGGTTAAATAAAGGTGAAATAAATGAATTAATTAAATCTGGTAAAAGATAATACAATGAAAGAAAGAAAACTGTTTTTTTGTATATATTTTTTTTGTACCATCATCTTTGAAACGCAAGAGAAAGGCCATATGTAATTATTCTAGCCCAGGCTCAATTTAGACTTTGGCTCAATATAGACTTTTTACACCCTAATGCTAATCACATTAGCCTATGTTAGTGCAACCGTCCCGATGCTCGGACATCGATCCTGTAAAGGTTTTAAGCACAGGCAAAATCCTCTAGCAAAATTTGCTTCAGTCTGCTTTGCACCAGACACTGGATAGGAATTCCCCTTTCAGCAGGACAATAATAGTGGCCTACCAAGAAGACAGTGAATGTTGCGAAGTGTCCAAGTTACAGTTCTGACTTAAATATGCTTGAAATACTATGGCAAGACTTGAAAATTGCTGTCTAGCCATGATCCCCAACATCTTGACAGAGCTTGAAGAATTTTAAAAAGAATAATGAGCAAATACTGCACAATACAGGTGTGCATTGCTCTTATGAGACCCAAGAAGTCTTACAGCTGTAATTGCTGCCAAAGGTGCTTCTAACATGTATTGACTCAGGGAGCTGAATACTTATCCAATGACTATATTTTAGTTGTTTTATAGTTGTTTTATTTATCTTAAAAAATATATGATATCATTTTTTTCCCACTTGACAATAGTAGTTTGAGAACATTCCAAGATTTGGAAGACACATACACACTACCAGGCAACTAGTAATGTGTAGGTTTTCCCTTGGGAAACACAACTACCGAACCGTCCAATGATGGGATTTATAAATAAATGATCTGGGTTCCCAAAAAGACTTTACTCTATAATATATACAGTACACATTCTGAGCTAGTCATTAAAAAAGTACGAGATATACAGTGCCTTCAGAAAGTATTCATACCCCTTGACTTATTCCACATTTTGTTGTGTTACAGCCTGAATTCAAAATGGATTCAATTTTTCTACACACAATACTCCATAATAACAAAGTGAAAACATGTTTATTCAAACTGAAATACAGAAATATCTTATTTACATAAGTATTCACACCCTAGAGTCAATACATGTTAGACCTTTGGCAGTGATTACAGCTGTAAGTCTTTCTGGGTAAGTCTCTAAGAGCTTTGCACACCTGGATGGTACAATATTTGTCCATTTAGGGGTTAGACGGAGACATATTGGCCTTTGCGTCAGACTCGTTAAAGAAAATGAGGTGAGTAATCGCTGTTCTGATGTCAAGAAGCTCTTTTCGATCATAAGAGACAGTAGCAGCAACTTTATGTACAAAATACATGACAAATAATGCGAAAATAACTAACAAAATAGCACAGTTGGTCAGAAGCCCGTAAAACGTCAGCCATCTCCTCGGGAGCAATTACTACATTTGGGTGACAACTAAACCAAAAATCAGACGTTGTTTTTTTCATCGTAATTTGGTTGTGTTTTTAAATGTTGAAAGCATAGTGATAAAACATTGAAAATGCAACTAATTTTTGGCTGTCTTTTTGAGTGGGTGAATATAGGTTGTATTCTCAATGATCAACGACTCAAACAAATATTACCCAATTATTCATGTTGTAATTACGTGGCGTGCCCAAATTAAATTAAATAACGTGGGTGATCCAAAATACTTTTTGAATGTTGTGACAATGTTGACATTTTTACTCTAAGCCAGAATAAACATAAAACTAAGAAAACCCAGTGTAATGTTCAAAGGTTAGAATTTCTGTACCAGGTACATTTTTTTCCCCATTTGGGAGAAACGGAATCTTTGAAGACAGTTGCTTTCTTTTTAGAGACACTATTACCACAGGAATGTATCGCTAGGATGAAGAGGTCAAAACTTGTTGAAAATAAAACGGAGAAACGCCACAGAGACAAACAAACCTGGACAGAACACACAAACACCCACACACAGGCAGACAAGTATAAAAAAAACATGATTTCTAAAGGCTAGCTCTATCTATTGGCTCTCCCATGTGACCTGAGCAAGTGAGGTTCATACACTCTCTACAGCAGATGATGTATACAACCTTGCCATCTCTTGGTTACTTCATTCACAAGCATTCCTGTTACTCCCATCCGATTCCATGTCGGCCCCTATAGCCACTTCCTCTGGCTCCTATACCCCCTCAGATGCTGTAGGTAAGGGAGATAGCGAATGGCAAGATAGGTAGAGGTAATATGGTCATGGCTCCATTCACAAGTATTTGACATTAGTCTATTTGAGTCAGGTCTGAATCAGGCCATCTGATTGATATGAATCAAGAAAGAGCACATGTAAATTAGAGGATTCTGCCATCTAGTGGTTTAGAGACGCCAGTGGCCTGAATCCTTTCCCTGCAATGTCCCATAAGGATTAGGCAAGGGTGCCACTTCTGAGTTCCCATTGGGTGAGCCATTCTATTGTACAGGTTACAGAGCAGCCAGCAGCGGTAAGGCTTCATTCTAACACTGTTCCACTAGCCATCAGTAGCCTGCCTGCCTGCCTGCCTGCATGACTGCCTGCCTGCCTGCCTGCCTGCCTGCCTGCCTGCCTGTCTGTCTGCCTCTGCCTGTCTGTCTGTCTGTCTGTCTGTCTGTCTGTCTGTCTCTACTAATTTACCCTATGGGGATCAATGAACTATTCTCTGTCATCTTCTGCTTTTGTAGTAATATACTGTAACTACAGTTACAGTCTGTTTAAATTGCCGGGTGTGTGTCACTGTATGTCTATGAAGAGGTGAAGATTAGGCTAGGAGGCGTTTTAAAGCTCCCACAGATCATCGTTAGGAAACCGCAATTTACTCTCTCCGTCCATGTTAGCACACGTCTGCTAGAATAACAGTCCTCTCTCTCATAGACACACTGCTGGAGGGGAGAGGGAGGGAGGAGGAGAGAACAGAGGTAGACTGGGAATGGCAATACAGTTGATTTCATTTGAATTATGATTATGAGCTCTGGAAAATTGTCTTCACCAGAGGAAGACCGTAACAAACACTTTTCTGAATTTCAAATTGACCTCTAGTCCCCAGGGACTCAGAGCATTAGATAAGAGCAACTGTAAGTGCTTCACCCGTCCTTCATAAACTGTGTGGAATTTGCACCATTACTTACACTCACACAATAGTTTCAGATCAACAGGAGTGCCTACGGGCACGAGTGTTTTGGTTGTGGTCAAAAGTTGCTGTGGTCAAATGTGAAGGAGAGCTGTTTGGGGTGTCATTCCAAGACTGACCTGATGGTGGCGTTGCTGTTCACCAAATGGCTTCATGTGTCCCGCCCTATCAGGGATGGGCAAAAACAAAATACCAAAAAGATTAAATGCATCAAAATAAACTACAAAGTACCTGTATAAACTACAAAATACTTGTATTTGGTAAATACTTGCATTTTGTAATGTTTTTAAATAAAATGTATCATTAAAATGTATTTCAAACTATATTTGCAGGTAGCCAGCCGGAACAGCAACATATTCTGTTACAGTTACAAAAACATTTCTTGCTAAGATTGTGATATATTGTTGTTTATCTACGTCAGTTAAGCAAGTCACTCTGGATAAGAGTGTCTGCTAAATGACCTAAATGTATATGAGAAAAAGAAAACACCAAAATAAACTGCAAAGCACACTGGGTATTATTATTTGCCTGGTTTCGGGGCGGAATAATACTCCTCACGCGTATTATGTTCCCTTTTATATTTAAATGTTTGTAACTTAGCAGACGCTTTTATCCTTAGCGACTTACAGTTCATTTATTCATCTCAAGTAAATTTTCCCTAAACAAAGTATTCATCCACATTTGTACATATACATTTATATTTAGTTAATTTAGCAGCACGCTCTTATCACACCCTAGTGCCATCAGACTTCTGATACCAATGCTTGATGAATTGGGGCCACAAAATGTGAACTGCTGTAAAAAATGGTATAGAAAAGTATTTTGTAAATACAAAATACATTGGAGTGTAGTTCAGCCAAGTGTAATTCAAATGACAAAATACTCAGAAGTAATTCAAATACATGTAACAGAATAGTCTGGTTCCTATGAACAACCAAAATGTGTAATGGGTCCACACTCAAAAAGATACATACACAGCCATTTTAGCTTTGCAGCTTTCTACAGCTTTCTATAATTTGATTTTGAATTTAAACAGCATTTATAGGGAACAACTGATGAGCATCAGGTGCTTCTAATCAGGTTTGCCACTCATCTACCAATCAGGGCTGTGGCTTTTCTGGACTACCTGTACACAAATGAGTCACAAAGGAACACAGAATGAAAGGGTATGGGAGAAGCACGAAGGGCAATTCATGAATCAATTGACTTAGGTGGGTCACTATGAACCCTCACACACAGTATTACAATATTCAGATATACTATTCAGTTAGTCCTATATAAACGTCAATTTTAAACATTCATATGATAAGAGTAAGATTATACTGTTAGACTGGTTGAGATCATTTATATGTGTGATATAGATATATCTCCTACACAGTTGGGTGACACGAGTTACTCCTTTACAAGCACTTTTAGACATGAACAAAATCTAAATACAATGCATCATCGTCATCATGATCATCATCATCATTATTCTGTGTGATACCGACCGGATATGAAACCCACATTACCCATCTTCCCCAAGATCGTTTCACTGAGATAAAGGCTAGCTCTGGGAGCTACTAAAAGTTACAAGGTGTGAGGCAAGGTTACTGATCACGCCAGTGTAGTTCACTAAATCTCCTCCACTACGACATATTCAATGAACCAGTGTAGTTCACTAAATCTCCTCCACTACGACATATTCAATGAACCGTATAGAGTTGTCATTGTAGCCTACCTCTGTTGGACGAACCATGACTAATGCTGAAGCCATGCAAAATCAATGTGGATATCTCTTAAGCTGCCCTCCACCCACATAAACAAACATGATTTTTCTATTGTTTTCCCACATATTTCTCCAACCACCCACACACACACGGGCTCACACACACACACACATTGGCTGTTATTGAGAGATAAACAGGACGTGTTGAATCACATCCTGGGTTATCACAGTGTTGAACAGGGGTGCATTCCTTGAAATACCACTAAAAGGTGAACCCCAGGGTTGAGTGGTGGTACTTAACAAAAAGCATGCCTGTGATTGTCTGTGGCTTGTGACTCAGCTCTTCACATGGTTAGAGTTCATCTGTAAAAAATGTTTTTGGGAAATATGCTGCATACCCTTTCAAAGTACTGTAGCTATAATGCAGGAAGACACGTGACTAAACAATAGGAAGAAGCCGCCGTCCACACACTCAGATCCATGCAACTTCCAGTTTTACCATGCTTCTGATCACAATAGAACTTCCTCGGCGTGGTTCTATGCTCTGCTCAGATCACTGCTAGTGTAATGAAAGTGAACCACCATGCGTGATGAGTAGCCATGTCTGAGAACCCACAAGTTAACGCACTCATTAGCTCAGCCCACTAACAACGTCTTGTGGCGTGTAAACGACCTGGAAATTAGACTTTGGTCAAACAACCCATTTCACATGCTTGTTTTTTCAGAGTAAAAATAGCTCTAGGCCGTGTGATCAATCAGAGTGATCTGATAGGCTGAGACAAAATGTTTCCCAAGGTCTCGACATGGGGACTACACACACTTATGCAAGCGATCTGACACATGCACACACACACACACACACACACACACACACACACACACACACACACACACACACACACAGATACACTGGAGACGTTGGCTGGGCAGGGAACTGGATGGGGGAAAGTGTGTGTGTGTGTGTGTGTGTGTGTGTGTGTGTGTGTGTGTGTGTGTGTGTGTGTGTGTGTGTGTGTGTGTGTGTGTGTGTGTGTGTGTGTTGGCGAATGGAGGGGTACAAGGGTAATCAAAATAATCAATATTACAGTGTGTGTGTGTGTGCGTGCGTGCGTGTATGCGTGTGTCTCTTCATAGTCCACGTTGTGCCGTGAGGTGTTTTTTAAATAGAATTTGACTGCTCGCTTGAGTTACTAGTGGAATGTGGAAGAGAGTTCCATGTAGTCATGGCTCTATGTAGTACCTGTGCGCCTCCCAGAGTTTGTTCTGGACTTGAGGACTGTGAAGAGACCCCTGGTGGCATGTCTTGTTGGGTATATATGGGTGTCGGAGCTGTGTGTTATCAGTCTGAACAGACATAATCTGGTGCTTTCAAAATGTCAATACCTCTCACAGAGTAGTGATGCAGTCTATGTCTCCTCTACTTTGAGGCAGGAGAGATGGACTTTTATGTTATTGAAATTAGCACCTCTGTGTACATTTAAGGGCTAGCCGTGCTGCTCTGGGTCAACTGTTAGAGGATTCTGCTGAACGGATTCTAAACAGCTTCTACCCCCGAGCCATAAGACTCCTGAACAGCTAATCAAATGGCCACCCAGACTATTTGCACCCCCCACTGCTGCTACTCTCTTATTATCTATGCATAACCACTTTAATAACCCTACCTGCATGTACATAATTACCTTAAATACCTCAATTCCCTTGACATCAGTGCTCCCACAGATTCACACATTTAATCTTTATTTTACTAGGCAAGTCAGTTAAGAACAAATTCTTATTTTCAATGACGGCCTAGAAACAGTGGGTTGGTTAACTGCCTGTTCAGAGGCAGAACGACAGATTTTGTACCTTGTCAGCTCGGGGATTTGAACTTGCAACCTTTCGGTTACTAGTCCAATGCTCTAACCACTAGGCTACCCTGCCGACTCTGTAACGGTACCACTTGTATGTATATAGCCCCGCTAATTGTTATTTACTGCTGCTTCTTAATGATTTGTTTTTCATCTCTTACTTTTTTTGTTGTTGGTATTTTCTTAAAACTGCATTGTTGTTTAAGGGTTTGGTAAGTAAGCATTTCACTGTAAGGTCAACACCTGCTGTATTCAGCGTATGTGACAAACAACGTTTGATTTGATTTGATGTCAGAGGACGTAAAGCTGTAACACATATGTTAATTCAGACTGTGATCGACAATGTCAAAAGCTGCACTGAAGTCTAAAAAAACAACTCCCAAAATCTTATTAACGATTTATTTCAGCCAATCATAAGTCATTTGTGTCTGTGCTCGTACATATTGAGTTTACTTCCCTATAATTGTGCTAAAAGTCAGTGAAATAGCATCGTATCTGGTCAAACATAAAACAAATTTGAGTGGAATGTCTTTTGCTTCCCTCTAGGCCTGAGGGCACACATTTTCCTGTAGGCTTAGATTGAAGAGATGGAAAATAGGAGTGGCAATATAGTCCGCTAGAATTCTCAGTAATTTTCCATCCAAGTTGTCAGCACCAACTAATTTGTCATTATTGATAGACAATAATTGTTTCTCTTCCATGCATGAGAGTTAAGTCTCATGCATGGAAACACTGAACAGGTGAGACAGTTACAGTCAGTTATATCCATTATTCCTTTCCACTCTGTCCAGACTTATCCTCTCCAAGCTGATCCAGGAGATGGGTTAGGACTTGGTGAGACTGTGGTTGGTCCTGCATAATGTGGTTCCCATGTCTCTTCCAGGATTTAATGGTCTGACAAAGAGGGAATATGACAACTTCTGTTCACTTTATGACATGATGGGCGGCTTTTTGAGCTTCCCTCAGGTCACATACCAAGGAATGTGTGTGTGTGCGTGCGTAGGTGCGTGCACCACTCTCTATTCCCACCAGGTCTGTGTTACATAAACTACTGAAACAAGCGGTTTGTGTTGAAATGGCAGGGCCCAAGATAAGATCTGCTAGAATGATCAAGAACCCACTGCTATGGAGGACAACTGCAGGGTTGTGTTAGAGGTATGTTGACTCTAACCTGGAGAGGATTCCAATATGACAACTCCAGACCTCTGAGAGGGAAGAAGGGATATATCATATATCACTAGGGAGAATGTTTCTCTGTCTAGGATGAAACACACACATACACGCACACCACAGGAGGTTGGTGGCACCTTAGAAAAGGATGGGTTCGTGATAATGGCTGGAGCAGAATAGGTGGAATGGTATCGTATACATCAGACGCATGATTTCCATGTGTTTGATGCCATTCCATTTGCTCCGTTCTGGACATTAGTATAAGCAGCCCTCCCCTCAGCAGTCTCCTGTGACGCATACACACACACAATGGAGGCTGGTGGGAGTAGCTATAGGAGGATGGGCTCATTGTAATGGCTGAAATGGAATTAATGGAATGGAGTCAAACGTGGTTTCCATATGTTTGATGTGTTTGATATACCGCTCCATTTATTACATTCCAGCCATTACATTCCAGCCTATAGCTCCTCCCACACACACACCGGGGCATGGGGTGAGGTCTTCATGCAGCAGCCCAGTTCAAAGGTCAAGCTACTGATTTGACACCTCTTCTAAATAACACACACACTATGTCACCCTTTAGATACCACCACCCTCCCCTTCGAAAACAAATGATATTCTCTCCGCCTCTCTTCCTCCCCCTTAAGTTCCTCTGCCAATTCTCCCTCTTCCCCCCCTCTCCACTTTCTCATCCTCCACTTTCTCATCCTCTCCATGTCTCCCCTTCTCATCCTCATTTCCTCTCTCTTTCTCCCTCTCTCTTCCTCTCCCTCTGTCCCACTCTTCCCTCTCTCCTTCTCTTCATCCTCTTCTCCACCCTACCCTGCTGAAAACTCCCCTGCATAGACCAGCATACATTTCAAGATGGCCTAGCTGGTTATGCTGGCTGACCAGCATGGTCAAGGTCAAGTTGATCTGACCAGCATGGTCTAGCTGGTTATGCTGGCAGACCAGCATGGTCTAGCATCAAGGGTGGGCTATTCCAGACCTCGAGGGCCTGATTGGTGTCACAGTTTTGCCCCAGTCCCAGCTAACACACCTGACTCCAATAATCATCATCATGATCTTCAGTTTAAAATGCAATTTTATTAATCAGCTTTGTTTGCTAGGGATGGAAAAGAAGTGTGACACACCAATCAGGCCCTCGAGGACTGGAGTTGCCCACCCCTGGTCTAGCTGGTTATGCTAGCAGAACAGCTTTCATTGTACTTTCACTGGTGACCAGCCTTGGTTGTGTTTTTCTCTGGTGACCAGCCTTGGTTGTGTTTTTCTCTGGTGACCAGCCTTGGTTGTGTTTTTCTCTGGTGACCAGCCTTGGTTGTGTTTTTCTCTGGTGACCAGCCTTGGTTGTGTCTTTTCTCTGGTGACCAGCCTTGGTTGTGTTTTTCTCTGGTGACCAGCCTTTGTTGTGTTTTTCTCTGGTGACCAGCCTTGGTTGTGTTTTTCTCTGGTGACCAGTCTTGGTTGTGATTTTCTCTGGTGACCAGCCTTGGTTGTGTTTTTCTCTGGTGACCAGCCTTGGTTGTGTTTTTCTCTGGTGACCAGCCTTGGTTGTGTCTTTTCTCGTTAGACACTAGTGACCAGCATAAGCAAAACCAGCATCAAGTCACATTATGCTGGTTTGCAAAGTGATGTTTAATTTCTATTGGAATCCAGACAAAATGGGATGCCTGCCAGGGTTAGAACGATACATTAGATACATCATTTAAACTGGAATAACCATTTCAGTAACGGGTGCAATAAGTCCAACTAACAGATTGGATTACTTAAAAAAAAATTGGTATTTATCTTTGTGTAGCATAACATACATTTATTGATTGATTCATTAATCTATATACTGTACATGCAAAAACCCAGATATTGAAACAAACAATTCAAAAATATATAATAGCATTAGAGCCTGCTGGGAAATATGATAATGCTGGGCATGGTTTTGCAGAGCAGCAGAATTCTGATTACTTGGGAGTCAACCTCACTTGGGATTTGAACTCACAACCTTCCAGTTACCCGCAACCTGCATCTCCTGCAGGTGTGACAAAGATTGTTAAAAGATTACAACCAATAGACATTGTGTCATTTGTCACTATGGCGGAACCATTTTGGGTACCACATAAAACCCGCTGTATTTATTAAGGATCCGGATTACCTGCGGTCTTCCTGGAGTCCAGCAACATTAAGGCAGTTATATACAACTTAAAACCCGACACACACTTCCGGGTTGGAGCGAGCGGTCGCATCTGCACTCGGTCCGCAGGTAGTATTACATTTCATTACATTTCATTATAGTACAACGGTTTGATTTGTCTAATCTTATCAATTTCTTCTGGCTAGCTACACAGCCTCTTTGTTTCATAGATAATTGCGTAATTATCGTATTTCTCTCCTAACGCAGTCTACACTGCCCTGAGCTAGCCAGCTAGCGTCCACCGTTAGCTAGTCCACCGTCTACCGATTATCAGCACAACTATTACACTCAACTGAACGACTTGATTAGTGTAGTGTTAGCTAGCTACATAGTTGTCTTTGCTGTCTTCGTACCCAAGATAATTGGGTAGTTTAGAGTGTGTAGTTTTATGTCGTTTAACATAGGAGACTCTGCTAGCTAGCCAACAGCTAGCCAACGTCTGAACAGAACTTCTGCACTCAACAATCCGCCGCATTTCGCTTCGCTCCACAGGTAGTATCACATTTTTCATTTCATTTCATTACAGTACAACGGCTTGATTTGTTTGATCGTGGTGACCAGCTAGCTTCTTTGTATCAAAGATAATTGTTAGTCTAGAGCTGGTTAGTTAGCCAGCTATTGTCGTTCTTTTACGCAACGTAACGTAATCAACACTGCTAGCTAGCCAGCTGGCCCCGAATAACAGCACAGTAGAAACTATTACACTCAACGGAACGACTTGATTAGTGTAGTGTCAACAACGCAGCCAATGCCAACTAGCCTACTTAGTCAACAACGAGCCTCTGCCAGCTAGCCTACTTCAGCAGTACTGTATCATTTTAATCATTTTAGTCAATAAGATTCTTGCTACGTAAGCTTAACTCTCTGAACACTCGTGACGTGGTCCACTTGTCATTCCAATCTCCTTTGCATTAGCGTAGCCTCTTGTGTAGCCTGTCAACTATGTGTCTGTCTATCCCTGTTCTCTCCTCTCTGCACAGACCATACAAACGCTCCACACCGACCAATCTGCCCAGCGCGCACGACCCACGTGGAGTTCCAGGTCTCCGTGCCTCTGGAACTGCCGATCTCGGCCAACAAGGCAGAGTTCATCTCCGCCTATGTCTCCCTCCAGTCCCTCGACTTCTTGGCACTGACGGAAACATGGATCACCACAGACAACACTGCTACTCCTACTGCTCTCTCTTCGTCTGCCCACGTGTTCTCGCACACCCCGAGAGCTTCTGGTCAGCGGGGTGGTGGCACCGGGATCCTCATCTCTCCCAAGTGGTCATTCTCTTTTCTCCCCTTACCCATCTGTCTATCGCCTCCTTTGAATTCCATGCTGTCACAGTTACCAGCCCTTTCAAGCTTAACATCCTTATCATTTATCGCCCTCCAGGTTCCCTAGAGTTCATCAATGAGCTTGATGCCTTGATAAGCTCCTTTCCTGAGGACGGCTCACCTCTCAAGTTCTGGGCGACTTTAACCTCCCCACGCCTACCTTTGACTCATTCCTCTCTGCCTCCTTCTTTCCACTCCTCTCCTCTTTTGACCTCACCCTCTCACCTTCCCCCTACTCACAAGGCAGGAAATACGCTCGACCTCATCTTTACTAGATGCTGTTCTTCCACTAACCTCGTTGCAACTCCCCTCCAAGTCTCCGACCACTACCTTGTATCCTTTTCCCTCTCGCTCTCATCCAACACTTCCCACACTGCCCCTACTCGGATGGTATCGCGCCGTCCCAACCTTCGCTCTCTCTCCCCCGCTAACTCTCCTCTTCCATCCTATCATCTCTTCCCTCTGCTCAAACCTTCTCCAACCTATCTCCTGATTCTGCCTCCTCAACCCTCCTCTCCTCCCTTTCTGCATCCTTTGACTCTCTATGTCCCCTATCCTCCAGGCCGGCTCGGTCCTCCTCCCCGCTCCGTGGCTCGAGACTCATTGCGAGCTCACAGAACAGGCTCCGGGCAGCCGAGCGGAAATGGAGGAAAACTCGCCTCCCTGCGGACCTGACATCCTTTCACTCCCTCCTCTCTACATTTTCCTCTTCTCTCTCTGCTGCTAAAGCCACTTTCTAAAATTCCAAGCATCTGCCTCTAACCCTAGGAAGCTCTTTGCAACCTTCTCCTCCCTCCTGAATCCTCCTCCCCCTCCCCCCTCCTCCCTCTCTGCAGATGACTTCGTCAACCATTTTGAAAAGAAGGTCGACGACATCCGATCCTCGTTTGCTAAGTCAAACGACACCGCTGGTTCTGCTCACACTGCCCTACCCTGTGCTCTGACCTCTTTCTCCCCTCTCTCTCCAGATGAAATCTCGCGTCTTGTGACGGCCGGCCGCCCTACAACCTGCCCGCTTGACCCTATCCCCTCCTCTCTTCTCCAGACCATTTCCGGAGACCTCCTCCCCTACCTCACCTCGCTCATCAACTCATCCCTGACCGCTGGCTACGTCCCTTCCGTCTTCAAGAGAGCGAGAGTTGCACCCCTTCTGAAAAAACCTACACTCGATCCCTCCGATGTCAACAACTACAGACCAGTATCCCTTCTTTCTTTTCTCTCCAAAACTCTTGAACGTTCCTTGGCCAGCTCTCCCGCTATCTCTCTCAGAATGACCTTCTTGATCCAAATCAGTCAGGTTTCAAGACTAGTCATTCAACTGAGACTGCTCTTCTCTGTATCACGGAGGCGCTCCGCACTGCTAAAGCTAACTCTCTCTCCTCTGCTCTCATCCTTCTAGACCTATCGGCTGCCTTCGATACTGTGAACCATCAGATCCTCCTCTCCACCCTCTCCGAGTTGGGCATCTCCGGCGCGCCCACGCTTGGATTGCGTCTACCTGACAGGTCGCTCCTACCAGGTGGCGTGGCGAGAATCCGTCTCCACACCACGTGCTCTCACCACTTGTCCCCCAGGGCTCTGTTCTAGGCCCTCTCCTATTCTCGCTATACACCAAGTCACTTGGCTCTGTCATAACCTCACATGGTCTCTCCTATCATTGCTATGCAGACGACACACAATTAATCTTCTCCTTTCCCCCTTCTGATGACCAGGTGGCGAATCGCATCTCTGCATGTCTGGCAGACATATCCGTGTGGATGACGGATCACCACCTCAAGCTGAACCTCGGCAAGACGGAACTGCTCTTCCTCCCGGGGAAGGACTGCCCGTTCCATGATCTCGCCATCACGGTTGACAACTCCATTGTGTCCTCCTCCCAGAGCGCTAAGAACCTTGGCGTGATCCTGGACAACACCCTGTCGTTCTCAACTAACATCAAGGCGGTGGCCCGTTCCTGTAGGTTCATGCTCTACAACATCCGCAGAGCACGACCCTGCCTCACACAGGAAGCGGCGCAGGTCCTAATCCAGGCACTTGTCATCTCCCGTCTGGATTACTGCAACTCGCTGTGGCTGGGCTCCCTGCCTGTGCCATTAAACCCCTACAACTCATCCAGAACGCCGCAGCCCGTCTGGTGTTCAACCTTCCCAAGTTCTCTCACGTCACCCCGCTCCTCCGCTCCCTCCACTGGCTTCCAGTTGAAGCTCGCAAAAGACCATGGTGCTTGCCTACGGAGCTGTGAGGGGAACGGCACCTCAGTACCTCCAGGCTCTGATCAGGCCCTACACCCAAACAAGGGCACTGCGTTCATCCACCTCTGGCCTGCTCGCCTCCCTACCACTGAGGAAGTACAGTTCCCGCTCAGCCCAGTCAAAACTGTTCGCTGCTCTGGCCCCCCAATGGTGGAACAAACTCCCTCACGACGCCAGGACAGCGGAGTCAATCACCACCTTCCGGAGACACCTGAAACCCCACCTCTTTAAGGAATACCTAGGATAGGATAAAGTAATCCCTCTCACCCCCCCTCCCCCTGAAAAGATTTAGATGCACTACTGTTCCACTGGAGGTCATAAGGTGAATGCACCAATTTGTAAGTCGCTCTGGATAAGAGCGTCTGCTAAATGACTTAAATGTAAATGTAAATGTAAAATACTACATGACATTACATTTCACAACACAAGTCTGTTCCCTCAGGCCACTACTCTACTATCACATATCTACAGTACATAACTCATGTCTACGTGTGCGTAGAGTGAGTGTCTTATGTGTATGTGTGTCTGTGCCTGTGTGTGTGTCTTTTCACAGTCCCGCTGTTCCATAAGTTGTATTTTTATCCATTTTTAAAAATCTGATTCTACTCCTTGCATCAGTTGCCTGATGTGGAATAGAGTTCCATGTAGCCATGGCTCTATGTAGTACTGTGCGTCTCCCATAGTCTGTTCTGGACTTGGGGACTGGGAAGAGACTTTTGGTGGCCTGTCTTGTGCTGGATGCATGGGACACATGGGTGTCCGAGCTGTGTGCTAGTAGTTTTAACAGACACCTCAGTGCATTCAGCATGTCAACACTTCTTACAAAAACAAGTAGTGATGAAGTCAATCTCTCATCCACTTTGAGCCATGAGAGATATACATGCATATTATTAATGTTAGCTCTCTGTGTACATTTAAGGGCCAGCCGTGCTGCCTTGTACTGAGCCAATTGTAATTTTCCGAGGTCCCTCTTTGTTGGTACTTGACCACACAGGAATCCAGGTGCAACAAAACTAGAGAGCCTGTAGGACCTGCCTTGTTGATAGTGTTGTTAAATTTGTACTTGTAGGGTAGGGGAAGCCTTTTGAGTTCCATTTAGAACCCTCTAATGAAGAACCCTCTGGTTCCAGGTAGAACCAATGACAGGTTCTACGGTTATTCTTATAGGATACTTCAGATGTGCTTATGGCACACACTGTTTAAAAGTACCTGTAACTTGACAGTAAGTTATTGGCTACTGAGTTGCAGTAAGAAATACAGTATTTGTACAGCTGAATTAAGGTGTTCCTGTTGTAAAACTAGTTTTTGTTTACCTTACTTTCACTGCACTTTGTTATTGTAAAATTCACAGTAACTTACTGATCTCTGTCATGCACCTGATGGTGTAGCAGGAAGGTCAGTTTGCTGCCAACCTGGAGTTTGAGGCCAGGTGAGGTTGGCTCCCATGTGTGCTCACCACAAAGAATGTTTAATAGTAGTCACTTAATGTTATAATCGTTCTTGTAATAATCATGTACCCTAATTTTGAGGGTGTGTGGTTCTGTGGCAGTCGGTTTCGTTCAAGATGAAGGAGGATAATCTTTTTGTTTTTCATGAGCATGGCCTTATTTCTATTACAGCATATTGGATGACTGTCATTCATATCCATTAACCCAGTTCAATGTAACATCAATAGATTTAGGCTACTACATTATACTAAAATGTTCCCTGTACCCATCATTAGGTTGCTACAACCTAGCCTATGAATGAAAGTTTACAATGTAAGTGCACAGGTCGAGACAATTTTGAGTAATCAAGGTGACAGACAGTAACACATTCAATACCAGTTCTGTACTCTAGCACTTTGAATTTGAAAGGATACAATGACAATGAGGGTGAAGTGCAGCACTGTCAGCTTTCACTAACAACACAAATGAATACACCTGCCTAACGACACACATCTGTGAAGCCAATTCAACAAATACTTGTAGTACCTTAAAATGGGGGGTCCATGTACAAAAGGTGCTGTCATTTCTAAACCTCAAATGTAAGCTGACAGTCTGCACTTCACCCTCATTGTCATTGTATCCTTTCAAACTCAAAGTGCTAGGGTACAGAACCAAAATAACCAAAAAATGGTCACTGTCCAATGAATTATGGTGCTCACTGTATAATTCCTTCTAGCATCTATCTTCTTGCTCTCCTCCGCTCACCTTTTCCCTTCGCCAGTGGACTTCAGTGCACAACACATCAGCTGTCTGTGACCAGGCGAAAAAAAACACATTTCCAAGCCAAACCTTCATATCATGACCGCTAACTGCTACACATCATAGTCAACATAGCTATTTAAACTAACGTGTTAGTAAACCCGCTACAATCATGCAGTACAGTGTATACAGTTAGCAGTAAGCAGTTTAGCAGTTACACCGGAGGGCATACATTTATAAAACCAAAAGCTTACCATGACTTGGAAGAGTTCCAGTGTTGGATAGCCATACACAGCTAGCTAACATATTTTGCCTCTCTCTTTGAGCCGGGTGTTTGAGTAGTCCAAACCAGCTAGCTGCATTTGATGCTAGCTAAGCAAGTGAAAGTTTTGGTAGAAATCTATTTGTTCAGAACTGTTAAAGTATTGTCTTTCTCTCTCTTTGAGTCAATGACTCACTGCAGTGTTATGCACTGCAGTGCTAGCTAGCTAGCTGTAGCTTATGCATTCAGTACTAGATTAATTATCTGATCCTTGGGTGGACAACATGTCAGTTCATGCTGCAAGGGCTCTGATAGGTTGGAGAATATACTCCTGAAGTTGTCATAATTACTGAGTAAGTCTATGAAAGGCGATGATAACCATTAGCCTCCTAGGTTTTGTATTGAAGTCATTGTACCCAGAGGAGGATAGAAGCTAGCAGTACTCTGTAGGGTATCACCATGGTTAAGCCAGAGTACTGCTGAGGGTACTTCAGACCTTCATTTCAAAACAGTGTGTTTAAATCAATTATTTGGTGATGTGAATATATTTAGCATAGTTTTATCTAACATAATACATTTGAAATATATAACTATTAAAATGTTTCTGAAATTCACTGAGGAGGATGGTCCTCCCATTCCTCTTCCGAGGAGCTTCCACTGGTGTGGATACAGTTGAAGTCGGAAGTTAGGTTTCAACCACTCCACAAATTTCTTTTTAACAAACTATAGTTTTGGCAAGTTGGTTAGGAGATCTACTTTGTGCATGACACAAGTAAATTTTCTAACAATTGTTTACAGACAGATTATTTCACTTATAATTCATTTTATCACAATTCCAGTGGGTCAGAAGTTTACATACACTAAGTTGACTGTGCCTTTAAACAGTTTGGAAAATTCCATGATGTCATGACTTTAGAAGCTTCTGATCATTTGAGTGAATTAGAGGTGTAGCTGTGGATGTATTTCAACACCTACCTTCAAACTCAGTGCCTCTTTGCTTGACATCATAGGAAAATCAAAAGAAATCAGCCAAGACGTCAGAAAAAAAATTGTAGACCTCCACAAGCCTGGTTCATTCTTGGGAGCAATTTCCAAACGCCTGAAGGTACCACGTTCATCTGTACAATCAATAGTACAGAAGTATAAACACCATGGGACCATGCAACCATCATATCGCTTAGGAAGGAGACGCGTTCTGTCTCCTAGAGATGAATGTACTTAGGTGCGAAAAGTGCAAATCCATCCCAGAACAACAGCAAAGGACCTTGTGAAGATGCTGGAGGAAACAGGTACAGTAATCTCCACAGTAAAACGAGTCCTATATCGACATAACCTGAAAGGCCGCTCAGCAAGGAAGAAGTCGCTGCTCCAAAACCGCCATAAAAAAGTCAGACTACAGTTTGCAACTGCACATGAGGACAAAAATTGTACTTTTTGGAGAAATGTCCTCTGGTCTGATGAAACAAAAATAGAACTCTTTGTTCCAAATGACCATTGTTATGTATTGAGAAAAAGGGGGATGCTTGCAAGCCGAAGGTATACCATCCCAACTGTGAAGCACGGGGGTGGCAGCATCATGTTGTGGGGGTGCTTTGCTGCAGGAGGGACTGGTGCACTTCACAAAATATGTGGATATATTGAAGCAACATCTCAAGACATCAGGAAGTTAAAGCTTGGTCGCAAATGGGTCTTCCAAATGGACAATGACCCCAAGCATTCTTCCAAAGTTGTGGCAAATTTGGCTTAAGGACATCAAAGTCAAGGTATTGGAGTGGCCATCACAAAGCCCTGACCTCAATTCTATAGAACATTTGTAGGTAGAACTGAAAAAGCGTGCGTGAGCAAGGAGGCCTACAAACCAGCTCTGTCAGGAGGAATGTGCCAAAATCCACCAAACCTATTGTGGGAAGCTTGTGGAAGGCTACCTAAAACATTTGACCCAAGTTAAACAATTTAAAGGCAATGCTACCAAATACTAACTGAGTGTATGTAAACTGACCCACTGGGAATGTGATGAAAGAAATGCAAGCTGAAAAAATAATTCTCTCTACTATTATTCTGACATTTCACATTCTTAAAATAAAGTGGTGATCCTGACTGACCTAAAACACTGAATATTTACTAGGATTAAATGTCAGGAATTGTGAAAAACTGAGTTTAAATGTATTTGGCTAAGGTGTATGTAAACTTCTGACTTCAACTGTATATGTTCTTGGTAATAAAGATGCACTTGGTGGCACTACTGAAACATTAATGCACTTCTGCCCAAAAGCTTGCAAGTTCAAATCCCCAAAGCATTTATGCACACTTTACATTAAATGTCCCTGAGCACTACCATTTTTTTTTTTTTTTTTTTTTTTACTAATTCAATTTGTTTCTTGGACTTATTGCACCAGTTACTGAAATGGTTCTCATTTATTCATGTTTCTAATCCTGTTAGTTATTCTGAATCCAGATTGTTGGTGAATAAAATATTTTTTTTTTGCTATTGCCACTCAGGCTCGATTCCAATAGGAAGTTGACATCACTTTGCAAGCCGGTATTTTGAATATGCTGGTACGCTGCTGACCAGTGTCAGAAACACACCGAAGGCTGGCCACCAGCTAAAACACACCGACGGCTGGTCACCAGCTAAAACACAATGAAGGCTGGTCACCAGCTAAAACACAACGACGGCTGGTCACCAGCTAAAACACAATGAAGGCTGGCCACCAGCTAAAACACACCGACGGCTGGTCACCAGCTAAAACACAACGACGGCTGGTCACCAGCTAAAACACAATGAAGACTGGCCACCAGCTAAAACACACCGACGGCTGGTCACCAGCTAAAACACAATGAAGGCTGGCCACCAGCTAAAACACAACGACGGCTGGTCACCAGCTAAAACACAATGAAGGCTGGCCACCAGCTAAAACACACCGACGGCTGGTCACCAGCTAAAACACAATGAAGGCTGGTCACCAGCTAAAACACAATGAAGGCTGGTCACCAGCTAAAACACAACGACGGCTGGTCACCAGCTAAAACACAACAACGGCTGGTCACCAGCTAAAACACACCGACGGCTGGTCACCAGCTAAAACACAATGAAGGCTGGTCACCAGCTAAAACACAACGACGGCTGGTCACCAGCTAAAACACAACGACGGCTGGTCACCAGCTAAAACACAATGAAGGCTGGCCACCAGCTAAAACACAACGACGGCTGGTCACCAGCTAAAACACAATGAAGGCTGGCCACCAGCTAAAACACACCGACGGCTGGTCACCAGCTAAAACACAATGAAGGCTGGCCACCAGCTAAAACACACCGACGGCTGGTCACCAGCTAAAACACAATGAAGGCTGGCCACCAGCTAAAACACAACGACGGCTGGCCACCAGCTAAAACACAACGACGGCTGGTCACCAGCTAAAACACAATGAAGGCTGGCCACCAGCTAAAACACACCGACGGCTGGTCACCAGCTAAAACACAATGAAGGCTGGTCACCAGCTAAAACACAATGAAGGCTGGTCACCAGCTAAAACACAACGACGGCTGGTCACCAGCTAAAACACAACAACGGCTGGTCACCAGCTAAAACACACCGACGGCTGGTCACCAGCTAAAACACAATGAAGGCTGGTCACCAGCTAAAACACAACGACGGCTGGTCACCAGCTAAAACACAACGACGGCTGGTCACCAGCTAAAACACAACGACGGCTGGTCACCAGCTAAAACACAATGAAGGCTGGCCACCAGCTAAAACACAACGACGGCTGGTCACCAGCTAAAACACAATGAAGGCTGGCCACCAGCTAAAACACACCGACGGCTGGTCACCAGCTAAAACACAATGAAGGCTGGCCACCAGCTAAAACACAACGACGGCTGGCCACCAGCTAAAACACAACGACGGCTGGTCACCAGAGAAACACAATGAAGGCTGGCCACCAGCTAAAACACAATGAAGGCTGGCCACCAGCTAAAACACAACGACGGCTGGTCACCAGTTAAAACACACCGACGGCTGGTCACCAGCTAAAACACAATGAAGGCTGGCCACCAGCTAAAACACAACGACGGCTGGTCACCAGCTAAAACACAATGAAGGCTGGCCACCAGCTAAAACACACCGACGGCTGGTCACCAGCTAAAACACAATGAAGGCTGGCCACCAGCTAAAACACACCGACGGCTGGTCACCAGCTAAAACACAATGAAGGCTGGCCACCAGCTAAAACACAACGACGGCTGGCCACCAGCTAAAACACAACGACGGCTGGTCACCAGCTAAAACACAATGAAGGCTGGCCACCAGCTAAAACACAATGACGGCTGGTCACCAGCTAAAACACAATGAAGGCTGGTCACCAGCTAAAACACAATGAAGGCTGGTCACCAGCTAAAACACAACGACGGCTGGTCACCAGCTAAAACACAACAACGGCTGGTCACCAGCTAAAACACACCGACGGCTGGTCACCAGCTAAAACACACCGACGGCTGGTCACCAGCTAAAACACAATGAAGGCTGGTCACCAGCTAAAACACAACGACGGCTGGTCACCAGCTAAAACACAACGACGGCTGGTCACCAGCTAAAACACAATGAAGGCTGGCCACCAGCTAAAACACAACGACGGCTGGTCACCAGCTAAAACACAATGAAGGCTGGCCACCAGCTAAAACACACCGACGGCTGGTCACCAGCTAAAACACAATGAAGGCTGGCCACCAGCTAAAACACACCGACGGCTGGTCACCAGCTAAAACACAATGAAGGCTGGCCACCAGCTAAAACACAACGACGGCTGGCCACCAGCTAAAACACAACGACGGCTGGTCACCAGCTAAAACACAATGAAGGCTGGCCACCAGCTAAAACACACCGACGGCTGGTCACCAGCTAAAACACAATGAAGGCTGGTCACCAGCTAAAACACAATGAAGGCTGGTCACCAGCTAAAACACAACGACGGCTGGTCACCAGCTAAAACACAACAACGGCTGGTCACCAGCTAAAACACACCGACGGCTGGTCACCAGCTAAAACACAATGAAGGCTGGTCACCAGCTAAAACACAACGACGGCTGGTCACCAGCTAAAACACAACGAAGGCTGGTCACCAGCTAAAACACAACGACGGCTGGTCACCAGCTAAAACACAATGAAGGCTGGCCACCAGCTAAAACACAACGACGGCTGGTCACCAGCTAAAACACAATGAAGGCTGGCCACCAGCTAAAACACACCGACGGCTGGTCACCAGCTAAAACACAATGAAGGCTGGCCACCAGCTAAAACACAACGACGGCTGGCCACCAGCTAAAACACAACGACGGCTGGTCACCAGAGAAACACAATGAAGGCTGGCCACCAGCTAAAACACAATGAAGGCTGGCCACCAGCTAAAACACAACGACGGCTGGTCACCAGTTAAAACACAATGACGGCTGGTCACCAGCTAAAACACAATGAAGGCTGGCCACCAGCTAAAACACAACGACGGCTGGTCACCAGCTAAAACACAATGAAGGCTGGCCACCAGCTAAAACACACCGAACCAGCTAAAACACAATGAAGGCTGGCCACCAGCTAAAACACCAGGCTGGTCACCAGCTAAAACACAATGAAGGCTGGCCACCAGCTAAAACACAACGACGGCTGGCCACCAGCTAAAACACAATGAAGGCTGGTCACCAGCTAAAACACAATGAAGGCTGGCCACCAGCTAAAACACACCGACGGCTGGTCACCAGCTAAAACACAATGAAGGCTGGTCACCAGCTAAAACACAATGAAGGCTGGTCACCAGCTAAAACACAACGACGGCTGGTCACCAGCTAAAACACAACAACGGCTGGTCACCAGCTAAAACACACCGACGGCTGGTCACCAGCTAAAACACAATGAAGGCTGGTCACCAGCTAAAACACAACGACGGCTGGTCACCAGCTAAAACACAACGACGGCTGGTCACCAGCTAAAACACAACGACGGCTGGTCACCAGCTAAAACACAATGAAGGCTGGCCACCAGCTAAAACACAACGACGGCTGGTCACCAGCTAAAACACAATGAAGGCTGGCCACCAGCTAAAACACACCGATCTGGTCACCAGCTAAAACACAATGAAGGCTGGCCACCAGCTAAAACACCCGAGGCTGGTCACCAGCTAAAACACAATGAAGGCTGGCCACCAGCTAAAACACAACGACGACTGGCCACCAGCTAAAACACAACGACGGCTGGTCACCAGAGAAACACAATGAAGGCTGGCCACCAGCTAAAACACAATGAAGGCTGGCCACCAGCTAAAACACAACGACGGCTGGTCACCAGTTAAAACACAATGACGGCTGGTCACCAGCTAAAACACAACGACGGCTGGTCACCAGCTAAAACACAACGACGGCTGGTCACCAGCTAAAACACAACGACGGCTGGTCACCAGCTAAAACACAACGACGGCTGGTCACCAGTTAAAACACAACGACGGCTGGTCACCAGCTAAAACACAACGACGGCTGGTCACCAGCTAAAACACAATGAAGGCTGGCCACCAGCTAAAACACAACGACGGCTGGCCACCAGCTAAAACACAATGAAGGCTGGCCACCAGCTAAAACACAATGAAGGCTGGTCACCAGCTAAAACACAACGACGGCTGGTCACCAGCTAAAACACAACGACGGCTGGTCACCAGCTAAAACACAACGACGGCTGGTCACCAGTAAAAACACAATGAAAGCTGGTCACCAGAGAAACACAATGAAGGCTGGTCACCAGAGAAACACAATGAAGGCTGGTCACCAGAGAAACACAATGAAGGCTGGTCACCAGAGAAACACAACGACGGCTGGTCACCAGCTAAAACACAATGAAGGCTGGCCACCAGCTAAAACACAACGACGGCTGGCCACCAGCTAGAACACAATGAAGGCTGGCCACCAGCTAAAACACAATGAAGGCTGGTCACCAGCTAAAACACAACGACGGCTGGTCACCAGAGAAACACAATGAAGGCTGGCCACCAGCTAAAACACAACGACGGCTGGTCACCAGCTAAAACACAACGACGGCTGGTCACCAGTAAAAACACAATGAAAGCTGGTCACCAGAGAAACACAATGAAGACTGGTCACCAGAGAAACACAATGAAGGCTGGTCACCAGAGAAACACAATGAAGGCTGGTCACCAGAGAAACACAATGAAGGCTGGTCACCAGAGAAACACAATGAAGGCTGGTCACCAGCCTATGCTGGACTATGCTGTTTTTATTTCAGCAGGGTCTCTTATCCTCTCTCATCCTGTCTCCCACTCTCTCCCGCTCTCCTGCTCCCCCCCCATCTCCCCCAAGCCTGTGGAATCCCAGCCCCATCTACCTAAGTGTCACTGAGGAATGTTCCATCATTGAAATGGGGGAGAATGGCTGTGGCTAATATATAACCAATTACCCCGGGGACATTTCCTGTTTGTCCTTTGAGCTCCACCACAGCCTCAAAGTGCCAATTAGGCCCGGAATGCCAGAACATGGCTACTATTTGGCAGGGGTCAGCGCACCAGTGACCTCACATTCTAAAGGACTATTGTTCCCAGGCCCAGAGAGACTCCACAAGACACACACAGATAGAGATAGAGAAATGCACATACACACACTGCCCTGGCCCCTGGTGGACCGACATCAAGACCCCGCTTTGTTTAAATAGCATTTGCCCACACAGCCACCCTCCATGCAAGGGATTAAACAAGGTGTGTGTCCAGCGTAGAATTGCATTGTGAATGTTTGGCAGATATTAGATTGGCTGATGGAAAAAACTCATGAATTTCACATATGAACAGGTGATCTCGCATGATGTCATATGATCGCATGTGATTTAATTTGAAGTTAATGTGATAACATGTGAAGCAACGTGATAACGTAAAACTACACCTGACAACATGTGAGCACGTAAAACTACACCTGACAACATGTGAGCACGTAAAACTACACCTGACAACATGTGATAAGGTAAAACTACACCTGACAACATGTGAGCACGTAAAACTACACCTGACAACATGTGAGCACGTAAAACTACACCTGACAACACGTGAGCACGTAAAACTACACCTGACAACACGTGAGCACGTAAAACTACACCTGACAACATGTGAGCACGTAAAACTACACCTGACAACACGTGAGCACGTAAAACTACACCTGACAACATGTGAGCACGTAAAACTACACCTGACAACATGTGAGCACGTAAAACTACACCTGACAACATGTGAGCACGTAAAACTACACCTGACAACATGTGAGCACGTAAAACTACACCTGACAACATGTGATAAGGTAAAACTACACCTGACAACATGTGAGCACGTAAAACTACACCTGACAACATGTGAGCACGTTAAAACACAATCTCATGTGAAATAAATGGGACAACATGGGGAGGCAAAATTTCAACATGTGATACTATGAATACGATACTGTATTTTGTAGCTAAATTCATGCATTAATGTGAAAGGACACTATGATGCTGTATCTTGATTACTTGGGAATCACCCTGCCTCAGGATTTGAAGTCCTCACCTGTTGGTTGCTAGCTACAGTACCTGGAGTTCCTGCTGTGCCACCAGGTCAGTGGAAATAATGGAGATTGGCTATATGTTTATTGCCAAGAATACACTTCTGCATTTTGCCTGAAGTTGCAGTAAAATAAAGCAAATATATACAACAACTTGAAGGTGTTATTTCCATAAAATGAGAGTCTTTTGCTGTACTCTGATTTAAGTTACTGAAAGATCTTGTATAGTGACCACAATTGGGACTTAGAAGGGATAGGAACTCAAAACCTCTCTGTCGCTAGAAACCTGAAATATCCTGCTACAGTGCAGCTACACCAACAGATCTGTGAGCATGAAAGAGATATTGTATGATCACAGACATTGGCAAGAATGCATTTCTGCACTTTGCTGAGTGCTGTCCAGAATCAAGTAAAGAATTGTCCAATTATCACCACCAACGTAAAGCTAGCAGTGCAGGACACTTGACATCATAGAGTATATATGAATTCTTTGAAGATTTAAACTGGCAACTTCTTGATAGAGAGTACATCAATGTTTCTGCAGTGCCACCAGGTTATTACTTATTGCTTGGAAAATACACAACATGACCAAATGTATGACCAAAAGACACCTGCTCGTCGAACATCTCATTCCAAAATCATGGGCATTAATATGGAGTTGGTCCCCCCTTTTCTGATATAACAGCCTCCACTCTTCTGGGAAGGGTTTCCACTATATGTTGGAACATTGCTGCAGGGACTTGCTTCCATTCATCCACAAGAGCATCAGTGAGGTCGGGTTCACAGTCGGCTTTCCAATTCATCCCAAGGTGTTTGATGGAGTTGAGGTCAGGGCTCTGTGCAGGTCAGTCAAGTTCTTCCATACCAATCTTGACAATTTCTGTATGGACCTCGCTTTGGGGACGGGGGCATTGTCATGCTGAAACAGGAAAGGGCCTTCACCAAACTGTTGCCACAAAGTTGGAAGCACAGAATCATCTAGAATGTCATTGTGTGGTGTAGTGTCTTAATATAGAGGTTATTGTGCATTTCCCAGTAAGTTAATAGCAACTTTGTCACGTTCTGACCCTAGTTATTGTGTTAATTGTTTGTTTTAGTGTGGTCAGGACGTGAGTTGGGTGGGCATTCTATGTTTTGTGTGTCTAGGTTGTTTTTCTGTGTTCGGCCTAGTATGGTTCTCAATCAGAGGCAGGTGTCGTTAGTTGGTGTCGTTAGTCTCTGATTGAGAATCATACTTAGGTAGCCTGGGTTTCACTGTTGTTTTGTGGGTGATTGTTTCCGTGTCTGTTTCACCACACAGGACTGTTTTGGTCTTTCACATTTGTTGTTTTGTCATTTTAAGTGTTAAGTTTGGATTTGTTATTAAATAAGATGAACACTCACCATGCTGGTCCTCTCTGGAAACTAGTAGTTTGTAAGTTAATTGTAAATTTCACAATTTACTGGAATAGCATTGCCAGTATCCTACAGGACACGTTCTGTCACTAGCAATCTTTTTGGTCTCCCATGAGAGGGAGGTCATCCCAGTTATGTGCTCTGTTGTATTCTATTCATACAAAAAGCTGTCAGTTCTGCAGCCTTGTTAAAGGCTGGCAGCAATTCTGTGGTACATGCACTTATGCCAGCCTTTAACAGTATGAATAGAATACAACAGAGCACATAACTGGGATGACCTCCCTCTCATTTTTTCATTTCTAGCTAGTCACCACATCAGTGTAATACTCACTTTCCTACCAGACCATCAGGCCAATGTGTGTGTTTTTTTTAAATTTTATTTTATTTTTAACCTTTATTTAACTAGGCAAGTCAGTTAAGAACAAATTCTTATTTTCAATGACGGCCTAGGAACAGTGGGTTAACTGCCTGTTCAGGGGCAGAACGACAGATGTGTACCTTGTCAGCTCGGGGCTTGAACTTGCAACCTTCCGGTTACTAGTCCAACGCTCTAACCACTAGGCTACGCTGCCGCCCGTGTGATGGATTAGCTACGTTAAGTTACTGTGAATTTTAGAATTCCCACTTGCAAGTAGTTGACAGTAAGTTATTGTAAATTAAACATTAACTTCTCGTGAAACAGCTGCCATTAAGCTACCGGAAGACGGACAGCAACCTCTTCAAATTGCAACGATTGCAGAACTGATAGTGTCAAAAGAGGTGCTTAATCTTGATCTTTTTCTTCTTCTATGATATCATGGTGGTCCGCAAATGATTGTTTAAGTGCATGCCGCCACCTATTGTGCTGGAATGTACGATCAATCATGATCTGGCCAATTCTGTACAAACATGAAAATAAAATTCTAAACCAAGTAAATCCCTAATTTCTACCACACCACTTCCCATTAAGCTTTTGAATTTTCAGAATCTTCTCTTGCTGAGCATGACTACCACACAATATTAACAATCTACCATTTCCAATGAACCGAGCTAATTTCACTTCACCTACCTCGTTCTCTACGGCATGAGTTACAGGGCCTCACTATCACCACTTTCCACTCCAACACATCATTACTCTTGCTTCCTACCTTGGCCCTCTTTCTGCTTTCTTTACTAGACGCTCCACTGCTTCCTGTATCATGATCTCTCACTTCTTCCTATGTCGTTCCACTACCGACCATTCCGGTCCTTGACCCTCATCCTCTCGCTCCATACCATCAGAACTGACGCCTATATTGTTTGCATTCCAGCACAGCTGTTGCTTCACCAACTTTTTCTCCATTTCATCCACACTGCGTGCCACCATTTCCCAAACAATGGATCAGCTCTACAGGCTTGAACAGCAACAAAGTGCTGCTTTGGCTACACTGAATTACTTTCTGTGATCAACACAAAAATAAAACCAATTAAACTGGTACAACACTCCGACTGACGGTTGGCACAAATACAACATGTTTTAGACCATGCCGCCAATACCGTCCCGCCAGCACATTGCCCCCACCTACAAGTGGAGTATACTGTAGCTGCGTTCACATGCTAGTCGGAACTCAGAAATGTTCGACTTGCTCATTCGTTGAACGTTGCACATGATTAACTACCGGTTAGAAAGTCTGACATTTTTGAGTTTCCTAGTCCCGACTATCACATGAATGCAGCATAATGCACGACTAGGAAAAATCCACTAACAGCATTTTTGGCAGTTAAATGCAACAACAAAACACGATTCATAAAAAGTTATCTATTAATATGGTTTTTGAACACTATAATTTGTTTACAAGCATGATACCTGTACTTTTAGTTTATGGTTTACGCAGCTTGTTGGCCATTATCCAATCAGTTTTTCTCAATGAGTTCAAAACATGTAAATGCATTCAATTGGTATTTACAACTTCACAACTGGTAAATTCCCACATCCCACATGGTTACAAACACAGCACTAAATGTAATATATTGTGTAGAAAAATGTATCCTAAAAGGTTCCGACCAGTACCATGTGAGTTCCTGCATACCTCTGAAGGTACTTTATGTGTACCATTGACCTTTCTATACATCAGAGAACAACACTGTACCGTAACGCAGTTATGCCTCCGACACTGCCAAAACACCAGCTATGCGGGTGTCGGCTATCTCGTTTATGGTTAATCTGATTTAATCTTAAATGTCAAGTTTCACTGATAACTCTTACTTTTTCATTGGTGTTGTCAGATAACCACACAATTATTGACCTGATACCAGGCAACTTTTAGCAAAGTTTAGAAATTTATTCTTGCCGATAACTCTATGGTCAATCTTTATCATGGCCACAAACCTAGTGGCAAAGCAGGAAACAGTTTAGTTACATGTTGAACCACATGATTTCACATGTGAAAAATAGTTTTTGGAGCATTTCACACATGAGAACTTTGGAAACACCTCAAACGTGACAACAAGTTTTTGAAATCATTCACGTTTAATTGTATGTGTTGCAGCTAAAGTATGAACCCACCTGGGGTTTGAACTCACAAGCTCCAAAGTTGAGGTACTCTGACCTTTCCACTGCACCACCAAAGTCTAACATTCTCATACACATCCATTACCTATAATACATCTCTGCACTTAGAAAATGAGTACCATCTGCACTGCTATTTCAGTTATTCTGACTAATCTCTCATCATTGATTACATTTACTTATTTCAGTAATTTGAGGGTTTTCTGTATAATGTTGGTGGGGCATATTATTCTGCTTTAATGTTACACCTGAATCACTATGATAAATATACTCGTTATTCTCGAGTGTATTTTTAATAAAGTGAAATCAGTTATTGACACAGACATGGTGGCATAGCAGGATGATTGGAATGCAGTCAATCAAGAAGTTGTCAATTCAAATCCCAGTTAAGAACATGCTAAATAATAATTACTGAATAAACATACAGTACACAAAGTATGTAAGTTGAAAACACTATACACTAAGTATACCAAACACCTTCCAAATATTAATACGTTACCCCCCTTTTGTCCTCAGAACAGCCTCAATTCATCAGGGCATGGACTCTACAACATTACATTACATTTAAGTCATTTAGCAGACGCTCTTATCCAGAGCGACTTACAAATTGGTTGTTGAAAGCGTTCCACAGGGATGCTGGCCCAAGTCGACTCCAATGCTTCCCACAGTTGTGTCAAGGAAGGAACTATTGAGTGTAATAAAAACAGAAGCGTTGCAGTTTTTGACACAAACCGGTGTGCCTGGCACCTACTACCATACCCTGTTCAAATGCACTTAAATATTTTGTCTTGCCCATTCACCCTCTGAATGGCACAGATACACAATCCATGTCTTAATTGTCTCAAGGCTTAAAAATCCTTCTTTAACCTGTCTCCTCCCCTTCATCTACACTGATTGAAGTGGATTTAACAAGTGACATCAATAAGGGATCATAGCTTTCACCTGGATTTACCTGGTCAGTCTATGTCATGGAAAGAGCAGGTGTGCTTACAGTTTCTCCCAATTGTTTACACACTAAAATTGGAACTTGAAATGCAATCACCGAAACCTGAAACTCATGTACCAAATCCCTAAACCAAGTCTGCAAAATTGCAAGCACAATTCTTGCTTCACACTCAGTTTTCAATTCTATATCACACTTTTTGCAAAACACTACACACAGTTCTCTACATTCAGCCCAACCTGGGCCGCTACACAGTTGCATCTATCATCTGTACATTCAGAATTGAAAACCGGCAAGTTACCTACCATCTACACTATGCTCTTTATGTATGTATGTATACTGCATCAGTAGGCTTATGTTACTCAGTGATTGTTGGCCAATGTTACAGTAATGTCATTTCATATTGAAAGAAAATAGATTATTTTAGTTACTGTAACCAATCATATTTGTGGATCTTCTGCAGAACTGAGAGACGGCCAGGCCATGGTCGAAGACGCGGGCTGTTCACACCAGAACAGGAGACCGCTGTTGTGGACATGGTGGTGGCAAACAATACCATTAGACTATGAGAAATCCAGACAATGAGAAATTGCAGACAACACAATATTCAATAACATTCACCAGGCTTGTCTACATTGGATTGTGTATTACAGTGCAACTGAATCCGGATGAAACAGGTCTACAGGGCTCCATTTGAGCAAAACTCAGCGGGTTAAAGAACAGAGCTATGAATATGTGCAAGTAAGTACTATACTGTGAATTTACTATCATATCAGCACTGTATAGACACATTACAGTACTGTAATCCAGTATATTGTGCCTCACCATATTGACCATCTGTTTCAGAGAGTTGGAGCTGGATGCCCCTGTAATTCAGCACGTTTATATTTACATTAAGGCTGGCTTCAAACTACTGTATCCAAAAGAACATTATTGGCCATTGTGAATGTCCCTGGACAGCGTGGAGGGAATATCACCATGTGTGCAGCCGTTAGCCAGCAAGGTGTCCTCAATCACCATGCCAACCTTGGTCCCTACAACACCACCCTTCTCATCACATTCCTGGACACATTACATGGCATCCTCATTCCAGCTGAGCAGAGGGGTGGACCAGAGCAGCCCAGGTATGTTGTCATCTGGGACGACGTGAGTTTCCACCGGGCTGCTCTGGTCCACAACTGGTTCATCGACCACCCACAATTTATCGTTCTATACCTCCCACCATATTTTTTTCGGCATGGTGATGGAAGGTGTATGACCGCCATCCCCTCGCAGGCATGCCTCTTCTCCAGGCAATGGAGGATGCATGTGGTGAAGTTGACGTGGGGGCTTTCAGCAGCTGGATCCGTCACCCCAGAAGAGTGTCTTTCCCCGCTGTTTAGCCAGGGAGAACATGGCTTGTGACGTAGATGAGCCAAATCCAGATAGCAGATGTTCTGAAAGAGCTGCAAAACCTAGACCCGTACAAATCAGCTGGGCTTGACAATCTGGACCCTCTATTTCTGAAACTATCTGCCGCCATTGTCGCAACCCCTATTACCAGCCTGTTCAACCTCTCTTTCATATCGTCTGAGATCCCCAAGGATTGGAAAGCTGCCGCAGTCATCCCCCTCTTCAAAGGGGGAGACACCCTGGACCCAAACTGCTATAGACCTATATCCATCCTGCCCTGCCTATCTAAGGTCTTCGAAAGCCAAGTCAACAAACAGGTCACTGACCATCTCGAATCCCACCGTACCTTCTCCGCTGTGCAATCTGGTTTCCGAGCCGGTCACGGGTGCACCTCAGCCACGCTCAAGGTACTAAACGATATCATAACCGCCATCGATAAAAGACAGTACTGTGCAGCCGTCTTCATCGACCTCGCCAAGGCTTTCGACTCTGTCAATCACCATATTCTTATCGGCAGACTCAATAGCCTCGGTTTCTCGGATGACTGCCTTGCCTGGTTCACCAATTACTTTGCAGACAGAGTTCAGTGTGTCAAATCGGAGGGCATGCTGTCCGGTCCTCTGGCAGTCTCTATGGGGTGCCACAGGGTTCAATTCTCGGGCCGACTCTTTTCTCTGTATATATCAATGATGTTGCTCTTGCTGCGGGCGATTCCCTGATCCACCTCTACGCAGACGACACCATTCTATATACTTTCGGCCCGTCATTGGACACTGTGCTATCTAACCTCAAACGAGCTTCAATGCCATACAGCACTCCTTCCGTGGCCTCCAACTGCTCTTAAACGCGAGTAAAACCAAATGCATGCTTTTCAACCGATCGCTGCCTGCACCCGCATGCCCGACTAGCATCACCACCCTGGATGGTTCCGACCTTGAATATGTGGACATCTATAAATACCTAGGTGTCTGGCTAGACTGCAAACTCTCCTTCCAGACTCACATCAAACATCTCCAATCGAAAATCAAATCAAGAGTCGGCTTTCTATTCCGCAACAAAGCCTCCTTCACTCACGCCGCCAAGCTTACCCTAGTAAAACTGACTATCCTACCGATCCTCGATTTCGGCGATGTCATCTACAAAATGGCTTCCAACACTCTACTCAGCAAACTGGATGCAGTCTATCATAGTGCCATCCGTTTTGTCACCAAAGCACCTTATACCACCCACCACTGCGACTTGTATGCTCTAGTCGGCTGGCCTCGCTACATATTCGTCGCCAGACCCACTGGCTCAGGTCATCTACAAGTCCATGCTAGGTAAAGCTCCGCCTTATCTCAGTTCACTGGTCACGATGGCAACACCCATCCGTAGCACACGCTCCAGCAGGTGTATCTCACTGATCATCCCTAAAGCCAACACCTCATTTGGCCGCCTTTCGTTCCAGTACTCTGCTGCCTGTGACTGGAACGAACTGCAAAAATCGCTGAAGTTGGAGACTTTTATCTCCCTCACCAACTTCAAACATCAGCTATCCGAGCAGCTAACCGATCGCTGCAGCTGTACATAGTCTATTGGTAAATAGCCCACCCATTTTCACCTACCTCATTCCCATACTGTTTTTATACTGTTTTTTTATTTTTTATTTACTTTTCTGCTCTTTTGCACACCAATATCTCTACCTGTACATGACCATCTGATCATTTATCACCCCAGTGTTAATCTGCAAAATTGTATTATTCGCCTACCTCCTCATGCCTTTTGCACACATTGTATATAGACTGCCCATTTATTTTTCTACTGTGTTATTGACTTGTTAATTGTTTACTCCATGTGTAACTCTGTGTTGTCTGTTCACACTGCTATGCTTTATCTTGGCCAGGTCGCAGTTGCAAATGAGAACTTGTTCTCAACTAGCCTACCTGGTTAAATAAAGGTGAAATAAAAATAAAATAAAAATGAGGTGCTGTGGCCAGACCAAAATAGTGTCAGGATGCAGCCTAATGTCTTTTTTCTTATATTTTGCGTGTGTTTTTGTCTTTTTGTGTTCAGAGTTTTGAAATAATTAGCCACTTTAATAAATAAAAAAAATGTTGTACAGAAAACCATTTGCCTCCCTGACTGTTTTCTCCTGTTGGATATGGAAAGTGTTACATACAAAACACAAAGTTTCACAAATACTGCATTTTGGAGATTAATGTTTGTTACTGTATTGTGTTTATGTATATTTGAGTAGGTATACATTTACTGGAACAATCCTTTCAAACCGGCTACAGTGTAACTGAAATGCAAAAGGCATAACCCTACTGATGGGATCTTCCTAGTAGTGTTTTGTGTTGAGCACCTCAGTGTGTTGTTGGTAGACCGATCTATTCATATGCTGTCATTTTGATGCAAAACATATTTTGGAAAGCGCTAAAACGGTTTTGAATGCAGTGTTTGCATTTGCTAGAGGTTTGTGTTTTGGGGGGAAAATGGGCCAAAGATTCGGCAAACGTGTATAACCTGTAATATGTTGTATACTCGTATGTTAAAAGCACTATGTTAATCATAATGACTCGTCTTTGTTTGCAGGGCCTCACCTGAGAAATATCATCACATTTGAAGTGTTCCAAAAACACATGGCTTCACATGAGGCGAGGGCAATTTATTTTCAAAGTGGCTGCCTACCTGGGCCACAATGTCAGGAATTCTCCTGGATTATTCCGTTCTTTGTGTTCCAGTACAGCTCAGAGGTTCACACATACACACACACACACTTGGAGGTATGCAGTTGCGTTAACAGAAACCTGACCTACCTGATAGATCGAAACTACACCCACACGCTGTTAACCCTTCAACACCTGGCGTGGGAAATAAACCCTGGCATGAGATACCTGCCCTAACACACCAGAGAGAGAGATGCACTGCTGGATAGACGGAGGGAGGGTTGGGTGGACTGTCTAGAAGAGAAGAAAAATGCCACAAAGTTTTTTTCAGTTTCCCTCTTTGGCTCTCTCTTGGCCTTTCATCGGCCGGGCCAGGCTGCTGTGGGGTCAAAGGGCTGTTTGGCTACTGTGAAAACATGATTGCAGCTTTGTTGCCCAATGCATTGGTTTTAAAATATGGAGCTGTCTGTGGGTCCACTCGGTTACAGGTGCAACCGTTGCAAACCTTCACTGCCATGTCCCCTATTCTCTCTGCCACAAAGAGCATGTGAGAGCGAGACCTTGAGTCTTTGTATTTGTTTCATTAGTCCACTGTTGATATGGCCCCAAAATGTTTTACATGTCAGCAGAGTTAATATATTGGACAATCAAGAAGCAAAGTGTCACATGATGCAAAACAAATCAAGTGATTTGAAAAACTGCTGACATGCGAAACATTTTGTGACTGTATAACAGTGGACAAATGAAAAATAAAATACCACAAAGTTTTGGAGTGGATTTTTCCTTTAAGGCCTTTCAATTCTATACCGTGTTTTTTCTACACTGGAGTTTTTACATCAGTGGAGTCTGCTGAGGGTGGACGGCTCATAAGACTGTCTGGAACGGCGTTAATGGAATGGCATCAAACACATAGGAACCATGTCTTCGATAGCGTTCTACTAACTCCACTCCAGCCATTACCACAAGCCCGTCCTCCCCAATTAAGGTGCCACCAACCTCCTGTGTTTCACATGTAGCTTATAGACCTACAGAAATGCTGGGAATTCTTGGCATCAGAAAAAAATATTAGTGTACACAACAGATGGTGTGGAGTCAGCTTCCCTCTAACCACTTTTGAAGAAGTCTGAACGTTGCTTTTGAGGGAGATTATCCTTTTAAAAGGTCTTTATGCTCCAATACATTTATTTTAACTCCGAGGTTCAATTACTTTTTACTCCCATTCCCTCCAAATGTCACAGTCATGTTTTTGTCTATCGTGTGGCTGGTTGGTCTTCTCTTGGTTTTGGCCTGCTGTACTTGGTTATGAAGCTAACAGACTGAGGTCAATGTCATTCTGTCTGATGATGTCACAATAGCTTGTAAAAACCACCTCTGATGTTAGCAGTTAGCATGTAGAACATTTTGTATCAGCTGAAATCTTTAACCATAGAATTTGGAATTAGAATACTAGTAATTTAATATGATCTCTGTCTTTGACTGTGTTTTCAGTGTTCCAAATGGACAGGGTTTCTATAAATTACCAAAGTCAACATGGGGCTAATGTTTGGAGGGTCGATTTTTATCAGTGATATGGAAGTGGAAAGTAACCCAAACTTTCATTGTGCCTACGTTAGATATAGTTGTCTTGTACGGCAAATAATCCAGGAGTGGAAATACACACACCACAGGAGGCTGGTGGCACCTTAATTGAACAGGCTCGGGGTAATGGCTGGAGTGGAATAGGTGGAATGGTATCAAATACATCAATAATGCTATTCCATTCGCTCTGTTCCAGCCATTATTACGAGCTGTCCACCCCTTAGCAGCCTCCACTGACACACACACACACACACACACACACACACACACACACACACACACACACACACACACACACACACACACACACACACACACACACACACACACACACACACACACACACACACACACACACACACACACACACACACACACACAGTGTTACAGTGTAAAAGCTTGAAAGCTAAACTACTTGTTAGTAATGGTCACTGTGCCCTCTGAACAAAACATAAAATCATGAGTCACTGGTGTGTGACTCTTTTGGTTTGTCTAAGACAGGCTACAGTATCTCTCTGTTAGTGGTACAACAACTGAGTGGCTCACTTTTATGACCAATTGGTAGAGCTGTGGTGGAGAAACATGATACAGCCGGGTCAGACCTCTGACGATCTTTGGTCTGGGACTCCAAATGACAGAGTGGTTTCATCGTCAAAAATAAACACTCTTACTCCAGGACACTGCATGGTGACAGTCGTGGAAAAAGAAAACCAGGATCCCCCAAATGTCTACAGATTATGACATTTATTTTGGAGACGTACAAGTAGCTGACGTTTTGACGTAATGCACAGACACACACACACACACTCACACACACTCACACACAATGGCTAAATAGTGGTGCAGACATAGACACACACATGCAAAGTGGAGTGAGACAGGCGCTAGACAGGCTTGTGCTGTGACTCAAACAGAAGCCGTCGTCATCTGGTCAACCAGAAGGTCCAGCGGAACCAACTCTGCTCTGGACACGCACGTGTAGCGGACATCACTGTGCTTACCAACCGTACCACTTCCTCCCTCTCCAGTTCACACCAAGACCCTATCCCAGGACCTCTGCCCCACAAACGCGTGTCTCTAACTTTAACCCTCCTGTAGGTGACCGCCCTCCTGTGCAGTTCTGTTACCCAGTCGCACCACCAAAAAGCAACTCGGTGACGGGAATGGGAACATGTCATGCTGAGGAGTGAGGTTACATTTCCCCATCTGTTACAAACGTAGGCACATCTCTGCCACTGACCATACTATCATATTTCCCAAAGAGGGCAATAACTCCTCTTTTAGACGAGAAAAACTGTATTCATGACAACGCTTCTCAAAACAACAGAAAGGTTATCACCATCAAATCTCACCTGTGACATTGATGTCCTTCACTAGACAGTGAATCTGACACCAGCTTATGCCTCCAAGGCATAACGCACTGCACTGTAGTTCTGCACACCTAGCTATATGAACGATTGGAAAATGCAGACAAGTCTGAAAATACGACTCTCTAACGTATCTCAAACTTCCCGTTTGAGATATCAAGTTCCATACAAGGGGTTTCCTGTTTAATGCACCGTGGTGGAATATGGAAAGACACTGTGTTATGATACTAGAAAGAGAATGGGATTATATGACATACAATGAGGTTCTGTTTCAAATTGAGGTTCTATGGTTCCGGAATTCTTATTCTAGGACTTATTCCAGGCTTTGCAAGGTGGTTAGAGAATAGGACCTTTTTGGTTGTTAATGAATGGCGAGTTCAGGGAAAACCACTATTATGGAGTTAGATACCTGATACACATACAATATATACAAAAGTATGTGGACGCCACTTCACATTAGTGGATTTGGCTATTTCAGCCACAGCCGTTGCGAAAAGGTGTATAAAATCGAGCACACAGCCATGCAATCTCGATAGACAAAGATTGTCAGTAGAATGGTCCGGACTAAAGAGCTTAGTGACTTTCAATGTTGCACAGTCATAGGATGCCACTTTTCCAACAACTCAGTTCATAACATTTCTGCCTTGCTAGAGCTGCCCGTATTGTGAAGTGGAAACGTCTAGGAGCAACAATGGCTCAGCTGTGAAGTGGTAGGCCACGTAAGCTCATAGAATGGGAGTGCTCCGTACACAAAGCAAGGTCCATACAGAAATGGTTTGTCGAGGTCAGTGTGGAAGAACTTGACTGGCATGCACAGAGCCCTGACCTCAACTCCATCAAACACCTCTGGGATGATTTGGAACACTGATTGCAAGGCAGGCCTAATTGCCCAACATCCGTGCCCAACCTCACCAATGCTCTTGTGGCTGAAGGGAAGCAAGTCCCCGCAGAAATGTTCCAAAAATAGTGGTAAACTTTCCCAGAAGAGTGGAGGTTGTTATAGCAGCAGAGGGGGGACCAACTCCATATTACTGTCCATGATTTTGGAACGAGCATGTGTCTACATACCTTTGGTAATGTAGTGTACATACCTACTCAGACTCCAGGATGCTGGCCTTCTAGGCAGAGTTGCAAAGAAAAAGCCATATCTCAGACTGGTAAAAAAAAAAAAAAAAGATTAAGATGGGCAAAAGAACACAGACATTGGACAGAGGAACTCTGCCTAAAAGGCCAGCATCCCGGAGGCGCCTCTTCACTTTTGACCTTGAGACTGGTGTTTTGCTGGCACTATTTAATGAAGCTGCCAGTTGAGGACTTGTTAGGGGTCTGTTTCTCAAACTATACACTCTAATGTACTTGTCCTCTTGCTCAGTTGTGCACCGGGGCCTCCCACTCCTCTTTTTCTATTCTGGTTAGTGCCAGTTTGCGCTGTTCTGTGAAGGGAGTAGTACACAGAGTTGTATGAGATCTTCCATTTCTTGGCAATTTCTCACATGGAATAGCCTTAATTTCTCAGAACAAGAATAGACTGACAAGTTTCAGAAGAAAGTTATTTGTTTCTAGCCATTTTGAGTCTGTTATCGAATCCACAAATGTATCTGATGCTCCAGATACTCAACTAGTTTTAAGAATAATGGGTCTCTGTACACCTATGTAGATATTCCAGCTACAGTAGATATTCCAATAGTAGCTATTCCAGCTACTATTACAATAGTAGTTGGAATATCAGGATCTCACTTGGTGGAGTCAATAGGACGGAAAATGAATAAATGCAACAACATTGTGTTCTCTGTCACTAACAAATACAATCACGGGTGATAACTCTACAATTCCCTCGAAAGGAGCGGCACTCTTGGAAAAAATGCCTTACACCAAGCAGTGTGTTCATTTAACACTGTTCCAGTGTCTATACAAGTCCACACTTTCAATGTCAATTGAACAACCAGCAAGCACTAACTTGCATATACCAACTTCACACAATATTTAAGTAAATGGTCAATAGAATGAATACTTTTGGAAACACCATTGATGCCAAAAAATATCTGTTGCTTTTTGCATTGTAACATTCTTTATGACACAATATATCAGTGTGCGTGGGATGGTCCATATTCCAGACCCTGTCGTCATCATAGCTCTTTATGGTCAGGGACCTGTGTGAAGTAGGCCGCTCTGATAAGGACAGGTGTGTTAACTTACAGTATGAGGGACCGGCATGGCCTTTGATGGGAATTGATTGGATCATCAAAGAGGAACACCGAATGGAGAGAACGGAAAACCTGTAATGGCTTCCCAAACACGTCCTGCGGATGCTCTCTGGACTTCAGTTGCTGCTGTGGAACGTCTGACACAGAGTTAGAACTGCTCTATCAGACTCCAGGCCGGAAGTCGAACTGCCAAGCCACTTGAGTAACTGGGTTACAAGTCTTTGAGTAACAGAGTTTAGTAACCTTTGTCAACGTAGCCATAGGGAAACAATGACCACAGTCTTTGGAACTGCCGCGTAGCCCCCTACTTTATTCATCTGGATACCATATTATCCAATAATATCTATATACATATCTCTATTGATGGCAGAGGAAGGGCACTGCATGAGTGAGAAGCGATAAGGATAGTTCTGACGTTCAAGTATTTTTCCAGCAGCTACAGTTGAATTCGGAAGTTTACATACACCTTAGCCAAATACATTTAAACTCAGTTTTCACAATTGCTGACATTTAATCCTAGTAAAAATTCCCTGTCTTAGGTCAGTTAGGATCACCACTTTATATTAACAATGTGAAATGTCAGAATAATAGTAGAGAGAATGATTTATTTCAGCTTTTATTTCTTTCATCACATTCCCAGTGGGTCAGAAGTTTACATACACTCAATTAGTATTAGGTAGAATTGCCTTTAAATTGTTGAACTTGGGTCAAATGTTTTGGGTAGCCTTCCAGAAGATTCAAAATCAAATCAAATCAAATTTTATTTGTCACATACACATGGTTAGCAGATGTTAATGCGAGTGTAGCGAAATGCTTGTGCTTCTAGTTCCGACAATGCAGTAATAACCAACAAGTAATCTAACTAACAATTCCTAAACTACTGTCTTATACACAGTGTAAGGGGATAAAGAATATGTACATAAGGATATATGAATGAGTGATGGAGCAGAGCAGCATAGGCAAGATACAGTAGATGGTATCGAGTACAGTATATACATATGAGATGAGTATGTAAACGAAGTGGCATAGTTAAGGTGGCTAGTGATACATGTATTACATAAGGATGCAGTCGATGATATAGAGTACAGTATATACGTATGCATATGAGATGAATAATGTAGGGTAAGTAACATTATATAAGGTAGCATTGTTTAAAGTGGCTAGTGATATATTTACATCATTTCCCATCAATTCCCATTATTAAAGTGGCTGGAGTTGTGTCAGTGTGTTGGCAGCAGCCACTCAATGTTAGTGGTGGCTGTTTAACAGTCTGATGGCCTTGAGATAGAAGCTGTTTTTCAGTCTCTCGGTCCCAGCTTTGATGCACCTGTACTGACCTCGCCTTCTGGATGATAACGGGGTGAACAGGCAGTGGCTCGGGTGGTTGATGTCCTTGATGATCTTTATGGCCTTCCTGTAACATCGGGTGGTGTAGGTGTCCTGGAGGGCAGGTAGTTTGCCCCCGGTGATGCGTTGTGCAGACCTCACTACCCTCTGGAGAGCCTTACGGTTGAGGGCGGAGCAGTTGCCGTACCAGGCGGTGATACAGCCCGCCAGGATGCTCTCGATTGTGCATCTGTAGAAGTTTGTGAGTGCTTTTGGTGACAAGCCGAATTTCTTCAGCCTCCTGAGGTTGAAGAGGCGCTGCTGCGCCTTCTTCACGATGCTGTCTGTGTGAGTGGACCAATTCAGTTTGTCTGTGATGTGTATGCCGAGGAACTTAAAACTTGCTACCCTCTCCACTATTGTTCCATCGATGTGGATAGGGGGGTGTTCCCTCTGCTGTTTCCTGAAGTCCACAATCATCTCCTTAGTTTTGTTGACGTTGAGTGTGAGGTTATTTTCCTGACACCACACTCCGAGGGCCCTCACCTCCTCCCTGTAGGCCGTCTCGTCGTTGTTGGTAATCAAGCCTACCACTGTTGTGTCGTCCGCAAACTTGATGATTGAGTTTGAGGCGTGCGTGGACACGCAGTCGTGGGTGAACAGGGAGTACAGGAGAGGGCTCAGAACGCACCCTTGTGGGGCCCCAGTGTTGAGGATTAGCGGGGAGGAGATGTTGTTGCCTACCCTCACCACCTGGGGGTGGCCCGTCAGGAAGTCCAGTACCCAGTTGCACAGGGCGGGGTCGAGACCCAGGGTCTCGAGCTTGATGACGAGCTTGGAGGGTACTATGGTGTTGAATGCCGAGCTGTAGTCGATGAACAGCATTCTCACATAGGTATTCCTCTTGTCCAGATGGGTTAGGGCAGTGTGCAGTGTGGTTGAGATTGCATCGTCTGTGGACCTATTTGGGCGGTAAGCAAATTGGAGTGGGTCTAGGGTGTCAGGTAGGGTGGAGGTGATATGGTCCTTGACTAGTCTCTCAAAGCACTTCATGATGACGGAAGTGAGTGCTACGGGGCGGTAGTCGTTTAGCTCAGTTACCTTAGCTTTCTTGGGAACAGGAAAAATGGTGTCCCTCTTGAAGCATGTCCCTCTTGAAGCATGAACAGCAGACTGGTATAGGGATTGATTGAATATGTCCGTAAACACACCGGCCAGCTGGTCTGCGCATGCTCTGAGGGCGCGGCTAGGGATGCCGTCTGGGCCTGCAGCCTTGCGAGGGTTAACACGTTTAAATGTCTTACTCACCTCGGCTGCAGTGAAGGAGAGACCGCATGTTTTCATTGCAGGCCGTGTCAGTGGCACTGTATTGTCCTCAAAGCGGGCAAAAAAGTTATTTAGTCTGCCTGGGAGCAAGACATCCTGGTCCGTGACTGGGCTGGATTTCTTCCTGTAGTCCATGATTGACTGTAGACCCTGCCACTTGCCTCTTGTGTCTGAGCCGTTGAATTGAGATTCTACTTTGTCTCTGTACTGACGCTTAGCTTGTTTGATAGCCTTGCGGAAGGAATAGCTGCACTGTTTGTATTCGGTCATGTTACCAGACACCTTGCCCTGATTAAAAGCAGTGGTTCGCACTTTCAGTTTCACGCGAATGCTGCCATCAATCCACGGTTTCTGGTTAGGGAATGTTTTAATCGTTGCTATGGGAACGACATCTTCAACGCACGTTCTAATGAACTCGCACACCGAATCAGCGTATTCGTCAATGTTGTTATCTGACGCAATACGAAACATATCCCAATCCACGTGATGGAAGCAGTCTTGGAGTGTGGAGTCAGCTTGGTCGGACCAGCGTTGGACAGACCTCAGCGTGGGAGCCTCTTGTTTTAGTTTCTGTCTGTAGGCAGGGATCAACAAAATGGAGTCGTGGTCAGCTTTTCCGAAAGGGGGGCCGGGGCAGGGCCTTATATGCTTCGCAGAAGTTAGAGTAACAATGATCCAAGGTTTTTCCACCCCTGGTTGCGCAATCGATATGCTGATAAAATTTAGGGAGTCTTGTTTTCAGATTAGCCTTGTTAAAATCCCCAGCTACAATGAATGCAGCCTCCGGATAAATGGTTTCCAGTTTGCAAAGAGTTAAATAAAGTTTGTTCAGAGCCATCGATGTGTCTGCTTGGGGGGGGATATATACGGCTGTGATTATAATCAAAGAGAATTCTCTTGGTAGATAATGCGGTCTACATTTGATTGTGAGGAATTCTAAATCAGGTGAACAGAAGGTTTTGAGTTCCTGTATGTTTCTTTCATCACACCATGTCTCGTTAGCCATAAGGCATAAGCCCCCGCCCCTCTTCTTACCAGAAAGGTGTTTGTTTCTGTCGGCGCGATGCGTGGAGAAACCCGTTGGCTGCACCGCTTCGGATAGCGTCTCTCCAGTGAGCCATGTTTCCGTGAAGCACAGAACGTTACAGTCTCTGATGTCCCTCTGGAATGCTACCCTTGCTCGGATTTCATCAACCTTGTTGTCAAGAGACTCGACATTGGCAAGAAGAATGCTAGGGAGTGGTGCACGGTGTGCCCGTCTCCGGAGTCTGACCAGAAGACCGCCTCGTTTCCCTCTTTTTCGGAGTCGTTTTTTTGGGTCGCTGCATGCGATCCATTCCGTTGTCCTGTTTGTAAGGCAGAACACAGGATCCGCATCGCGAAAAACATATTCTTGGTCGTACTGATGGTGAGTTGACGCTGATCTTATATTCAGTAGTTCTTCTCGACTGTATGTAATGAAACCTAAGATGACCTGGGGTACTAATGTAAGAAATAACACGTAAAAAAAACAAAAAACTGCATAGTTTCCTAGGAACGCGAAGCGAGGCGGCCATCTCTGTCGGCGCCGGAAGTACCACAATAAGTTAGGTGAATTTTGGCCCATTCCTCCTGACAGAGCTGGTGTAACTGAATCAGGTTTGCAGGCCTCCTTGCTCGCACACGCTTTTTCAGTTTTGCCCACAAATGTTCTATGGGATTGAGGTCAAGGCTTTGTGTTGTCCACTCCAATACCATGACTTTGTTGTCCCTAAGCCATTTTGCCACAACTTCGGAATTATGGTTGGGGTCATTGTCCATTTGGAAGAGCCATTTGCGGCCAAGCTTTAACTTCCTGACTGATGTCTTGAGATGTTGTTTCAATATATCCACATCATTTTCCTGCCTCATGATGCCATCTATTTTGTGAAGTGCACCAGTCACTCCTGCAGCAAAGCACCCCCACAGCATGATGCTGCTTCACGTTTGGGATGGTGTTCTTCGGCTTGCAAGCCTCCCCCTTTTCCCTCCAAACGTAATGATGGACATTATGGCCAAACAATTATATATATTTTATTTTTTATTTTTTTATTTTTACCTTTATTTAACCAGGCAAGTCAGTTAAGAACACATTCTTATTTTCAATGACGGCCTGGGAACAGTGGGTTAACTGCCTGTTCAGGGGCAGAACGACAGATTTGTACCTTGTCAGCTCGGGGGTTTGAACTCACACCTTCCGGTTACTAGTCCAACGCTCTAACCACTAGGCTACCCTACCGCCCCGTTTCATCAGACCAGAGGACATTTCTCCAAAATGCACAATCTTTGTCCCCATGTGTAGTTGCAAACCATAGTCTGGCTTTTTTATGGCAGTTTTGGAGCAGTGGCTTCTTCCTTGCTGAGCAGCCTTTCAGGTTATGTCAATATAGGGACTTGTTTTACTGTAGATATAGATACTCTGGTACCTGTTTCCTCCAGTATCTTCACAAGGTCCTTTGCTGTTCTGGGATTGATTTGCATTTTTCACACCAAAGTACATTAATCTCTAGGAGACAGAACGAGTCTCCTTCCTAAGCAGTATGATGGGTGCATGGTCCCATGGTGTTTATACGTGTGTAGTATTGTTTGTACAGATGAGCATGGTACCTTCAGGCATTTGGAAATTGCTCTCAAGGATGAACCAGACTTGTGAAGGTCTACAATTATTTTCTGAGGTCTTGGCTGATTTCTTTTGATTTTCCCATGATGTCAAACAAAGAGGCACTGAGTTTGAAGGTAGTCCTTGAAATACATCGGCAGATACACCTCCAATTGACTCAAATGATGTCAATTAGCCTATCAGAAGCTTCTAAAGCCATTACATAATTTTCTGGAATTTTTCAAGCTGTTTAAAGGCACAGTCAATTTAGTGTATATACATTTCTGACCCACTGCAATTGTGATACAGTGAATTATAAGTGAAATAATCTGTCTGTTAACAAGTGTTGGAAAAATTACTTGTGTCATGCACAAAGTAGATGTCCTAACTGACTTGCCAAAACTATAGTTTGTCAACAAGAAATTTGTGGAGTGGTTGGTAAACTAGTTTTAATGACTCCTACCTAAGTGTATGTAAACTAGTTTTAATGACTCCTACCTAAGTGTATGTAAACTAGTTTTAATGACTCCTACCTAAGTGTATGTAAACTAGTTTTAATGACTCCTACCTAAGTGTATGTAAACTAGTTTTAATGACTCCTACCTAAGTGTATGTAAACTAGTTAATGACTCCAACCGAAGTGTATGTAAACTAGTTAATGACTCCTACCTAAGTGTATGTAAACAAGTTTTAATGACTCCAACCGAAGTGTATGTAAACTAGTTAATGACTCCTACCTAAGTGTATGTAAACGAGTTTTAATGACTCCAACCGAAGTGTATGTAAACTAGTTTTAATGACTCCAACCGAAGTGTATGTAAACTAGTTAATGACTCCAACCTAAGTGTATGTAAACTAGTTAATGACTCCAACCTAAGTGTATGTAAACTAGTTAATGACTCCAACCGAAGTGTATGTAAACTAGTTTTAATGACTCCAACCGAAGTGTATGTAAACTAGTTTTAATGACTCCTACCTAAGTGTATGTAAACGAGTTTTAATGACTCCAACTGAAGTGTATGTAAACTAGTTAATGACTCCAACCTAAGTGTATGTAAACTAGTTAATGACTCCAACCTAAGTGTATGTAAACTAGTTAATGACTCCAACCTAAGTGTATGTAAACTAGTTAATGACTCCTACCTAAGTGTATGTAAACTAGTTTTAATGACTCCTACCTAAGTGTATGTAAACTAGTTAATGACTCCTACCTAAGTGTATGTAAACTAGTTAATGACTCCTACCTAAGTGTATGTAAACTAGTTAATGACTCCTACCTAAGTGTATGTAAAATAGTTAATGACTCCTACCTAAGTGTATGTAAACTAGTTAATGACTCCTACCTAAGTGTATGTAAACTAGTTAATGACTCCTACCTAAGTGTATGTAAACTAGTTAGTGACTCCAACCGAAGTGTATGTAAACTAGTTAATGACTCCAACCGAAGTGTATGTAAACTAGTTAATGACTCCAACCGAAGTGTATGTAAACTAGTTAATGACTCCAACCGAAGTGTATGTAAACTAGTTAATGACTCCAACCGAAGTGTATGTAAACTTCCGACTTCAACTGTAAACTTCCGACTTCAACTGTAAATAAAGCTTTTACGCTAAGCAGTGTGTGTCTATATGGGTCCACACTTTCAGTGTTACTTTGACACCGGGAAATTTGCTGTGCGCACTGAACACATACAGAGTGACCATGTGAAAGCGGCTAACGCAGAGAATCCCAAAATTCTATTCAAAGTTAAGTGAAAGTATGACCTTAAAAAGGATGATTTGGTGGTGAAGTGTTTATCCTCTAGGCAGACATGCATGTACCTGCACAGTCAAGGTGTTGGGTAGACATGTCTCACTGGTATGTGTGGAATGGGACTGAGGGTGAGTGAGTGTAAGGTCGTGCATGTGTGGGTATGTAAAGAGTTATGGTAGAGAGAAGGTGTTATGGTGGTCTCAGGTATGTGAAGAACGGGATTGGGTTATGTTACATTAAGCACATACTCACTGAAATCCCGTTCATTCACAACAACTCAGCAGTTTCCCTGTGATTCATTGTCGCTGTTATATATTTGAGTTTTGACGACTCTTTCCGTTCGTTTTGGTCAATGTGACACACTCATGACTTTGTTAATTATCTTGTGACACACATCACAACTTGTTTATTATCTTACCAAAGTAAATAAAAAAAATAAAAAAAACATTCATGAGTATGCACTCTGTGCTGTCACAATGTAAATTGTGGTTAAATGCTGTTGTTCATATGAAGTGCTTTTACTGATCGGAATGATTGAAAATGACGCTTTGGTTCATTAAACCTGTTAAACCTACAACAAATTCGACAGATCAATATGTTTTTTTTTTAATTGAATGAAAGCTTCTAAAATGCTTTCAGCACCTTAAGCACATGTGCATTTCATAGTAGTGGGGGGCAGTGCAAAAGGAGGTATCCTATCAGAAGAGGAGGTGTGGCTTATTTGGGGCATGGCTTTTCATGTGTTGTTTTTTTAACACCATTAAGGGTGAATGTCTTTCAAGTTAATCTGTTCTGTTGTATTCACTATGTAGAATAGGACATTGCCCGCAGTGAATCTGTAATGAATCTGTAATGAAACTTGCATAAGTGCATGTGATTCTTAAAAGCTTGGTTAAAGTGGAACTGACAGCGTTTTAGCAAGATGAAATCTGTTCATATTTACCACCACGAAGAATATGATGCTTTAAAAAAAAACATTTTCTGACAAGCGAGCACCTAGATATGGTCATTGTCATACATTCATAGAATGTTGGGGAATGACGTAGAACAGTAAGGCATTTGTGAAAATTCTGTAGCAACATCGAGAAGGAAAGCCACCGTACGTTTCGACAAAAATAACTTTCCCCCTTATTTGTATTGATAGTGTGTTATGTTCAGAATATACTGTACATCTATACTTTACACATTTGGACACCTGTGTGTATGTGTGTTTACTACATGTATGACAACACTTTATTGCAAACTGCTATGCACTGCGCACAGAAAAATCAAAAGCCACAAATGTTTTTCATTTAGAGTTTGAAGAGTTTTGTAAGAATTGTTTGCTTTTGCAAGAGATGTATAATGTTTTGCTGGTTTGGTGTAAGGTTTTGCGGTTAGTGTGCAGAGTTTTGCAAAAATAGCTTATAGTTTGAAAGAAAGTGCCTAAGCAATCAGAAAAAACTGAGTGCCTTGGTGAAGGCACATTTCCCACCTTGTTGGCTCAGGTATTCTGCCTCTATTGCTTTTATTGTTATTGTTTTTTGGTGAAAAATCAACTTGGAGCAAGATTTTTTTTTAAAGGGTTGTATTTAGAGGAAATATAAGATTCTATTCAACTTAATATTTTGATTTACAGGGAATTGATCTACTTGCTTGTAACCCAGTTGAATTCATTTGGAGTTTAGTTTCAAAGTGAAAAATTGACATGGAGCAAGATAAAAAAAAAAAAAAAAGTTTTGTATTTACAGGAAATATTAGTTGGTATTTGTTATTCGTTAGGTTTACCCAAAGGGGATAAATTAAGTTGAGTGTTAAAAGAAATAGGTAGCACCAACTGGAAATATACTGTAAGTTTGGTCATATTTGTAACTCATATACTTATAACCAGTTGGAGTACTTTTTGTAGGTTGATCCAAATATAAAAATTAATTACAGCGAATGCAGAGTGATAGATACAGTAGAATTGGTATGGAATAAAAAATGACTCATGTCTAGGAATGTACATCTCTCTCCCTCTTTTCTCTTTCTGTCTCCCTCTCTCTCTCCTCTCTCTCTCTCTCTCCCTCTTTTCTCTTTCTGTCTCCCTCTCTCTCTCGTTCTCTCTCTCTCCCTCTTTTCTCTTTCTGTCTCCCTCTCTCTCTCGTTCTCTCTCTCTCTCCCTCTTTTCTCTTTCTGTCTCCCTCTCGCTCTCCTTCTCTCTCTCTCCCTCTTTTCTCTTTCTGTCTCCCTCTCTCTCTCATTCTCTCTCTCTCCCTCTTTTCTCTTTCTGTCTCCCTCTCGCTCTCGTTCTCTCTCTCTCGCTCTTTTCTCTTTCTGTCTCCCTCTCTCTATCGTTCTTTCTTTCTCTCTTCCTCTTTTCTCTTTCTGTCTCCCTCTCTCTCTCCCTCTCTCTCTCTCTCCCTCTTTTCTCTTTCTTTCTCCCTCTCTCTCTCGTTCTCTCTCTCTCTCTTCCTCTTTCTCACCATCAGGGTCAATCTCTCTCTTGCTTTTCCCTTCTCACTATCATTGCCAGTCACTCTCTGCTTCTCCCTCTCCAGCTCTCTGCTACTGTACCATCTCCTTCCCCCCTGCTCTGTCTATGTCGTTTTAGTCTCACTCTCCAAGCCCATTCCTCTCTATCATCTTTCTCGCTCTCTCTACACCTTCTCTAGATGGAAACTTCAGGGTGTCTCTCCTAGGAGGTTGTAAGCATCTTATAATGTGACATAACATAGAGTCACATAATGTGACATTGCCTCACATAGCCCCAGAGCATAGTCAGGTAGAATTCTCTAAGTATCTCATTGGACTGCCTACCTTCACCCCCTACCCGACCCCAAATACCTTACTGGTCACCTACAATCCCCCCCACCCCACTACCACAAAGAATACATAATCAAGGCTAGACAGCGAGAGAGAGAGAAATGGAGAGAAAGATACAGAGTTACATACAGCAGAGAGAGGGAGGGTGAGAGAGAGAGAGAGAGGGTGAGAGGGTTAGAGGGTGAGAGAGAGAGAGGAGGTGAGAGAGAGAGGAGGGTGAGAGAGAGAGGGTAGGGTGAGAGAGAGAGAGAGAGAGAGAGAGAGAGAGAGAGAGAGAGAGAGAGAGAAAGAGAGAGAGAGAGAGAGAGAGAGAGAGAGGGAGGGAGGGAGGAGGGAGGGAGGGAGGGGGGAGGGAGGGAGGGAGGGAGAGAGAGAGAGAGAGAGAGAGAGAGAGAGAGAGAGAGAGAGAGAGAGAGAGGATATAGAGGAAAGAAAACAATTAGTCATCGATTTCAAAGACAGCGTATAATAAAACATTTCCCTCTTAGGTAAACCTGTTGAATACTAACAGGAATTAGCCACCCACGCTAGCATCGTGAATAAGACTCGATGAATGCACAGCAGCCCACTCAACATGCAACACACACACACTGTACCAACATACACATTCTCTCCACTGACACACAGCCTTGCACACATACACACACCGCCAACACATGCCTATAATGGGTTTCACCTCGACCCCTCTTTTAGAACACACGGTCAGGGGAAACACAAAGCACAGATTCATTTAAAAGTACAATCTTAGAAAAAAAGGTGCTAGTAGAACCGTATAGGATTCTTTGGTTTAGGGGATCCCTTTTTGGTGCTGGGTAGGACCCTTTGCAGAGGGTTCTATCTAGAACCCTCTATGTAGGATTATTCAAAGAGTCCCCTGTATATGGTTCTTCCTAGAACCACCTATGAAGAGTTCTAGTTATGAACCCTTTTATCTTTGGAGGGTTCTATGAAGAACCCTCCAAGTGATGAGCTGTTCCACCAGCCTAGTTGAATGTTATTATTTATGAAAATACATATACCATAAGGACTTTCCTTGAGGGCCTAGTTACACCCTAACACAGTGGTGCTAGGAAACTCCTGGTTTAAAGGCCACATCAGGCCTGCAAGTCACATTATGCTGGCAGGCAAAGTGATGTGTAATTCCACTTGGAATCCTGCCAGAGTTAGGATATCCATCAAAGTGGAATTGTTAATCACCCGCAACCTGCATTCAGAATGACTGCCAGATTAGGGAAAATGTCATATTGAGATGACCTCATCCATCTAAACTGGAACAACCATCTAAGTAACGAGTGCAATAAATCCAACAGATTGGATTGTTTAGAAAACTGTGTGTTAGCAAAGAACCCTTTTGCAACCCTTTTTCTACGAGTGTACAACTGAAAAGATGATGATTCTGATTTGCTTAAACTTTTAGTGTAAAAGGGACTCTCTGTTTTACATAGGGATTTATTTTCTGTCTGGAGGACTCAACATGAAATAGCAGGACAGTGTAGAGGGCTTAGAGACCAGGGCCCTCATCCACAAAGCATCTCAGAAAAGGTCCTAGGAATCCTGTTAAAACTGGCTTTAAGACAACAACAACAAAAACAGCTCAGAGTAGGTTTTTAGGATGACGTTAAGACACTGCTAAGACAAACTCTGAGCCAGGAGTAAAATCAACTCGTAAAGGTTTATTTCAGCTGGTTATCACAACAGGTTGCGATACAGCAAAAGAATGATGTTGATGACCCTCATTGACATTGTTGTAAATGATTGGAACTCGTCAGGGAGCACGCTTCAGACAACCATGGTGAACGTAACTGTCCATCAGACAGTGATAAAACATTTTACAGCATTTTCGCCTGACACAATCAATTTGCCAACCATTAATTATTGCCTAATATGTTAGCTTGCATAATCTTTTCGTTAACCAATACTAAGGGTTGTTAAAAGCTGAATTTGTACAATATTACACACTCATCACTCACCGTTTAACAACTTTAAATCACTTTGGTACAGTAGGCATCAAATCACTGGCCGACAAGTTTGCATACACACATTTTTTCATCTAAAACTGTGAGTGAGTGAACTTTTCATCCAAAGTTAACCCATAAAAGTATCCCAAAAATATCTCCAAAAATTATTTGATGGAACAATTTATTAGACAGATTGACTACATGGAACAACAGATAGCTCCCCACCCCAAAATCTAAATGAAGTTCATTCTGAAGTGTCTATCCTATATCTGAGAGATATAAGGAAGATTAGGAAACATATTATTATTATTATTATTAATATATATATATTTTTTTACATGTATTTAACCCCTTATTTTTGTCACCAAAAAGTCTCCATATAAACTTCTATACATTTTTTGGACTGGTACCCGGGACCTTCAGATGAGTCTTGTCATAGAGAAAACAACCGACATGTACGTGTTCGTGAGAAACCGTTCGGATGCTACAGACAATTTTGTGAGGAGACCGATGTCTCATGGTCTGACAAACATCGCTCTAGCTCTGTCACCTTTCACCGCAGATGCGGAAGTGTTACATAGGTGGCTGCGGTGATCTTAAACTGACATATTATAAATGGGGATTTCTGTATGATGCTAATTTGATTTAGACATTGACCTTAGAGGGTTTTAATATGAGCCCTAGATGCCTTTAGGACAGCTCATGAGGGCTCCTAAATATCTGTTGACTAGGTGGGACTCTTATGACTATAAAGAGACTTCATGTGTAGCTTTTATTTTTTACCCATAAGAGTAGGAATAAAAGGTCTCTACTCTCAGCAATTTTTTACTCAGAGTCTTTGTGGACACGGACCCTGATGAAAAATGGTGGTTCATACGGGTGTGCTATCTTATCTTACTATCCACTTTTTAGTCAACTTTGGGACACAAATGTATGTTTATGACTACTACAGATGCCACAGAAGCCATTTTCAAACAGGGAGGCTTTTTGTTGTTGTTCCTTTTTGACTGCCTCGCCTGGTTCACCAACTACTACTCAGATAGAGTTCAGTCTGTCAAATCAGAGGGCCTGTTGTCCGGACCTCTGGCAGTCTCTATGGGGGTGCAACAGGGTTCAATTCTCGGGCCAACTCTTTTCTCTGTATATATCAATGATGTCGCTCTTGCTGCTGGTGAGTCTCTGATCCACCTCTACGCAGACGACACCACTCTGTATAAATCTTGCCCTTCTTTGGACACTGTGTTAACAAACCTCCAAACGAGCTTCAATGCCATACAACTCTCCTTCCGTGGCCTCCAACTGCTTTTAAATGCAAGTAAAATGAAATGCATGCTCTTCAACCGATTGCTGCCCGCACCTGCCCGCCCGGCTAGCATCACTACTCTGGACGGTTCTGACTTAGAATATGTGGACAACTACAAATACCTAGGTGTCTGGTTAGACTTTAAACTCTCCTTCCAGACTCACATTAAGCATCTCCAATCCAAAATTAAATCTAGAATCGGCTTCCTATTTCACAACAAAGCCTCCTTCACTCATGCTGCCAAACATACCCTCGTAAAACTGACTATCCTACCAATCCTTTACTTCGGCGATGTAATTTACAAAATAGCCTCCAACACTCTACTCAGCAAATTGGATGTAGTCTATCACAGTGCCATCCGTTTTGTCACCAAAGCCCCATATTCTACCCACCACTGCCACCTGTATGCTCTCGTTGGCTGGCCCTAGCTACATATTCATTGCCAAACCCACTGGCTCCAGGTCATCTATAAGTCTTTGCTAGGTAAAGCCCCGCCTTATCTCAGCTCACTGGTCACCATAGCAACACCCGCAGCACGCGCTCCAGCAAGTATATTTCACTGGTCATCCCCAAAGCGAACACCTCCTTTGGCCGCATTTCCTTCCAGTTCTCTGCTGCCAATGACTGGAATGAATTGCAAAAATCACTGAAGCTGGAGACTTATATCTCCATCTCTAACTTTAAGCATCAGCTGTCAGAGCAGCTACCCTGGGGCGGCAGGATAGCCTAGTGGTTAGAGTGTTGGACTAGTAACCGGAAGTTTGCAAGTTCGAATCCCCGAGCTGACAAGGTACAAATCTGTCGTTCTGCCCCTGAACAGGCAGTTAACCCACTGTTCCTAGGCCGTCATTGAAAATAAGAATTTGTTCTTAACTGACTTGCCTAGTAAAATTTTTTAAAAAAAATTAAAAATCACTGTACCAATCACTGTACACAGACCATCTGTAAATACATTTACATTTACATTTAAGACATTTAGCAGACGCTCTTATCCAGAGCGACATACAAATTGGTGCTTTCACCTTATGACATCCAGTGGAACAACCACTTTACAATAGTGCATCTAAGTCTTTTAAGGGGGGAGGGGGTGAGAAGGATTACTTTATCCTATCCTAGGTATTCCTTAAAGAGGTGGGGTTTCAGGTGTCTCCGGAAGGTGGTGATTGACTCCGCTGTCCTGGCGTCGTGAGGGAGTTTGTTCCACCATTGGGGGGCCAGAGCAGCGAACAGTTTTGACTGGGCTGAGCGGGAACTGTACTTCCTCAGTGGTAGGGAGGCGAGCAGGCCAGAGGTGGATGAACGCAGTGCCCTTGTTTGGGTGTAGGGCCTGATCAGAGCCTGGAGGTACTGAGGTGCCGTTCCCCTCACTGCTCCGTAGGCAAGCACCATGGTCTTGTAGCGGATGCAAGCTTCAACTGGAAGCCAGTGGAGAGAGCGGAGGAGCGGGGTGACGTGAGAGAACTTGGGAAGGTTGAACACCAGACGGGCTGCGGCGTTCTGGATGAGTTGTAGGGTTTAATGGCACAGGCAGGGAGCCCAGCCAACAGCGAGTTGCAGTAATCCAGACGGGAGATGACAAGTGCCTGGATTAGGACCTGCGCCGCTTCCTGTGTGAGGCAGGGTCGTACTCTGCGGATGTTGTAGAGCATGAACCTACAGGAACGGGCCACCGCCTTGATGTTAGTTGAGAACGACAGGGTGTTGTCCAGGATCACGCCAAGGTTCTTAGCGCTCTGGGAGGAGGACACGATGGAGTTGTCAACCGTGATGGCGAGATCATGGAACGGGCAGTCCTTCCCGGGAGGAAGAGCAGTTCCGTCTTGCCGAGGTTCAGCTTGAGGTGGTGATCCGTCATCCACACTGATATGTCTGCCAGACATGCAGAGATGCGATTCGCCACCTGGTCATCAGAGGGGGGAAAGGAGAAGATTAATTGTGTGTCGTCTGCATAGCAATGATAGGAGAGACCATGTGAGGTTATGACAGAGCCAAGTGACTTGGTGTATAGCGAGAATAGGAGAGGGCCTAGAACAGAGCCCTGGGGGACACCAGTGGTGAGAGCGCGTGGTGAGGAGACAGATTCTCGCCACGCCACCTGGTAGGAGCGACCTGTCAGGTAGGACGCAATCCAAGCATGGGCCGCGCCGGAGATGCCCAACTCGGAGAGGGTGGAGAGGAGGATCTGATAGTTCACAGTATCGAAGGCAGCCGATAGGTCTAGAAGGATGAGAGCAGAGGAGAGAGAGTTAGCTTTAGCAGTGCGGAGTGCCTCCGTGATACAGAGAAGAGCAGTCTCAGTTGAATGACTAGTCTTGAAACCTGACTGATTTGGATCAAGAAGGTCATTCTGAGAGAGATAGCGGGAGAGCTGGCCAAGGACGGCACGTTCAAGAGTTTTGGAGAGAAAAGAAAGAAGGGATACTGGTCTGTAGTTGTTGACATCGGAGGGATCGAGTGTAGGTTTTTCAGAAGGGGTGCAACTCTCGCTCTCTTGAAGACGGGAGGGACGTAGCAAGCGGTCAGGGATGAGTTGATGAGCGAGGTGAGGTAAGGGAGAAGGTCAACGGAAATGGTCTGGAGAAGAGAGGAGGGGATAGGGTCAAGCGGGCAGGTTGTTGGGCAGCCGGCCGTCACAAGACGCGAGATGTCATCTGGAGAGAGAGGGGAGAAAGAGGTCAGAGCACAGGGTAGGGCAGTGTGAGCAGAACCAGCGGTGTCGTTTGACTTAGCAAACGAGGATCGGATGTCGTCGACCTTCTTTTCAAAATGGTTGACGAAGTCATCTGCAGAGAGGGGGAGAGGGGGAGGAGGATTCAGGAGGGAGGAGAAGATGGCAAAGAGCTTCCTAGGGTTAGAGGCAGATGCTTGGAATTTAGAGTGGTAGAAAGTGGCTTTAGCAGCAGAGACAGAGGAGGAAAATGTAGAGAGGAGGGAGTGAAAGGATGCCAGGTCCGCAGGGAGGCGAGTTTTCCTCCATTTCCGCTCGGCTGCCCGGAGCCCTGTTCTGTGAGCTCGCAATGAGTCGTCGAGCCACGGAGAGGGAGGGGAGGACCGAGCCGGCCTGGAGGATAGGGGACATAGAGAGTCAAAGGATGCAGAAAGGGAGGAGAGGAGGGTTGAGGAGGCAGAATCAGGAGATAGGTTGGAGAAGGTTTGAGCAGAGGGAAGAGATGATAGGATGGAAGAGGAGAGAGAAGCGGGGAGAGAGAGCGAAGGTTGGGACGGCGCGATACCATCCGAGTAGGGGCAGTGTGGGAAGTGTTGGATGAGAGCGAGAGGGAAAAGGATACAAGGTAGTGGTCGGAGACTTGGAGGGGAGTTGCAATGAGGTTAGTGGAAGAACAGCATCTAGTAAAGATGAGGTCGAGCGTATTGCCTGCCTTGTGAGTAGGGGGAAGGTGAGAGGGTGAGGTCAAAAGAGGAGAGGAGTGGAAAGAAGGAGGCAGAGAGGAATGAGTCAAAGGTAGACGTGGGGAGGTTAAAGTCGCCCAGAACTGTGAGAGGTGAGCCATCCTCAGGAAAGGAGCTTATCAAGGCATCAAGCTCATTGATGAACTCTCCGAGGGAACCTGGAGGGCGATAAATGATAAGGATGTTAAGCTTGAAAGGGCTGGTAACTGTGACAGCATGGAATTCAAAGGAGGCGATAGACAGATGGGTAAGGGGAGAAAGAGAGAATGAACACTTGGGAGAGATGAGGATCCCGGTGCCACCACCCCGCTGACCAGAAGCTCTCGGGGTGTGCGAGAACACGTGGGCGGATGAAGAGAGAGCAGTAGGAGTAGCGGTGTTGTCTGTGGTGATCCATGTTTCCGTCAGTGCCAAGAAGTCGAGGGACTGGAGGGAGGCATAGGCTGAGATGAACTCTGCCTTGTTGGCCGCAGATCGGCAGTTCCAGAGGCTACCGGAGACCTGGAACTCCACGTGGGTCGTGCGCGCTGGGACCACCAGATTAGGGTGGCCGCGGCCCGGTGTGGAGCGTTTGTATGGTCTGTGCAGAGAGGAGAGAACAGGGATAGACAGACACATAGTTGACAGGCTAGAGAAGAGGCTACGCTAATGCAAAGGAGATTGGAATGACAAGTGGACTACACGTCTCGAATGTTCAGAAAGTTAAGCTTATGTAGCAAGAATCTAATTGACTAAAATGATTAAAATGATACAGTACTGCTGAGGTAGGCTAGCTGGCAGTGGCTGCGTTGTTGACTTTGTAGGCTAGCTGGCAGTGGCTGCGTTGTTGACACTACACTAATCAAGTCGTTCCGTTGAGTGTAAAGTTTCTACAATGCTGCTATTCGGGGCTAGCTGGCTAGCTAGCAGTGTTGATTACGTTACGTTGCGTTAAAAGAACGACAATAGCTGGCTAGCTAACCTAGGAAATCGCTCTAGACTACACAATTATCTTTGAAACAAAGACGGCTATGTAGCTAGCTATGTAGCTAGCTACGATCAAACAAATCACACCGTTGGGACTGTAATGAAATGAAATGAAAATGTGATACTACCTGTGGAGCGAAGCGGAATGTGACCGGAATGCGAAAATTCTATTCAGTAGACGTTGGCTAGCTGTTGGCTAGCTAGGAGTGACTCCTACGTTAAGGACGACAAATAGCTGTCTAGCTAACCTCGGTAAATTAAGATAATCACTCTAAGACTACACACTCTAAACTACACAATTATCTTGGATACGAAGACAGCAAAGACAACTATGTAGCTAGCTAACACTACATTAATCAAGTCGTTCAGTTGAGTGTGATAGTTACTACAGTGCTACGGTAGACGGTGAACGTTTGCTAGCTGGCTAGCTGCTGGGCAGATAGGAGGACGACGAAATACGATAATTACGCAATTATCTTTGATACAAAGACGGCTATGTAGCTAGCTAAGAAGAAATTGCTAAGATTAGACAAATAGCTCACCGAACTTCCTCATCCCCATATTGTTATTTATTCATTTTCTCCCTTTTGCACCCCAGTATCTCTACTTGCACATCATCATCTGCACACCTTTCACTCCAGTGTTAATGCTAAATTGTAATTATTTTGCCTCTATTTAATTCCTTACTGCCCTAATCTTACTACATTTGCACACACTGTACGTAGATTTTTCTATTGTGTTATATACTGTGCGTTTGTTTATCCCATGTGTAACTCTGTGTTTTTGTTTTTGTCGCACTGCTTTGCTTTATCTTGGCCAGGTCGCAGTTGTAAATTAGAATTTTTTCTCAACTGGCCAACCTGGTTAAATAAAGGTGAATTTTTTTTTTTAAATAAAAACTTTTCGAAAATGCATTGGAGCAAAGCATACTGTAGGCTTCCATAGATAGCTCCAGGTCAGGAGAGGGATCCTGTGGTAGAGAGAGCCCAGGGAGAGGCCTCTGTTTTGGGACACTTCTCAGCGGAAACAAGCCTGTTCTAAAGGTGTAGATAGAAGTTTCCTCAACACTGATACAGGGTCAGATTTCATTCAACCCCCAATGGTTAAGGTTCCGGTATTTGTCTGTGGAACTGAGAGGAAGATGAACCATCACACTCCTCACTTCACTAGTCACTGTTACCCTAGCAACAACCATGCTTTCAAGGGTATTTCCTCTCCCTATTGATAGCGTACACGCACATACACACACACACACCATTTACCCATAAAAAAAATTGAAAATGCTAAAATAATAGAACAAAGAAGAGAACAATTCAGAGGCTTAATGTCCCAAACCCACATAGTCTTGAAATGCGTCAAAAACATCAAAACTTCACATAGGTTAAATCACTGAGTGCTTGTGTGGGCAGGGGCAAGTCCACAACCTTTTGGAGACGAAAGAACACATAAGAGTAACAAAGTTATGCTGAAACTCTTTTCAGAGCTATTCTTATCAAGATGGAACTGAACTCAGTCAACTGTTTCAAAACACATTTCTCAACACATTTGACATATACACTGAACAACAATATAAACACTACATGTAATGTGTTGGTCATGTTTCATGAACTGTAATAAAAGATCCCCGGAAGTACAAAAACCTCACTTCGCTAAAATGTGTTTATATCCCTTTAGTGAGCATTTCTCCTTTGCCAAGATAATCCATCCACCTGACAGGTGTAGCATATCAAGAAGCTAACTAAACAACATGAGCATTACACAGGTGCACCTTGTGCTGGGGGACAATAAAAAGGCCACTCTAAAATGTACAGTTTTGTCACACTACTGTACACAATGCCACAGATGTCTCAAGTTGAGGGAGCATGCAATTGGCATGCTGACTTCAGAAATGTTCACCAGAGCTGTTGCCAGATCATTTAATGTTCATTTCTCTACCATAAGCCACCTCCAACGTTGTTTTAGAGGATTTGATAGTACATTCAACCGGTATCACGACGGCAGACCACGTGTATGGCATCGTGTGGGCAAGTGGTTTGCTGATGTCAACATTGTGAACAGAGTGCCCCATGTTGACGGTGGGGTAATGGTATGGGCAGGCATAAGGTACAGACAACAAACACAATTGCGTTTTATCAATGGCAATTTGAATTCACAAAAATACCGTAATGAGTTCCTGAGACCCATTGTGATGCCTGTTTTGTTTTTCAAAGGTACTATATCTGTGACCAACAGATGCATATCTGTATTCCCAGTCATGTGAAATACATAGATTAGGGCCTAATTAATTATTTCAATTGACTGATTTCCTCATATGAACTGTAACTCAGTAAAATCAATGAAATTGTAGATTGTTGCGTTAAAGTTTTTGATCAGTATTAGTAGCAATAATGTGCGAAAGTCACACAGACTGCTATGTTATGTCATACTAGATACATACGTGTTGTCTTTTTGTGCTTCCCCTGAGAGATGATGATGGTTAGGTGACATTAAAGGGGCAATCAGCAGTTGAAACACTAACGAAGCATTCTACCCACTACTGTTTCTGTAAAAAGCTGAGGGATGGGGCTAGAGAAATGTAACTACTCTCAAATTCATAGAAAGAGGTATGGATGCAAAGACTGACCACCCATGATCACAGTGACATCAACACTGACCTTATACAGTGTACTCTCAAACACAACACATGCACACTAGTGGTACACTGGACAGCTGCTTGTTCACCCACACCAATAGCTGCGGAAAGTAGGGGTGCTGAGGGTGCTGCAGCACCCCCTGATAAATCAACAAATATATATACTAATGAAATACAAAAATCCCAACATTTGTGAACTAGGCCTTTATTACTCCTGTATGAGCTGACAAAAATAATCTCCCACCCCTCAGCTGAATAAGGTCGAGTGAACCTTCTGGTTCCAAGTGGAAAAAGCATCTACAGTACTTTCTTTTTCTGATTGAAATAACAGCATTCTCCATGCACTGTAATTCATAAATGGATAAGAGCTATTGATAAGAGCTAGGTAAATTAGTAATTCGGTTGGAGAAATAGGTAAATTAGTAATTCGGTTGGAGAAAGGGATTGTAAATACACATAGCAATTGTTTTAGATGATTTTTCCTTATTATACCTAGAGACGAATGTGAAAACAGCAATATGGAAGCAAACTGAAAGTCATATCAATATGACTTGTTTTGCAGCCCCTTTGAGTTGTGTGCCCTCATCACTTCCGTGGAGGAAATATGGACACCCAAGCTATAGGCTTCTGTAGGGCTGAACCTGTTGAGGACTGAACCACTTTCAAACTCAGACTTTGACTATTGCTTTCACCCGAAACAGTCTCTTAAGATGTCATTAATGATAAATATTTTCCTTGGAAGTTTTGTAATTCCGTCATGGTGACAGCCAGTGATTGCAGCCCTGTTTCTCCCCTCTCCAGACTGTATCCACTTCTGTTAATGTTGAGTGTCCTTTTGACGGCCACCATGTCTGCCACCGCTTGCATCTTTCTGTCTTCATTTCTCCTCATTTATGGGTGAGTCAGGGGCTTAAAAACGAGTGGTGCATTAAGTTAAAGTGAGAGGTGTTCAAAAGGGTGTGTGTGTGTGTGTGTGTGTGTGTGTGTGTGTGTGTGTGTGTGTGTGTGTGTGTGTGTGTGTGTGTTGATAATGTATCAAAATTGTATTATCTAAGCAGTGTTTCATTCTATCTAAATGTCAGAGTGATTACCTTTCCTTCCTCCCAGCCAGGTGCTCTCTGCTCCCACACGCACCCCTCAAACCCAGGAATCCACAGTATGCACAGCACACACACACCTGACACATTGTGTAAGTATGACTATTTAGGAGAACCTTGACCTTTTCACCCCTCACATCCATACCTGACATACCAAGAATTGGGAATCTCTCACCCCCGCCCTGCCATGCCCCCTCAAGCCTGGACTGATTACCCCCTCCATACCCCCTTCATGCCTCCTCCACCCCCATGCTGCATCACCTCTTGGTAATCCCAAACATCTCTCGTCGTCTCTCCCCAACATCCTCCTGCATTGCCAGACAGCCACACATTTCTGAGAGATGAGTCCCAAGCATTAGAGTTATGAAGTAACATGTTAAGTCTTTGATGTTGGATGTTTCCTCTGCACACAGGCATTAAACTCAAACCTATGCACGCACACACGCACTCACACGCACGCACGCACACACACACACACACACACACACACACACACACACACACAAACAAACAATTTAAATACTTTATTTGAATCCACAAATCACATCACAGTTAAGATTCAAACATTTCAAAGGACACGGATATCTGGACACTTATCGATACAGCCCATGACGGCTGACACGGAGCAGTACCTCACTAGCTGCTTTGCCTTTGTTATATGCAAGCCTGCAATCTGAAGGCCACGTACTGTCAGCCTATGTTGGCCGAGACTCCGAAGTATCAGCACCACAAGCTTGCACTGATAATCGAGGCTGTTCAGGCGTGACTCGAGGGGCTGGTGTTTCAGTAACTTTATCAAAGGTCTGTTCCATGTAAGACTCAAAAGATCAACCAAAATGAGCACATACCTCTGGCTTCCCCCACAACAACAATATCTGGTGTATTTTGCAGACAAGAAAACACATCATCATCATCATCAAACCAGCCTCCAATGACAAGATAATGTTTGTGAATATGTGCTGTTGGTGAGACTACCTGTCTAACATCAGTAGCTATCAGGTCGACAAGGCGGTCATGTCTAGCTACGTACGTATGAACGGAAACCATAAACAACATACTCAGACTTTTTCCAAAGAAAAAGCCATATCTCAGACTCGCCAATAAAAGTAAAATATTTAGATGGGCAAAAGAACACAGAGGAACTCTGCCCAGAAGGCCAGCATCCCGGAGTCTACTCTTTACTGTTGATGTTGAGACTGGACAGAGGAACTCTGCCTAAAATGGCCAGCATCACGGAGTCTCCTCTTCACTGTTGATGTTGAGACTGGACAGAGGAACTCTGCCCAGAAGGCCAGCATCCCGGAGTCTCCTCTTCACTGTTGTTGTTGAGACTGGACAGAGGAACTCTGCCCAGAAGGCCAGCATCCCGGAGTCTCCTCTTCACTGTTGATGTTGAGACTGGACAGAGGAACTCTGCCCAGAAGGCCAGCATCCCGGAGTCGCCTCTTCACTGTTGACATTGAGACTGGTGTTTTGCTTGTACTATTTAACAAAGCTGCCAGTTGAGGACTTGTGAGTAGTCTGTTTCTCAAAGTAGACACTCTAATGTACTTGTCCTCCTGCTCAGTTGTGCACCGGGGCCTCCCACTCCTCTTTCTATTCTTGTTAGAGAAAGTTTGCGCTGTTCTGTGAAGGGAGTAGTATACAGCGTTGTACGATATCTTTAGTTTCTTGGCAATTTCTCACATGGAATAGCCTTCATTTCCTGGAACAAGAATAGACTGATGAGTTTCAGAATAAAGTTCTTTGCTTCTGGCCATTTTGAGCCTGTAAACAAACCCACAAATGCTGATGCTCCAGATACTCAACGAGTCTAAAGAAGGCCAGGTTTAGTGCGTCTTTAATCAGAACAACAGTTTTCAGCTGCTCTAACATAATTGCCAAAGGCTTTTCTAATGATCAATTAGCCTTTTAAAATTATAAACTTAGATTAGCAGCAGATTAGCAGGGTAGCCTAGTGGTTAGCGCGTTGGACTAGTAACCGGAAGGTTGCAAGTTCAAATCCCTGAGCTGACAAGGTACAAATCTGTCATTCTGCTCCTGAACAGGCAGTTAACCCTCTGTTCCTAGGCAATCATTGAAAATAAGAATTTGTTCTTAACTGACTTGCCTAGTTAAATAAAGGTGAAATAAAAAATAAAAAATCCTATAGAAAATGTGTGGGCAGAACTGAAAATAGTGGTGAAATAATTACAATTTAGCAATTAAACACTGTGTGAAAGATGTGCAGAAGATGAATGTGCAAGTAAACATACTGGGGTGCAAAGGAGCAATACAAATCAAATAAAAAACAATAAGGGGATGAGGTAGTTGGATTGGGATATTTACAGATGGGCTGTGTACAGGTGCAATGATCTGTACGCTGCTCTGACAGCTCATGCTTTGTAACGTTCTGACCCTAGTTCTTGTGTTATTTGTTTGTTTTAGTTGGTCAGGACGTGAGTTGGGTGGGCATTCTATGTTTTGTGTTTCTAGGTTGGTTTTCTGTGTTCGGCCTAGTATGGTTCTCAATCAGAGGCAGGTGAGTCGCCAGGAGCTGCCAGAGCCGTCAGCCAGCCAGGAGCTGCCAGAGCCGTCAGCCAGCAAGGAGCTGCCAGAGTCGTCAACCAGCCAGGAGCTGCCAGTGCCATCAACCAGCCAGAAGCTGCCAGAGCCGTCAGTCAGCCAGAAGCTGCCAGAGCCGTCAACCAGCCTGAGCTACCTCTCAGTCCTGAGCTACCCCTCAGTCCTGAGCTACCCCTCAGTCCGGAGCTGCCCCTCGGTCCGGAGGAATTTGTTAAGTCAGAGGTGTCCCTCAGTCCTGTGGGCCTATTTATTAGGGTTCCCAGGTCAGGGTCGGCGGCAAGGGGCGCCGTTCCTAGGAGGCCACAGAGGCGGACTAAGACTATGGTGGAGTGGGGTCCACGTCCAGCGCCAGAGCCGACACCGCGGACAGATGCCCATCCAGACCCTCGGTTAGGTTCTGGTTTTGCGGCCTTGGGGGGTGGGCATTCTATGTTTTGTGTTTCTAGGTTGGTTTTCTGTGTTTGGGCTAGTATGGTTCTCAATCAGAGGCAGGTGTCGTAGGTTGTCTCTGATTGAGAATCATACTTAGGTAGCCTGGGTTTCACTGTTGTTTTGGTGGGTGATTGTTTCCGTATCTGTGTTTGTTCGCCACACGGTACTGTTTCGGTTTTGTTCACGTTTATTGTTTTGTATTCATTGAGTGTTCAGTTTATGTTTTTAAATAAACAACCATGGACACTTACCACACCGCATCTTGGTCCGATCCTTGCTACACAGACGAAGAGGAGGAAAACCCTTATATGCTTAAAGTTAATGAGGGAGATATGAGTCTCCAGCTTCAGTGATTTTTGCAGTTCGTTCCAGTCATTGGCAGCAGAGAACTACCTAGAAAAGACTTATAGATGACCTGGAGCCAGTGGGTTTGGTGACAAATATGAAGCGAGGGCCAGCCAACGAGAGCATACACGTTGCAGTGGTGGGTAGTATATGGGGCTTTGGTGACAAAATGGATGGCACTGTGATAGACTACATCCAATTTGCTGAGTAGAGTGTTGGAGGCTATTTTGTAAATGACATCGCCAAAGTCAAGGATTGGGAGGATAGTCAGTTTTACGAGGGTATGTTTGGCAGCATGAGTGAAGGATGCTTTGTTGTGAAATAGGAAGCCGATTCTAGATTTAATTTTGGATTGGAGATGCTTAATGTGAGTCTGGAAGGAGAGTTTACAGTATAACCAGACACCTAGGTATTTGTAGTTGTCCACATATTCTAAGTCAGAACCATCCAGAGTAGTGATGCTAGTCGAGCGGGCAGGTGCGGGCAGCAATCAGTTAACGAGCCTTGCATTTCATTTTACACGGAATGAGTGTTGTATGTCATTGACGTTCGTCTGGAGGTTTGATAACACAGTATCTAAAGAAGGGCCAGAAGTATACAGAATGGTGTCTTCTGCGTAGAGGTGGATCAGAGAATCACCAGCAGCAAGAGCGACATCATTGATATATACAGAGAAAAGAGTCGGCCTGAGAATTGAACCTTGTGGCACCCCCATAGAGACTGTCAGAGGTCCGGACAACAGGCCCTCTGATTTGACACCCTGCACATTGTATGATAAGTAGTTGGTGAACCATGCGAGGCAGTCATTTGAGAAAGGCTGTTGAGTCTGCCGATAAGAATGTGGTGATTGACAGAGTCGAAAACCTTGGTGTCATTTAGGACCTTGAGCGTGGCTGAGGTGCACCCATGATCATCTCTGAAACCAGATTGAATAGGGGACTAGGTACGGTGGGATTCGAAATGGTCGGTGATCTGTTTGTTAACTTGGCCTTCGAAGACCTTAGAAAGGCAGGGTAGGATAGATTTTGGTCTAACAGTTTGGGTCTAGGGTGTCTCCCCCTTTGAAGAGGGGGATGACCACGGCAGCTTTCCAATCCTTGGGGATCTCAGACGATACGAAAGAGAGGTTGAACAGGCTAGTAATAGGGGATACAACAATTGCGGCGGATAATTTTAGAAAGAGAGGGTCCAGATTGTCTTGTCCAGCTGATTTGTAGGGGTCCAGAATATGGTTTGGTCAGGGTGTGACATGGGTGATATGTGTGTTTTTGTCTCATCTAGGGTGTTTGTACTGTCTAGGGTTTTTTGTAGATTTATGGGGTTGTTTCCATCTAGGTGTTTATGTAGGTCTATGATTGCCTAGATTGGTTCTCAATTAGAGGCAGGTGTTTTAGGCAGCCATATTCTTTGGAGATTTTGTGGGTGATTGTTTCCTGTGTCAGTGTTTGTGCCACCCGGGACTGTTTTGTTTCCATTTCACTTTGTCAATTTGTATTTGTGTCATATTCAGCCTTTTCTATTAAAACGTGGACACTTACCACGCTGCGTATTGGTCCGATCCTTGCTACACCTCTTCAGACGAAGAAGAGGAAATCTGTGACAGAAACACCCACCAACAGAGGACCAACTGGAGGAGGAGGAGGAGAAGAAAGAGAGAGCGAGAGAGAGAGCGAGAGAGAGCGAGAGAGAGAGAGAGAGCGAGAGAGAACGAGAGAGAGAGCGAGAGCGAGAGAGAGAGAGAGAGAGAGCGAGAGAGAGAGAGAAAAAAATCCAGTCGTGCCAGAATAAAGGACCTGTCAGTGCTGAATTTATGACCTTTCACAGAAGTCACCATCCGGTCGATCGCAATAGACTTTTTGTTCTCCAAGCCATTCCTAGTCGATCACCAAATATTTCTGTAAAACCCCAATGATAAAGCCTTGTGCTCCTATTTTTTTTATTTGTTTCATGCTGTTGGCAGTAGGTGCACTTGATTCAGCAGCCCAGAGCACCGGAAAGGCAAAGTGTTCCCATTTTCAACCATTTCATCTGTCTGAAGCAGTGGAGCAGGAGAGAAACATTAAAAAGTTGTCATTTTTTAGATAAAACTATACAAAATATATTCACGTCACCAAAAAATGTATTTATTTTGCAAAGAAGGTCTACAGTAGCCTCAACAGCACTCTGTAGGGTAGCACAATGCTGTAGCCAGATGACAGCTGGCCTCTGTCCTCCTCTGGGTACATTGACATCAATATAAAACCTAGGACGCTCATGGTTCTCACCCCCTTCCATAGACTTACACAGTATTATAACAACATCTGGAAGACGTCTAATCAAACCACCGTATTTTCGATTCATCAATATATTTCGGCCCGATTCCAACCCTAGTTGCGTGAGTACATGGAACATTACTTCCTCTTTCTGCACTTCCTCTCTATGCATATTCTGACCTCGAACATAAGCATGAGAATAGCATGCTATTCATTCAAGGTGCAGATCTAAGTAATGAAGGTGTGGCTACAGATAAGCCTATTCTGACCTTGACTTAATTTCCTCATAATGCCACTACTTTTATGCGCGAGGAAATCATGAATAAGGTCTAGCGAACCTTCCGGTTCCTAGTGGGAAAAGCATCTACTTTATTTTTCCTATAATAAATAACAGCATTCTCCATGCACTGTAATTTATAAATGGATAATATCTATTGATAAGAGCTAGGTTAATGAGTAATCCGTTTGGAGAAGGGGATTGTAAATACACATAACGTTGTTTTAGATCATTTTTCCTTATGATCCTGGAGACGAACGTGAAAACAGCCATATGGAAGCAAACTGACAATCATATCAACATGACATGTATTGCGACTCCCTTTTCCACAGTGAAGTAGGCTATAAATAGCTGTGCCGTTATTCCAAAGTTGAATTGTGTGCCCTCAAGATTTGTGCGGATGAAATTTGGATGCCCGTTCTCTAGTCTGTCGGCAAATTTCTAATTAAAAGGTACACCGTATTTGAAATGATGACTTACGATAAATATACTGGAAACCCTATTGAATGAAAAATTCACGTAAAACTCTGTTGGCCAGCAAGTGGGAGGGTTTTCATCTGGTTGAATGAATTGTATTCAGTGAACGCAAGGTAGCCACACCTGTAGAGTGCATTACGCGCCTGCATTAGGTCATGTTGAATACCAACTACTAAGAAATGCATAGGCAAGGCGTGCATAGGAAAGGTGTGCATAGGCAAGGCGTGCATAGGAAAGGCGTGCATAGGCAAGGCGTGCATAGGCAAGGCGTGCATAGGTAAGGCGTGCATGGGCAAGGCGTGCATAGGAAAGGCGTGCATAGGAAAGGCGTGCATAGGAAAGGCGTGCATAGGCAAGGCGTGCATAGGAAAGGCGTGCATAGGAAAGGCGTACATAGGAAAAGCGTGCATAGGAAAGGCGTGCATAGGAAAGGCGTGCATAGGCAAGGCGTGCATAGGCAAGGCGTGCATAGGCAAGGCGTGCATAGGCAAGGCGTGCATAGGAAAGGCGTGCATAGGCAAGGCGTGCATAGGAAAGGCGTGCATAGGAAAGGCGTGCATTTCCTAAGAGTCCAATATGTCTTACATGCCTTCTGGTTAACCACCATGTAGGCACATTCAAGGTGATCTGTAGAAAAATGATAACATTTCTGTCTGTTCATGTTCTACCCAGGTCTACATTCATATAGCTAAGTAACTATATGGTGATGATGAACTCACTGTCACCACCTCTCTATACACAAAGGTACATAAACACACAAACGAACACACACACAACCAGGAACACACACACACAAAGACCCCCAAGAACACACACACACACCTTCCATACCGTAACTATACAATATTTTATTCATAACTAAGTTTAACACAAATAAAGCCTTACATTCTGCCAGTGATAGTTGGTTTAGTGTCTTTGTGTTCTGTGGTACAGCTGAAATATCTCTATAAACGTCCCTTTTTCAGGGCCCTGTCTTTCAAAGATAATTCATAAAAATCCAAATAACTTCACAGATCTTCATTGTAAAGGGTTTAAACACTGTTTCCCACTGAACCATAAACAATGAATGAACATGCACTTGTGAAACGGTCGTTAAGACACTAACAGCTTACAGATGGTAGGCAATTAAGGTCAGTTATGAAAACTTAGGACACTAAAGAGGCCTTTCTACTGACTCTGAAAGACACCAAAAGAAAGATGCCCAGAGTCCCTGCTCATCTGCGTGAACGTGCCTTAGGCATGCTGCAAGGAGGCATGAGGACTGCAGATGTGGCCAGGGCAATAAATTGCAATGTCCGTACTGTGAGACGCCTAACACAGCGCTACAGGGAGACAGGATAGACAGCTGATCGTCCTCGCAGTGGCAGACCACGTGTAACAACACCTGCACAGGATCCGTACATCCGAACATCACACCTGTGGGACAGGTACAGGCGCGTGTGTGTGCGTGTGTGTGTGTGGCTACAGTATGTGTAACTGCCTTCATATACACAGAATTAGGCTTCATAATATTACAGACAATGGGATCATCTCCCGTCAAGTGGCTTCATCTATCTCTCCTTCATCTCAATTGAAGAAAGGACAGGTGAAAGCAATACGCTGAATGACTTTTGTGGACAGATCAAGGAAAGGACAGGTGGAGGCAATACGGTGAATGACTTTTGTGGACAGATCAAGGAAAGGACAGGTGGAGGCAATACGGTGAATGACTTTTGTGGACAGATCAAGGAAAGGAGACGGATCCATTTTAGATAATTGAGATGCGCCTTTTACTGTAAGTCTCTACAAATGGTTTATTTTATTTCAGTATGATTAGCTGGCCGGTAGGCAGCACAGAGTGACAGATGAATCAGACAGACGGCAGGATAGGAAATGCCAAATCCCCCACCCACACCAGTTTCCCATCAAACTACACAAATACCCAAGCTCAGAAAGTACACACCACCATTATTAACATATACAGAGATTACACAAAACAACATTTACATAATCACACAATAGCCCAGCCACCCTTCGCATTACAGTATATTCCAATTCATTCAGTGACCTCTGCCTACTCTCAATTCAATGCAATTCAGATGAATTCAATTCGATTCCCAGAAGCTTTGTTGTCATGGGATATATTGACGTGACACATACATTTCAGCACATAGCAAGCTGATCCTAACTGCAATAACAAGCTAAAGAGAGACAGTCCATTTGTCAAGAGGACATAATAATATGGCCTTGACTCAGACAGCTCTCTCAGTTCAGTATAAACTATTGGTATTTGTGTGTGTTCAGTGTCTGAAGGCTTCTCTCCTATTGCTTTCCTTCCAAATGTTGAATACTGTTGCATACATATTATAGACCTGGACTCTTACAATTGTGTGTAATATGCTGTTGTTAAGGAATTGTGTGAATTGCAATCTGTTTTTTCAGTTTGTGTTTAGATATTTGTTTAGCCAATATGACTGAATGTATGAACTCATAATTAAAGCAATTATGTAACTGTGAATACTCGTTTTTTTATGACCAATGAAAAGCTGTCTTTTTGAATTACTATCAACAGAGAACAATGCAATTAAAATAGAATGACCTTTGAATAGTAGTTCTTATATACCATTGTTTGTTTGTTTGTTTATTTTCAGTTAAGGGCACTTACTGCATGTATAGTGCTAGTGCTGTACTTGAGGAGATTGGGCTTAATGGTGAACTGAATAGTAGATTGACAGTAAAAAAAAAAAAGATTCACCAATACATGCTACTGGAGGCTCTGTCAAAAAGCCACAGTGAACACCTACACACTACCGCCCACACACAGAGCCACGGGCACGTATACCAAGGCTTGTATGTACACACACATTCACAGATAATAAAGGGTTAAGGATGACTCCCTGTGACCCCCCACCCACCCCATCCCACACACACACACACACACACATTCCCTGAAGGAATTTTAATGAAAGCTGAGATTTCTCCTCTCCTCACTAGAACCAGTATAGTTGCAGGTTATCTTCATATTTATTTGCTGTACAGATCCCTCCATTCTGCTTCCAGGCATCAGCATATCACATCAGAACACTGGATGGATTCTGGATTCTCTCTCAAGGTTCCAACACAGAGTTTCAGAGGCCCAACATCGGCAGACCAGACTGGGGTTTAAATCGAAGGAGTGCCTTTGATTTGACAGCCTGTACATACGCAGATGACCGTTAGACCCAATGATGTGCTGCCACACATGAGCTTAGCTTGCCAACGAGCTTGCCATGAGCTTGCCAACGTCGCCATGACATCGCCTACAAGCGTGATCGGGGATTATATCTTCATACTAGACCATCTTTGGTTCCCAGTTTCAGATTCTGGTGTCTCCTGAGGTCTTGTCTGATGCCCAGTCTGAATTGAACATGACATCACACCCTGGAGGTGGACTCCATCTGTTTCCCAACCCAACCCAACCCATGTCCAACCATCCCTAGTGATGTTACATTTGATGCCGGAGCTCCGAGGCATGCGTCGAAATCGCTAAGCAGTGTACTTCTAAGCAGTGTGCCGATGCATGTAACACTTTATCAGAAGCACGTGATCAGTGATGTCGAAAGCTTCATTTTGTTGAACAACCACCTGATTGGGTTGGTATTGGTTTCGGTAAAATAGAAAAAGACAACTTTGTGCACAGCGTGTGGGGCATCGTCTATAATAATTTGTCTGCACTAAATTATTTTGACTAGTGTACAGTGTGTTGATCAAAGCCTCAAGTAATGAACCTATTTTTGACACAATTGGCTGGAAAACAGTGCTTCAGCAGGCTTTGTTTCCCATCATTAACCCCCCCCCCACGATGCGTTAACTAACAAGGAATTTTGTTCCTGTGTGCAAATTTTCCGTAACTGATCATTCGGTGAACTCACGGTTTCACAGGTGCTTGCATTTTTCAAAAATCAGAAGACGACGGGACATTTGGCACATAAACTTTCCCAGAACATGCTGAGAGTTTCCCGTTTAGAGGTGTGGAGACTTTGCCACAGCATTTAATTGAGCATCTGAAGCAATTACGTAAGATTTTAGTTCTGGGTGTCTGAGATGAAGTTGGCCTTAAAGACTGATCTAGGTCAAATGTTCCTTAGTCACCTCTATGGTTAACGTTAGTTCAGGATTTGAGGTATGGTAATCTGATTCTAGATCTGTGGTTAGAGGCAATTTAAGTCAATAGGTATCCCCCACTCCCAGAGGATACCCCTCCTCCTTTCTACCCACCTACACAGCAGACTCTCCTCTTACCTAAACACTAGGGCTGACCAACCCCCACCCACACACCCCGGACCTCAGACGCCTCTCTCAGAACAGGAAGAAATAGGGGCTCACCATCCCTGTGTGTGTGTGTGTGTGTGTGTGTGTGTGTGTGTGTGTGTGTGTGTGTGTGTGTGTGTGTGTGTGTGTGTGTGTGTGTGTGTGTGTGTGTGTGAGAGAGAGAGAGAGAGGCTGTGCATATGCATCGGTGTGGTTCTGTGTGTGGAACAATGGGCAAACCCAGCAGAGTGTAGGGGGAGTACAGCATTAGATTGGAGAGAGACAGAGAAAGGGAGAGTGAATGGAGAGAGAGAGAGAGCGAGAGAGAGAGAGAGAGAGCGGATGGAGAGAGCGAGCGAGAGAGAGAGAGATGAAGAGTGGATGGAGAGAGGGCCTCTACATGTGAGTCGTGACTAGTGGATGAGGCATCTGTAGGAGGCTTATATAACACACTAGATAGAGCTTTGGTGATTATGGATGTACAGGTCAACTCTCTCCAACACTTCTGAAAAACCAGTGTGTGTGTGTATGTATGTATGTATATATATATATATATATATATATATATATGTGTGTGTGTGTCAACAAGCTCTCACAGTCTCACTTCAGAATCTGAAGTTTATCCAAATTTTCAAGGTCAAGTTCTGAATGGTTAAGGTAAGGGTTAAGATTTGGGATAGTTTTACAACACGTGCGTGTATGTGCGCGTGTGTGTTTGCTGAGCAAGTTCAAAGTACCTAGGACACTCCAAGCCCAAAATATTTACTTCACACCATTTCTTCACTGTACTGAGAGCGTATGGTGATGCATAATTGAGGAAATCAGTGTTCATTATGATGACAAACTTTAGCTACGATGACAGGTGGAAGACTAGCAAAGGTTCAGGGGTAATTTAAATTCAAGGGAGGATTATAAGCACCGTGTGTGTGTGTGTGTGTGTGTGTGTGTGTGTGTGTGTGTGTGTGTGTGTGTGTGTGTGTGTCCAGATGGTAAAGTGTGTGTACGGCCTTCTGTCTGTTCATCCCCCATACGCCTCATGATTTACCCACAATGCAGCCTGCCTGCCTGTCAGTTAGCAGACACACACACACAAACACCTTCTGTCTGGACAGCAAATCAAGCTACAAAACCATATAAAAACTCAGATTCTCTGTGAAGGTTAAATTTGGTGTGATGGGTTCCATTTCAGCAGCTCAGTGTTTTCTCCAGTGGTGTGTTTGACAGGCTCAGGACAGTTCTGTAAACAATATCTATCAAAAGTGTTAATTCATGTACAACACTGTATAATTACAGTACATCTCTATGCTTTTTAAGCAATTAAAATGACTCTGACATACATTTTTCCCTCTTTCAGATGTTAATTGCCACAGAAAGTGAACTGGCTGGAAAGGAACCCTAATGAACAACTAGCTAACATAATTCAGGATCACCATTTCAGAGCATTCTTTTGTCCAGTAAACACATATAGCCTGATAAACCACATGGTTATTTTAACAATGTGCAATAATCTTTACTGTACACTATAACATTGTCTTGTATATTCTAAGAAGCTATTCTGTAGGAACAACTGTATGCAATGATACAAATATAGAGCAATATATACTGTAAATACTGCTTATTTATAATTCAGCTAGACTGATTTCCAGTCTGACGATGCGGTTGGTTGAAGCAGAAACTGAATGGGTACCGGAGATAATGAAGAAAATGAAGGGAGAGAGATGAAGTGTTCATGGAATCAGAGTTATGGCTAAACATATATTATCTACAACAGAGTTGCCCATTTTCAGTGGTTGGAAAATCCCATAAACTTAAACACAGACGTTTAAAGACTGAATCAAAAGATCTAGTAAACCCAGGCTACTCATCTCACAGACCCAAAACACACACACGAACGCACATGCACATACAGACACGCACACACACACACAGACATTCACACACGGACACAAAGACACATCGTTCATGTACTGTACATGACTATAAAACAGCGATATCAGATTTGCAATGAATTATGAAAAATATTTAGATATAAACTTTCATACAGGTTGAAGCTAAGAGTGCAGTACTACTGTGTGTTAATGGGCCGGTTAAATCCAGACCTGTCTAGAGGGGTTGCACAGGTCAAATTCCTGAGGAGGAGATTCTTTAGATGAACCTAAAAACATGGGAACCCAGCCTTTTACAGCTTTCACTGCACTCAGATCTTCCACTGTTGCTTGGAAACCAAAACATAATACATTTGATTTCCTTCCTTTCTCTCTCCTCTCCGACCTTGGCATTAGAATTATTTGTTGGATAAACAGAAGTGGCATTGAACCTGGTCAGGTGAATGGCTTGGTTTAGAGGAAGACATAGAAAGTCATACAATCACAACCCAAGCTCCAGGAAAACACAGTGAGAAAGGGACAGAAGAGAGATAAGGCACATACTGAGAGAGAGAGAGCAGATTTAATAGAAACACACAAAATGCTCTCTTGCCGCAAGTCTTTTCTATTATTCTCTGTAGTCTCTTACTTTTCTCCTCTAAACTTAACTCTCCTCTTTAAACCAGGCAGGGTTTTCAGCCTTGTGCTATGAATTATTGGTCAAATGTCAGGGAGGTTTGATATCAGTTTTTAGAAGAAACAAAATGGTTCATTGTTAGCTGCTTCCACGAGTGATTTTAAATGAAGATTGAATGTGTATTGCTGAAAGAGCTTCTGTTCAAGAAAGAAGTGGAAGAGGGGAAGAGGGAGGAAGAGAAGGTGTATTGAGAGGAGAAATAGAGGAGGATAAGGTGAACTAGAATACAATGGTGTGAAGGTGTGCTCAGAGAGTTGAAGAGGAGATCTTAAAAGACAACTTCAGATTTCCTCTCATCTATCTGCCTTCACCACAACCTTCTCCTCCTCCTCCTCCTCCTCCTCCATCATACAGCTCATCAATACCAGAGCACCAGTCCAGGCTATTCTCACAGTACAGTTCCTACACTGTAAAGGGGTCACCATACATTTTACAGTAATTTACAGGCAGCAAAATTCTGTACGCCTACTGTAATATAAATACTGTAAATATAAATACTGTATCAAAGAAAGTACTGTGTAATGAGACACACAGTGCAATACTGTAAAATGTAATGAATTGATGAAATTCATTGAGGGAAGAAGAGGTTTGTGTGTCACAGTATTTTCTTGTAATTACAAAGAATTGGTGTAAGCCGGTTGGCTGCAAAGGTATTAATGAATATTTGATGTTCTATACTGAGCAAAAATATAACTCAACATGCAACAATTTCAAAGATTTTACTGAGTTACAGTTCATATGAGGAAATCAGCCAATTGAAATAAAGTAATTAGGTCCTAATCTGTAGATTTCACATGACTGGAAATATGTTGGTCACAGATACCTAAAAAAAAAAATGGGCCTCACAATAGGCCTCAGAATTTTGTCGCAGTATTTGTGTGTGTCAATAAAATGCAATAGTGTTCGTTGTCCGTAGCTTATGCCTGTCCATACCATAAACCCACCGCAACCATGGGGCACTCTGTTCACAATATTGACATCAGCAAACTGCTCGCCCACATTACTCTAGACACATGGTCTGCAGTTGTGAGGCCGGTTGGACGTACAGCCAAATTCTCCAAAATGACATGGAGGCGGCTAGTGGTAGAGAAATTAATATTCAGTTCTCTGGCAACAGCTCTGGTGGACATGCCAATTGCACGCGCCCTCAAAACTTGAGACATCTGTGGCATTGTGTTGTGTGACAAAAATTGCACATTTTAGAGTGGCATTTTATTGTTCCCAGCACAAGGTGCACCTGTGTAATGACCATGCTGTTTAAACAGCTTCTTGATATGCCACACTTGTCAGGTTGATGGATTATCTTGGCAAAGGATAAATGCTCACTAACAGGGATGTAAACAAATTTGTGCACATTTCCGAGAAATGTGCGTTTGGAACATTTCTGGGATCCTTTATTTCAGCTCATGAAACATGGGACCAACACTTTACATATTGCATTTATATTTCTGTTCAGTATATATCACTCACACTTCTAGGCTTCCAAAATGCGAGCAACTACAGGGCAAAATGGACCAAAAGGACATTGCGAGATACGTAACCAATTAAGGTTTAAGACCAATCTGTTCCACATACATTTTCATTTGATGAGTCACTAAAAACACATAGGAGTTAAATTGGTACAGCGTTCTCACTCTCAAGTGCAACAAAAATTGCCTCCTACAAGGCATGCCTCAAAATATGTTAATGAGCCAGAAACAACAATTACCGTGCACCCAACGGTGGTCAAAATGTGTTTGGCGCTCCAAAGAAACGGTACTGTATTCTGTGGGATGGAATTATGGTACCATTTGAAATGCACCAATTTCCCCACAATACACAATCATTTACAGTATGCTGAAGTAAAACTTTTCCTTTTTTTTTATCACTGTTGATAATACCTCAAATTACAATATAAATGCAAATGTTCCGTTACAGTGTATGTTATGACCCAATGGGTTGGTTTGATTTCCATGCTCTCCACCAATAGGCATAACACTTGTAACAAGTTAGATAAATAGTTATTTTCATGCTACTGCAATTACATTGTTGACAGCAGACAGGTTAGGGTCAGGTGGGAAATATACTCGAACCTGGTCCTCACACACGTGTGCATGTGCACACTGCTGTGATGTGTAATGTATTGAGACAGCTGGGTCCCCAATAATGATACAGAACCACCTCAGGTTTGGTGGGAAGAGTAAAATAAAACACAACACTGTCTCTCTAAATCACAGCTATACGAACCAGCAACCACAACCTACACCACACCAGCGTTGGAAAAAGACCCAATTGCCTGACTAAAAGTAAAGATACCTTAATATCAATAGGAAATGACTCAAGTAAAATACATCCAGTGAAATACTACTTGAGTAAAAGTCTGAAAGTATTTGGTTTAAATTATACTTAAGTATCAAAAGTAAATGTAATTAAAAAATATATACTTAAGTATCAAAAGTATAAATCCTTTCAAATTGCTAATATTAAGGAAACCAGATGGCCCAATTCTCATGTTTTTTTTCAATTTATGGGTAGCCAGGGGCACAGTAGAACATGCAGACATAATTTACAAACAAAGCATTTGTGTTTAGTGAGTCCGCCAGATCAGAGGCAGTAGGGATGACCAGGGATGTTCTCTTAAGTGTGTGAAGTGGACCATGTTCCTGTCCTGCTAAGCATTCAAAATGTACTTTTGGGTGTCAGGGAAAATGTATGGAGAAAATGTATGGAGATAAAAAGTACATTATTTACTTTAGGAATCTAATCAAATCCAATTGTATTTGTCACATGCGCCAAATACAACAGGTGTAATGTGTGAAATGCTTACTTACAAGCCGTAACCAACAATGCGGTTAAAAAAATGTAGAAAATATGAATAAGAAATAAAATTAACAAGTAATTAAAGAGCAGCAGTAAAATAACAATAGCGAGACTATATACAGGGGGTACTGGAACACACTCAATGTGCGGGGGCACCGGTTAGTCGAGGTAATATGTGCATCTAGGTAGAGTTATTAAAGTGACTAAGCATAGATAATAACAGAGAGTAGCAGCAGTGGAAAGGGGGGGGGGGGGGCAATGCAAATTGTCTGGGTATTTGATTAGATGTTCAAGAGTCTTACGGCTTGGGGGTCCAAGCTGTTTATAAGCCTCTTGGACCTAGACTTGGCACTCTGGTACTGCTTGCCATGCGTTAGCAGAGAGAACAGTCTATGACTTGGGTGGCTGGAGTCTTTGACAATTTTTAGGGCCTTCATTTGACACTGCCTGGTATAGAGGTCCTGGATGGAAGGAGGCCTGGCCCCAGCGATGTATAGGGCCGTACGCACTACCCTCTGTAGTGCCTTGTGGTTGGAGGCCGAGCAGTTGCCATACCAGGCAGTGATACAACCAGTCAGGATGATCTCGATGTTGCAGCTGTAGAACCTTTTGAGGGTCTGAAGACCCATGCCAAATCTTTTCAGTCTCCCGAGGGGGTATAGGTTTTGTTGTGCCCTCTTCACGATGATCTTGGTGTGCTTCGTGTGTTCATTTGTTGGTGATGTGGACACCATCAGCAAATGTAATGATGGTGTTGGAGTCGTGCCTGGCTGTGCAGTCATGAGTGAACAGGGAGTACAGGAGGGTACTGAGCACGCACCCCTGAGGGGCCCCCGTGTTGAAGATCAGTGTGGTGGATGTGTTGTTACCTACCCTTACCACCTGGGGGCGGCCCATCAGGAAGTCCAGGATCCAGTTGCAGAGGGAGGTGTTTAGTCCCAGGTTCCTTAACTTAGTTATGAGCTTTGAGGGAACTATGGTGTTGAACGCTGAGCTGTAGTCAATGAATAGCATTCTCACGTAGGTGTTCCTTTTGTCCAGATGGGAAAGGGCAGCATGGAGTGCAATAGAGATTGCATCATCTATGGATCTGTTTGGGAAGTATGCAAATTGGAGTGGGTCTAGGGTTTCTGGAATAAGGGTGTTGATGTGAGCCATGACCAGCCTTTCAAAGCACTTCATGGCTACAGACGTGAGTGCTACGGGTCGGAAGTAATTTAGGCAGGTTACCTTAGTGTTCTTTGGCACAGGGACTATGGTGGTTTGCTTGAAACATGTTGGTATCACAGACTCAGACAGGGAGAGGTTGAAAATATCAGTGAAGACACTTGCCAGTTGGTCATCGCAAGCTCGGAGTACACATTCTGGTAATTCATCTGGCCCAGCGGCCTTGTGAATGTTGACCTGTTTAAAGGTCTTACTCACATCAGCTGCGGAGAGCGTGATCACACAGTCTTCTGGAACAGTTGATGCTCTCATGCATGTTTCAGTGTTACTTGCCTCGAAGTGAGTATAGAAGTAATTTAGCTAATCTGGAAGGCTAATGTCACTGGGCAGCTCTTGGCTGTGCTTCCCTTTGTAGTCTGTAATAGTTTGCAAGCCCTGTCACATGCGACTAGCGTCGGAGCCGGTGTAGTACAATTTGATCTTATTGACGCTTATCTTGTTTGATGGTTCATTGGAGGGCATAGCGGATTAAGCTTCCGGGTTTGAGTCCTGCTCCTTGAAAGCGGCAGTTCTAGCCTTTAGCTCAGTGCGGATGTTGCCTGTAATCCATAGCTTCTGGTTGGGGTATGTACGTACAGTCACTGTGAGGACGATGTCATCGATGCACTTATTGATGAAGCCAGTGACTGATGTGGTGTACTCCTCAATGTCATTGGAAGACTCCCGGAACATATTCTAGTCTGTGCTAGCAAAACAGTCCTGAAGCTTAGCATCTGCTTCATCTGACCACTTTTTTATTGACTGAGTCACTGGTGCTTCCTACTTTACTTTTTGCTTGTAAGCAGGAATCAGGAGGATAGATTTATGGTCAGATTTACCAAATGGAGGGTGAGGGAGAGCTTTGTATGCGTCTCTGTGTGTGGAGTAAAGGTGGTCCAGAGTTTTTTTCCCCCTTTGGTTGCACATTTAACATGCCAGTGGAAATGTGGTGAAACGGATATAACTTTGAGTGTGGTCTTAGTGCCAGCATCGGTCTGTGGTGGTATGTAGACAGCTACACAAAATGCAGATCAAAATTCTCTAGGTAGATAATGTGGTCTACAGTTTATCATGAGATACTCTACCTCGGGCGAGCAAAACCTTGAGACTTCCTTAGATATCGTGTACCAGTGTAACGGTTTTCTTGCGGTGAAGGAGAGTCGGACCAAAATGTGGCGTGGTTATTTAGATACATCTTTAATGAAGATGAAACACGATCAATACAAAACAACAAACATACCATGAAAACCTAAACAGCCTATCTGGTGCAAACTAACACAGAGACAGGGACAATCACCCACGAAACACTCAAAGAATATGGCTGCCTAAATATGGTTCCCAATGAGAGACAACGATAAACACCTGCCTCTGATTGAGAACCACTCCAGACAGCCATAGACTATGCTAGAAAACCCCACTAAGCCACAATCCCAATACCTACGAAAAACCCCAAGTCAAAACACACCACATAAAAAACCCATGTCACACCCTGGCCTGACCAAATTAATAAAGAAAACACAAAATACTAAGACCAGGGCGTGACAGAACCCCCCCACCAAGGTGCGGACTCCCGGCCGCACATCTAAACCCATAGGGGAGGGTCCGGTGGGCGTCTGTTCACGGTGGCGGCTCCGGCGCGGGGCGTGAACCCCACTCCAACAAAGTCTTAGTCCCCTTGTATCGCGTCCTTTGATTGGCGACCCTCGTTGCCGACCTTGGCCTAGTAACCCTCACCAAGGACCCCACTGGACTGAGGGGCAGCTCGGGACTGAGGGGTAGCTTGTTACTGAGAGGAAGCTCAGCACTGAGAGGAAGCTCAACACTGAGAGGAAGCTCAGTACTGAGAGGATCTGGAAGATCCTGGCTGACTGGCGGATCCTGGCTGACTGGCGGATCTGGACTATCTTGGCGGGTCCTGGCTGACTGGCGGATCTGGAAGATCCTGGCTGACTGGCGGCTCTGGCTGCTCCATGCTGACTGGCGGCTCTGGCTGCTCCATGCAGACTGGCGGCTCTGGCTGCTCCATGCAGACTGGCGGGTCTGGCTGCTCCATGCAGACTGGCGGCTCTGGCTGCTCCATGCAGACTGGCGGCTCTGGCTGCTCCATGCAGACTGGCTCTGGCTGCTCCATGCAGACTGCGGCTCTGGCTGCTCCATGCAGACTGGCGGCTCTGGCTGCTCCATGCAGACTGGCGGCTCTGGCTGCTCCATGCAGACTGGCGGCTCTGGCTGCTCCATGCAGACTGGCGGCTCTGGCTGCTCCATGCAGACTGGCGGCTCTGGCTGCTCCATGCAGACTGGCGGCTCTGGCTGCTCCATGCAGACTGCCGGCTCTGGCTGCTCCATGCAGACTGGCAGCTCCGGCAGCGCTAAACAAGCGGGAGACTCCGGCAGCGCAGAACAGGCGTGAGACTCCGGCAGCGCTGTAGAGGAGGAAGGCTCTGGCAGCGCTAAACAAGCGGGAGACTCCGGCAGCGCAGAACAGGCGGGAGCACCTGTGTTGATGGGACGGAGAGACAGCCTGGTGCGGGGTGCCGGCACTGGTGGTACCGGGCTGGGGACACGCACCTCAGGGCGAATGCCTTGCATACTATGCCAAACCAACAGCCTTCTCTCTATTCTGTCCAATACATCCTCAACACTCTCAGACTCAGCACTCAGCTTCGCCGACAGTTCCAATTCCATCCATGGCTCCTTACGGTAAACAGTGAGAGTTGGCTCAGGTCTGACTCCTGACTCTGCCACACTCTCCCTGTGTCCCCCCCCCCAAGACATTTTTGGGGCTGCCTCTCGGGCTTCCAGCCGCTCTGCCGTGCTAGCTCCTCCTGCTGCTGCTTTTGCTGCTGTTCCTGCTGCACCTGTTGCTTCTCCTGCTGCTGCTGTTGCTGCTGCCTCTGTTTACCACGCCGCTTGGTCCTTGGTTGGTGGGTGATTCTGTAACGGTTTTCTTGTGGTGAAGTAGAGTCGGACCAAAATGCGGCGTGGTTATTTAGGTACATCTTTAATGAAGATGAAACACGATCAAAACAACAAACGTAACGTGAAAACCTAAACAGCCTATCTGGTGCAAACTAACACAGAGACAGGAACAATCACCCACGAAACATTCAAAGAATATGGCTGCCTAAATATGGTTTCCAATCAGAGACAACAATAAACACCTGCCACTGATTGAGAACCACTCCAGACAACCATAGACTATGCTAGAAAACCCCACTAAGCCACAATCCCAATACCTACGAAAAACCCCAAGTCAAAACACACCACATAAAAAACCCATGTCACACCCTGGCCTGACCAAATTAATAAAGAAAACACAAAATACTAAGACCAGGGCTTGACAACCAGCTGTTGTTTACAAATATTTCATCGACCGCCACCCCTTGTCTTACCAGAGGCTGCTGTTCTATCCTGCTGATACAGTGTAAAACCTGCCAGCTGTATGTTGTTCATGTCATCGTTCAACCACGACTCGGTGAAACATAACATATTACAGTTTTTAATGTCCCGTTGGTAGTTTAATCTTGCTCATATGTCATTGATTTTATTTTCCAATGATTGCACGTTAGCCAGTAGAACGGATGGCAGTGGGGGTTTACTCACTCGCCTACGAATTCTCAGAAGGCAGTCTGACCTTCACCCCCTTTTTCTCCGTCTTCTCTTCACACAAATGACAGGGATTTGGGCCTGTTCCCGAGAAAGCAGTATTTCCTTCACGTCGAAATCATTAAAAGAAAAAGCTTCTACCAGTTCGTGGTGAGTAATCCCTGTTCTGATGTTCAGAAGTTATTTTCGTCCATAATAGACGGTAGCAGCAACATCAAATCAAAGTGTATTTGTCACGCACACTGAATACAACACTTTCACAGTGAGTGAAATGCTTACTTACAGGCTCTAACCAATATTGCAAAAAAGGTATTAGGTGAGCAATAGGTAAGTAAAGAAATTAAAACAACAGTAAAAAGACAGTTGAAAATAACAGTAGCGAGGCTATATACAGACACCGGTTATTCAGGCTGATTGAGGTAGTATGTACATGTAGATATGGTTAAAGTGACTATGCATATATGATGAACAGAGAGTAGCAGTAGCGTAAAAGTGGGGTTGGCGGGTGGTAGGTGGCGGGACACAATGCAGATATCCCGGTTAGCCAATGTGCGGGAGCACTGGTTGGTCGGGCCAATTGAGGTAGTATGTATATGAATGTATAGTTAAAGTGACTATGCATATATGATAAACAGAGAGTAGCGGCAGCGTAAAAGAGGGGTTGGGGGGGGCACACAATGCAAATAGTCCGGGTAGCCATTTGATTACCTGTTCAGGAGTCTTATGGCTTGGGGGTAAAAACAGTTGAGAAGCCTTTTTGTCCTAGACTTGGCACTCCGGTAGCGCTTGCCATGCGGTAGTAGAGAGAACAGTCTATGACTGGGGTGGCTTATGTTATGTACATTATGTACATTCATATTATGTACAAACATGGGAAGTGAAGTAAAAGTAAAAGTTGTCAAAAAATATAAATACTAAAGTAAAATACAGATACCCCAAAAATGACTTAAGTAGTACTTTACACCACTGCACCACACACACTAAAGTGGCCCATTCCAGTCTAAGCTGCAATGAAACAGCATAGTCTAAATGTGGGAATTATGTGCCATTACATACTATTCATCATGCAATTCTAAATCATTTCCAGTACCATATTGTCTAATAAGTGTTAATGTATCTTTATGGTAGTTGTTAAGTAGTTCCCATGCTGGTATTAGGGTGTTAAACTTTTTTGAAATGACTACAGAATTCAGAATTCATGTTTTGTTTCTGTCTCTTACTGAACCTCTATATAAAGAGACTACAGTAAGAGCACTCCATCTTCTCAACTACACCCAGTCCACTGAAGCATCCACCTAATGCCCCAAAATGGCTGACATTCCTGTTGCTCTCCAGTGTTTGCTCCAAATGACAGTGCAGCAGTTCAACCAGTTGCAGCTCAACCCCATCTGTTTAAAGGACACTCCATCACACTGCGTGGGTTTAAGCAATTTTGATATTAGTGCGTCACATAATGGGGTTGATCCTAGCCAACAGCTCTAGAGATTTGAAACTCCTTGAATTGAAAAGTAGTGACTGTGCTTCTCACTACATAGCAAATTCCCCAGTGTTAAATGAACACTGAAAGTGTAGACCCGTATAGACACTGAACAGTGTTGAATTAACACACTGCTTAGTGTAAAAGCTTGATTTACATGTTTCCCTTTCAAATGAAAGCTAGGTTACCATCCAATTGGCAACATATTTTCATAAATGCCCTTTTGGCTGATCAATTTGTGGTTTCAGGGTGGGTGAAAACAGAGTTGGGTGCTGTGGAATCGGTGGAGGTAACCAGAAGTGGTCTTGTGATAATTGTTTGTGTTTCTGCTGGTCAGAGGGAGAAGGTGCTCCGTGTCAAGCAAATGGGGGAAAGAGATGTGAATTGTTTTGCTACCAAGAAAAGGGCACCATTGAAAGGAGTGATTACTGGGGTAGCGGTAAATGTGAAAGTTAACCAACTGAAGGGGAAGATTCCCGATGTCTGTGATGCTCGTTGTTTGGTGTGACGCAGACAGGGTGGCGTGAGAGGTGAAACAGAAGAGTTGTTCTTTTGAGTTTTGTGTTGAGTCTTTGCCCAACAAGGTGAGGCTAGGATATATAAGTTATCCCGTAGAAGCTTTTATGCCAAATGCATTACATTGTTACAGGTGTCAAGCTTATAGGCATGTGGCAGCAGTGTGTAGGAGGGAGGTAGGTGTGCAGAAGGACATGAGACAAAGGAATGTGTAGTATTGGGGAAAGAAGTGGTATGTGTTACTTGTAGGGGTGCCCATGTGGCTGGGGATCAGAAATGTCCGGTGCAGGTTGAGGTTACCTGGGTTAGAGTAGTGGGTGTCGTATGCTGAGGTAGTGAAGACAGTAGAGGAAGATGGGTCAAAGTGGATGGATCCTGAGAGGAGTGATTCGAGTGGTAGATCGGTACCAGTACACAGGGTTAGGCCAACAAGTGATAGATGCTTCAGTAAAATGTGATTTCTTTGCGAAAAACTAAATATATTTAGATAGTGGAGTAGGGTGGTGGGTTTTTAATGAGTTAGATGGTAGGGTATTTGTTGATTTTTGAAATGTACATTTAAAAAAAAATTAAGCTATGTATAAGGGAGTTTTACTGTTATGCAGGTGAGTGAGGACCCAAAAGCGGTTTAAGTCGTTTGGCAGAACGGATGTACTCAAGGTTCCTATGGTCAGTCCAAACGACAAAAGGAACGGTCGCCCCCTCCAACCACTGTCGCCATTCGCCTAGGGCTAAGTGGATGGTGAGCAGTTCGCGGTTTCCCACATCATAGTTACGTTCCGACGGCGACAGGCGATGAGAAAATACGCGCAAGGGTGGACCTTGTCGTCAGAATGGGAGCGCTGGGAAAGAATGGCTCCCACGCCCACCTCTGACGCGTCAACCTCGACAATGAACTGTCTAGAGACGTCAGGTGTAACAAGGATAGGTGCGGATGTAAAACGCTTCTTGAGGAGATCAAAAGCTCCCTGGGCAGAAACGGACCACTTAAAGCACGTCTTGACAGAAGTAAGGGCTGTGAGAGGAGCTGCCACCTGACCGAAATTACGGATGAAACGACGATAGAAAATCGCGAAGCCGAGAAAGCGCTGCAGCTCGACACGTGACTTAGGGACGGGCCAATCGCTGACAGCTTGGACCTTAGCGGGATCCATCTTAATGCCTTCAGCGGAAATAACAGAACCGAGAAATGTGACGGAGGAGGCATGAAAAGAGCACTTCTCAGCCTTCACATAAAGACAATTCTCTAAAAGGCGCTGGAGGACACGTCGAACGTGCTGAACATGAATCTGGAGTGACGGTGAAAAAATCAGGATATCGTCAAGGTAAACGAAAACAAAGATGTTCAGCATGTCTCTCAGTACATCATTCACTAATGCCTGAAAGACAGCTGGAGCGTTAGCGAGGCCGAACGGCAGAACCCGGTATTCAAAGTGCCCTAACGGAGTGTTAAACGCCGTTTTACACTCGTCCCCCTCCCTGATGCGCACGAGATGGTAAGCGTTACGAAGGTCCAACTTAGTGAAAAACCTGGCTCCCTGCAGGATCTCGAAGGCTGAAGACATAAGGGGAAGCGGATAACGATTCTTAACCGTTATGTCATTCAGCCCTCGATAATCCACGCAGGGGCACAGGGTCCCGTCCTTTTTCTTAACAAAAAAAACCCCCGCTCCGGCGGGAGAGGAAGAAGGGACTACGGTACCGGCGTCGAGAGCTACAGACAAATAATCTTCGAGAGCCTTACGTTCGGGAGCCGACAGAGAGTATAGTCTACCCCGGGGGGGAGTGGTTCCCGGAAGGAGATCAATACTACAATCATACGACCGGTGCGGAGGAAGGGAGGTGGCCCTGGACCGACTGAACACCGTGCGCAGATCGTGATATTCCTCCGGCACCCCTGTCAAATCACCAGGCTCCTCCTGTGAAGAAGAGACAGAGGAAACAGGAGGGATAGCAGACATTAAACACTTCACATGACAAGAGACGTTCCAGGAGAGGATAGAATTACTAGACCAATTAATAGAAGGATTATGACACACTAGCCAGGGATGGCCCAAAACAACAGGTGTAAAAGGTGAACGAAAAATTTAAAAAGAAATGGTTTCGCTATGATTACCAGAGACAGTGAGGGTTAAAGGTAGCGTTTCACGCTGAATCCTGGGGAGAGGACTACCATCCAAGGCGAACAAGGCCGTGGGCTCCCCTAACTGTCTGAGAGGAATGTCATGTTCCCGAGCCCAGGCTTCGTCCATAAAACAGCCCTCCGCCCCAGAGTCTATCAAGGCACTGCAGGAAGCTGCCGAACCGGTCCAGCGTAGATGGACCGACAAGGTAGTACAGGATCTTGAAGGAGAGACCTGAGTAGTAGCGCTCACCAGTAGCCCTCCGCTTACTGATGAGCTCTGGCTTTTACTGGACATAAAATGACAAAATGACCAGCGGAACCGCAATAGAGAGAGGCGGTTGGTGATTCTCCGTTCCCTCTCCTTAGTCGAGATGCGAATACCCTCCAGCTGCATAGGCTCAGCACCTGAGCCAGTGGAGGAAGATGGTAGTGATGCGGAGAGGGGGGCAACGGATAACGCGAGCTCCCTTCCACGAGCTCGGTGACGAAGATCAACCCGTCGTTCTATGCGAATAGCGAGTTCAATCAAGGAATCCACGCTGGAAGGAACCTCCCGGGAGAGAATCTCATCCTTTACCTCCGCGCGGAGACCCTCCAGAAAACGAGCGAGCAAAGCCGGCTCGTTCCAGTCACTGGAGGCAGCAAGAGTGCGAAACTCTATAGAGTAATCAGTTATGGATCGATTACCTTGACATAGGGAAGACAGGGCCCTGGAAGCTTCTTCCCCAAAAACAGAACGATCAAAAACCCATATCATCTCCTCCTTAAAGTTCTGATACTGGTTAGTACACTCAGCCCTCGCCTCCCAGATTGCCGTGCCCCACTCACGAGCCCGTCCAGTAAGGAGAGATATGACGTAGGCGATACGAGCTGTGCCCCTGGAGTACGTGTTGGGCTGGAGAGAAAACACAATATCACACTGGGTGAGGAACGAGCGGCATTCAGTGGGCTCCCCAGAGTAACACGGCGGGTTATTAATTCTGGGCTCCGGAGACTCGGAAGCCCTGGAAGTAGCCGGTGGATCGAGGCGGAGATGGTGAATATGTTTCGAGAGGTCGGAGACTTGGGCGGCCAGGGTCTCAACGGCATGTCGAGCAGCAGACAATTCCTGCTCGTGTCTGCCTAGCATCGCTCCCTGGATCTCGACGGCTGAGTGGAGAGGATCCGAAGTCGCTGGGTCCATTCTTGGTCAGATTCTTCTGTTATGCAGGTGAGTGAGGACCCAAAAGCGGTTTAACAGAAACAGAGTCTTTTAATGTCCAAACACAGGAAGACATAAATCCTCTTCAGATGTATCGGTTGACAAAATAGACAACCCGCAGAGAGGGCGACAAATAAATCATAAAGTCCTCTGATCTTTACAGGAGAGTCCCCTTCTAGCAGCAGAGGAGAATAGCAGGGTTAGCGGCAACAGACTGCTGGTCTCTCCGGGTAGGCGCGGGTTGTAGAGGACAGAGGTACCTGATCACACGTAGCATCTGATGAAGAGGCAGATTACGACAGGACGGGACAAGGATGAAGCAAACGAGAATCTGACAAAGACAGAAGCAGAAACAGAGAGAGAAATAGAGACCTAATCAGAGGGAAAAAAGGGAACAGGTGGGAGAGAGTAAACGAGGTAGTTAGAGGAGATGAGGAACAGCTGGGGGAAGGAAAGGGAGAGAAGGTAACCTAATACGACCAGCAGGGGGAAACGAAGTGAAGAGAAAGAACAGGAACAAGACATAACATGACAATACATGACATTTACTCCAGTCTTCGCTTGAAAAAAGATTTTCATGCAAATATTCAAAAATCTGCACAAAAACAATATGCACATTTGCCCACCAGAGATGTGTTTCCATCAAATTAACTTGTTGCAGATAAAAAGCTGTGCATGATGACATACTGCACATAAAAAATACATTTTGTGGTTAAATTTCCGTGTAACAAATAGAAAAATGTTAAGTAGGTTTCCATCGCATGTTCAACTCTATTGATGGTTTTCTCACAAAAAATGTTTGTGTTATATAGCGAGTGTGCCCACTCTGGTATTGGCACGTGCACTCTAGCCAACACTATATTTAATATACGTGCGTATATATACATGCATATATTATATGTGCGTATATTCTACATGATGAGATTATTATAGAGAATTGTGTTATTTGTTTTTAAATGGCAGCCAAACATCGATTATCATGTCACCAGAATAAAACCCTCAATATTTATTGGAAAGGAGCATCAAGCTCATCCCCGTGCACTATCCCCACCCTGTGTGGTTCATCATCATTTATTTCATCTGTAGCCTAATAAACTGCATGCTTTCGTCGTAGACAACATGTCATCTTATGACTCCAGGTTTACCTCGATATGATGGCTGTTATATCAATATTTGAGCGTAAAACTTTTCCACCCACATACGTCTCATAATACATTTTACAGACGCAAAAAGAGCACACCTTCTCTGGTGAATTTTTGTGAAGTCGACATTTGCAAAGTTTACCGAAACATTTTCTGTTCCCATCAGGCCTGTCATGACATGTTTCATCCGACATGTACTTTACTCACATAAAAAGGTTGGATGGAAACCTGGTTAGTGACACGCTTGTTGCAGTCATCTATTTTCAGTCCTATGGGCTTCACATGTCCTAAGTGAATTTGTCGTAATTAAAATGTAATCATTTAAAGTATACCATTTTAATAATAACATATATGCTCAGGATCTCACTTGGTGAACTCCCGAGGACTGAAAATGGATGAATGCAAAAACCAGGTCTCTGTCATTAACAAATACGGTCATGGGTGGTAACTCTGCAATTCACTTGAAAGGCAAGACACTAGGAAATGAGTATTTACACCAAGCAGTGTGTGAATTAAACACTGTTCCAGTGTCTATACTGGTTCACACTTTGAGTGTTGATTTAACACTGTTCCAGTGTCTATACTGGTTCACACTTTGAGTGTTGATTTAACCATGGAGAATTTGTTGTGTACTTACGGTGCCAGCTGCTCTCATCTATTTACCAGTGTTTTAACTTAGAAAGGTGGTTAGGTGTTAATAAAACAAACAGCAAATAGCCTACGATGTACTAACACTAACACTACACAGTGAAGATCGAGATATCTTGTAATACTCTATTATTACGGTATGAAGTATTATATGAAATAGTAGCTATAATGAAGTAATATCAAAGACTTAAAGCTGATAATAATAATTAGGTTGGTGCCTTTATTTATTCTACTTCACACATGTTCAACTGTGTATTATACACATGTGTGAATTGGAAATGTGTTTTTTACATATTCCAACTCCCCCTGAGACCCCCTCAGATAGTGGGTCACGGCCAGAGTCTGCCATGATCAAAGGCAATTAGGATTAAGTGCCTTGCTCAAGGGCACATCGCAGATTTTCACCAGCAACCATTCAGTTACTTGCCCAACTCTCTAACCGCAGGTGTCACTGCTGCTCTCAAATAAGACATTAGGGAGGGAACAGTGGATTTAAATGGTTTTCAGGGTGGTGAGTAAGACGTTTTCATTTATTACAATGAGATCTGACTTCTCTTCTGCAGTGAAAGCTAAGGGGAACTCCCTCTATGGCACACGAGTCAAACTCATTCCATGGAGGGCTGAGTGTCTGTGGCTTTTTGTTCCTCCTGTGTACTTGATTAATTCATTAATGTCACTAATTAGTAAGGAACTCCTCTCGCCTGCTTGTCTTGGTCTTAATTGAAAAGAAAAACCAAAAACCAACAGACACTAGGCCCTCCATGGAATGAACTTGACACCCCTGCTCTATTGCAATGGGAAACTATACAGAAACACAAACACACATTTACATGTATAATTTGCGTCAATGTAATGTATTGATCATTACATCCATCATTGCGTTTCATTTATTGCATGCATTCATTGGTATTTTGAATGGCTAGAAGGGTTGTTGGGAAGGGTGGGGGAAACGGTTTGTGGCTAGCGTTTCCTGTACACATGAGACAACCACTCTCTATTTCTCACTGTGGAAAAGCACCCTAAAAACCACAGCCATTCCCTTTTAAATGAGCATAACACCCCTCATACCAAATAGTTGCATTAATGACTTTTGTCTCTTTTATTAATATCAAAATCACACATGGGTCTGCTCCTTTATTTGTTTGGGGAAAGTCAACTCGTCAAAAAATCCAGTCCCCAAATCAAACAATCTCTTCATGTCGCGTTTAAAAATGATTTACTATCACATACTCTGCTTTGTGTGCAATACATAATTGATAGTCATTGAGTACATTGTATTTATTCAGTTATTGTCTCTCGCTTTTAACCACAAATGTTTAAAGTTAAAGTTTTCCTTAAAATAAAGAAACACAGTTGAACTGGACCGTTTTCCTCTGAATATGTTCACTTGTCTTGTCTTGTGTGGGTTTTGCTGCTTTACTGAGCATCGTTAACAGAGAATTGTAAATGAAGACATCTGAACAACAGAAAAATATCAAAGGCCACCAAGACATGTTTAGTTTGTGTAGTAAAGTAGACAACTTAACCTATCAACCTGAATCTATGGACACCTTCATAATTTTGACAGTAATTTACCAACAGTAACCCCTAAACAACACACGTGTAGTGAATTTCAGGTAAATCAAATCAAATCAAATGTATTTGTCACATACACATGGTTAGCAGATGTTAATGCGAGTGTAGCGAAATGCTTGTGCTTCTAGTTCCGACAATGCAGTAATAACCAACGAGTAATCTAACTAACAATTCCAAAACTACTGCCGTATACACACAAGTGTAAAGGGATAAAGGATATGTACATAAAGATATATGAATGAGTGATGGTACAGAGCAGCATAGGCAAGATACAGTAGATGGTATTGAGTGCAGTATATACATATGAGATGAGTATGTAAACAAAGTGGCATAGTTTAAAGTGGCTAGTGATACATGTATTACATAAAGATGCAGTAGATGATATAGAGTACAGTATATACGTATACATATGAGATGAATAATGTAGGGTATTTAAACATTATATTAAGTAGCATTGTTTAAAGTGGCTAGTGATATATTTTACATTAATTCCCATCAATTCCCATTATTAAAGTGGCTGAAGTTGAGTCAAAGTGTTGGCAGCAGCCACTCAATGTTAGTGGTGGTTGTTTAACAGTCTGATGGCCTTGAGATAGAAGCTGTTTTTCAGTCTCTCGGTCCCAGCTTTGATGCACCTGTACTGACCTCGCCTTCTGGATGATAGCAGGGTGAACAGGCAGTGGCTCAGGTGGTTGTTGTCCTTGATGATCTTTATGGCCTTCCTGTGACATCGGGTGGTGTAGGTGTCCTGGAGGGTAGGTAGTTTGCCCCTGGTGATGCGTTGTGCAGACCTCACTACCCTCTGGAGAGCCTTACGGTTGTGGGCGGAGCAGTACCAGGCGTTGATACAGCCCGACAGGATGCTCTCGATTGTGCATCTGTAGAAGTTTGTGAGTGCTTTTGGTGACAAGCCGAATTTCTTCAGCCTCCTGAGGTTGAAGAGGCGCTGCTGCGCCTTCTTCACGATGCTGTCTGTGTGGGTGGACCAATTCAGTTTGTCTTTGATGTGTACGCCGAGGAACATAAAACTTACTACCCTCTCCACTACTGTCCCATCGATGTGGATAGGGGGGTGTTCCCTCTGCTGTTTCCTGAAGTCCACAATCATCTCCTTAGTTTTGTTGACGTTGAGTGTGAGGTTATTTTCCTGACACCACACTCCGAGGGCCCTCACCTCCTCCCTGTAGGCTGTCTCGTCGTTGTTGGTAATCAAGCCTACCACTGTTGTGTCGTCCGCAAACTTGATGATTGAGTTGGAGGCGTGCGTGGCCACGCAGTCGTGGGTGAACAGGGAGTACAGGAGAGGGCTCAGAACGCACCCTTGTGGGGCCCCAGTGTTGAGGATCAGCGGGGTGGAGATGTTGTTACCTACCCTCACCACCTGGGGGTGGCCCGTCAGGAATTCCAGTACCCAGTTGCACAGGGCGGGGTCGAGACCCAGGGTCTCGAGCTTGATGACGAGTTTGGAGGGTACTATGGTGTTAAATGCTGAGCTGTAGTCGATGAACAGCATTCTCACATAGGTATTCCTCTTGTCCAGATGGGTTAGGGCAGTGTGCAGTGTGGTTGAGATTGCATCGTCTGTGGACCTATTTGGGCGGTAAGCAAATTGGAGTGGGTCTAGGGTGGAGGTGATATGGTCCTTGACTAGTCTCTCAAAACACTTCATGATGACGGAAGTGAGTGCTACAGGGCGGTAGTCATTTAGCTCAGTTACCTTGGCTTTCTTGGGAACAGGGACAATGGTGGCCCTCTTGAAGCATGTGGGAACAGCAGACTGGGATAAGGATTGATTGAATATGTCCGTAAACACACCAGCCAGATGGTCTGCGCATGCTCTGAGGACACGGCCAGGGATGCCATCTGGGCCTGCAGACTTGCCAGGGTTAACACGTTTAAATGTTTTTCTCACGTTGGCTGCAGTGAAGGAGAGCCCCGCAGGTTTTGGTAGCGGGCCATGTCAGTGGCACTGTATTGTCCTCAAAGCGAGCAAAGAAGTTGTTCTTGTCCCATCGCGCACTAGTGACTCCTGTGGAGGGCCGGGTGCAATGCATGCTGACACGGTCGCCAGGTGTATGGTGTTTCCTCTGGCACATTGGTGTGGCTGGCTTCCGAGTTAAGCGGGTGTTGTGTCATGAAGCAGTGCAGCTTGGATGGGTTGTGTTTCGAAGACGCATCCCTCTCCTGAGTCGTACAGATTGCAGCGATGGGACAAGACTAACTACCAATTGGATCCCACGAAATTGGGGAGAAAAAGGTGAAACAAATATAGCCTCTTACAAGACAAGTCTCAAAATATGTTAATGAGCAAGAAACAACAATACCATGCACCCACTAGTGTTCAGAAGGTTTATAGCACTGTATTCTGATTTACAGTGATTTACTAGCAGCAATTGGCCAGTAAGCTATTGTAGAATTTCAGGACAAGGTTAGTTGAATTCCATAAAATACCGTATATTACTGTAACCTGTGGGGCTACAGCATTCTCACTCACAGGTGCAACAAATATAGCCTCTTACAAGGCACACCTTAAAATATGTTAATGAGACAGACTCTTACATCTGGCCATTACATTTTCCCACAATGCACCATACTTTATACTCTAAAAATTACTGTTGAAATTTCATAAAGGTCTTTGAGTGTGCTGTAAAACAAATGTATTGTATTTTACTGTGCATTCTACGGTAATCTACTATATTCAGTTTATACAGTATCCTACTGTTGATTTATAAAGTAAGCAACTGATCAAATAAAATAAACGACTAGCAGGGTGGTTAAAAAGATAAGAAAGAAGGTCCTAAAAATGCTTCTCTGTGACATCACAGGGTAAGATTAATAGTTTAAAAAAACCTGCAACAAATTTCTTGCCAGAGGGATGGTATTTTCTTGCTCCCCACGTGTTTGAAAATCACTGTTTTAAATTTGAAATGTTTTAACTTTTGTTGATGTCATCGGGTAGAACTTCTTATCTTATATATTTTTCCTCAAAATGTAGAAATGTGTTGTTTTCACATATATAGACAATAGTATTGTGCTGGAGATATTGAGAATGAGATTGAAAAGGGGTGGAGCTGCCCTTTAAATTAGAGGCTGCTTTTAGGAAAAAACCCATCAGAACAGTGTCTATGCAAGTCTCGTAAATCTCAAAAATCATGTTCACTGACTGTTTCTCTACAATTAGTACGATCTGTAAAAGCAGCGGAAGTCCTTTCAACATGTATTCTAACCTGTAGAAGCACACACATGCTATCTACACTATAGTTGTACATGATGTGTACATCATGTGTAGTTTGCTGTCAGAAGTAAAATTATTCCTTTTAGGGATACACAATGTAAGGGAAAGAGAGAGTGAGAAGAGAGAGAGAGCAGAGAGGCGCGAGAGAAAGAATAAGTGAAAAGGGGAGAGTGAGAGGCTCCCATCATATACCACCCACACATATTCCATCCTCTTCTCCGCCCGCCCGCCAGCCAGTCCATTACCTTCATGTAAATGACAGCTCTCTGTGTCTTGCAGTACAGAGAGAAAAGCACTGTTACCATCACAATATAGTGTAGGCCAGAGGAAGTTCTATCACTGTTAAACCCACACAAAGTAGTCCTCTATATTGCCCACCCACTCCCACAACACTCACAGCTAGGTGGGGGAGGCAGGGGAAGCAGAGAGGACAGAAATCCCAGTTAGCACCACTGTCAAACCCATATAAATGTCGTCCTTCGCCCTACTCCTCACACAGCTGAATGGGCCAGGCAAAGGGGAGCATAAACGCTCTGCCTATTCTGAGACTACGCCTTTTTTTTTGGAACTCAACTTATTGTTGAGAATTACAAAAGTAAAATACACAAGGTGCAATTTCAAAATGTGGTAGTGCTTCAGCAGTTTTCCATGTGGTATGTCAGTCAATGTCAGTCAATGACAGTCACTCAATTTGCCCATGTCAAATGTTTTGATCGCTAGATAAGTTAGTCTAGCAAGCTATGTAAACCTTGTACTAATCATCACCAAATGACTTACCGGTGCAGGCAGGGCATGTGCCCAGGGACCCTGACCTCCAGGGGCCCCCTCTTGATTTTGTTAGTCACAAAAACGTCCCTCCACCCCATGGCAAAATGAGTAGAATTGCATAAATTTGTTTTAAAACTACAACATTTTCTCTACACACTATGACAAAATGTGAAGAACAGCAGGCAAGTCATTTTAACACCGCTGCCAAGAGGGGGGAGGGGGGCTAAAATGTTTTGGGGGGTCCCCCAACCAAATCTCGTTTATGGCCCCCAAAAGGCTCACTTCTGTGAGGGAAAGAAGGGGGGGATTGGCAGAGGCAAAGAGCAGTCACCCACAGCTCTGTCTGACACACTTAGAAAATGACATCAGAACTCTGCGGGTGAAAAGGTGCTTTGAATCACATCCATGACCTTCTCTTCCCCTCTTTATCCACTAACAGTTGATTTCATGGCTTCCAGTGTAGCAGCTTTTGCTGATTTCAATACACCGTGAGAGACAAATCTCTGACCTGCTGTAAATTGAACGATGTTTCTCTGTTCCCAACTGCATACAAAACTGTTTGCAATGACATCAGGCTGACGTCTTTTGTGGTGTCATGGTTAGGGCTGTGGCGGTCACTACATTTTGTGTCAAGCAAATAACTGTCAGTCTCATGGTAATTGACCTCGAATTAACAAACACATTTAGCATCTCCTGGCTTCCACACTGATGCTGACCTTTGGAACATCTATATTTTAAAAAAAAGTCTAATAAAACCATGCATATACCTACACCACAATAAATCCATGATTTATTTTAGACAGGTCTAAAGAAGCATGATATGAAGAAAATCTAGTGTATTTCAGAATAGCAAAATCTGAGTTGTCCTTATGTTAGGTCCTGATCTGGCTTTTCCAAATGGCTGTGTGTTACACTAGTTCATTTACCAGACAAGATTTGCTTAGAATTCCGTGGCATTATTTTATACTACGAAGAATACAATTGAACAAAGCTGAATAAAATAGAAAGGATATTTTCTCCAAACAATTTGAGGGAGTGCACACTTTTGGCTATTCTGTGTTGAGTGGTTAACAAAGAAATAGGTATTCCAATATGCTTCATTTAGAGTTATTAATGTAAGTTTAGTTGTTCTACAAACATTGGGCTATATGTGTTTTAATACATTGTAAGGTTGCATGATGCAACTCTAATGATGATTTGGAAAAAAGTTGCTTGAAAGGCATGAACCCTGCTTTGTTTTTTTTCACAGGCTGTACACACTACATCAGTCACTCTTTCAGAATTTGACAAGCACCTGATAATGCCTAGAACTTTACGGCGCCATCCCCTTCGTGTGGCCGTAATGCCCCCTAAAAAAAATCCATGCCTTTTGCGGCCAATGACCGTTGTGCCCTTCTCTCTGAGTGCATTGTGCTCCATCACCTAATCTGGTCTTTCTCACAGGCTACAAGTGAAGACAGACACTTCGGGGACGCAACTGCATGCGTCCTTATTCAAATCAGAGGCGCATATGGAAGATATTTGAAGAACTGTCCACATTTACTTCTCGTCAGCTAACAAGATGAGTAGGCCTAACGAACAGCAAAATCACTAGCCTATGTCAATCTACTATCCCCCATAGTATAAAGGTCGACCTATTCTATTCTGTGTGAGAAATACATTTTCCAAACATAGTCTTGGACAGTTGTGGGATGTGATAGATCCCAAGTTAATACAACCACTAGCATTAAAAAAAAATGTGGCTGACACAACAGATCAGCTCAAACGTTTTGATAAATGTAAGCTTGAAGCTTGAATGTTCCATTAGCAGGAAAACACCTTTATCCGAAGTGACCTGCAAATGTAATTATGCATGTATTGCTTTTATTATAAAGGTGCATTTTTATGGTGAAAATGATCTTTCCCAAACTTGAAACTCACCCGCTGCTTATGTATGCCAGTTAGGCTCTACATCCTTTGTAAAGCGGATTAATGTGCTTCATTTTAAGAAGTTATATGGCCACTTTAGTTGTGATACAAACCTTATTAAAACATATAGGCCTACGGGCCAGGCTACATGAGGTGGGTGACTATAATTTGAAAAGGTTGCAAAAAAAGACTTTGTTTCTTATGCTGGGCATCATTCACAAGGGATAATATATCATTCGCAAGTGATAGGCTGATATTGTCACCCATCAGACTTTTCTTGATTTAATCTAGTCTTTACATATACTAAACACTATATGTGTGCCATTTGTTTTGATTTTGTTTTGATGGACCATTATCATGCACCTGCATCGAAAAAGGGTCAGCGGGGAAAAATACACGTCACTTAAATAGCGAATGGAGGGCGCTTTTTCCCGTGGTTCATTTTCATGACCAGACAGGTAAGCTGTACTCCTGTTGTAAATCTAAGCAATGTGCTTAATGTTAGGAAAGTTGAAAAATAAATACAGTAGGCCTAGCCTATATAAAGCTGATTCTCCTTTTAGTAGAGGCCATCACTATGTTTCTCGCGCAATTGTATAGCCTATTGAAATATTGCACAACATGAGCTTGTGGGCTTTCATGAAGTGTTTGATTCGATTTTCGAAGACATTTGCATTGATGTCAGAGTGATTAGAGGGACTGAGTACCAAGCGGTTAGCAAGTTTGGTAGGCTACTAATGACCATCAGCTGCATCAGAGCTTGGAGAAGCCTAATCACCATGACTAAACGGTCACATGTAATTTGACTGACTTCATGACTCGTGACCACCTGTGTGGAGGTAATACGGTCACCGCAACAGCCCTAGTCATGTTTAAGTTGTATACTGGTTGTGAAAGGATGTTTTTTAGAAACCCCAAAATATATATTTTTACCTGGTCGTAATCTGACCAGATAACCAAAATATGAAGTCTTTCCCAGGTGACTTGATGTTGTCATTCAAAATATGTATTTAGCTGAATGTAATCTGGTTATTGGACTTCTCTTCAACCAGAAAAACAGTTTACAACCAGAAAATTACATTTTTATGAGGTCCCCTGCCAAACGGTGGGACATCATTATGACCAGCCTACTGTAGAAAGGGGATCTGTACAGTGACTCTGTGACAACCACTGCCTCACAAGCTGCTAAACCCTGAGATCCCACACACTTCCCTTCCATAATATTATGGAGCACTATGGAAACATGGGATAATATTTGGGAGTGGTGGAAAAGACAACGGGCAGGTTATGGACAACATTAACTCCCTTTGACTACACCCTGTTTGGTTGCTGTTCCGCAGCAAAAGCCATTCGGAATTTCTGATTACAACGTCAACAGGCATATATGTTTTCTCTTCGTCCTTGTATCCTCCGTAGGAAAGCATTTAGTTGCTAATTGACAAGGTACTGCATGTCCCTCAGACAGCAAACCTTTCACAGTGCATGGTTGAGGGATGGATTCTACGTTTTCTTTTAAATGGCATGGATTTCTACATAAATGGCATGGATTTCTACATAAATGGCATGGATACATCCTGGCATCACTGTCAACTACGACAGCTCTCTCTTTCTATATTCCAAGACATATTTTGCAGAGTTGAAGACACTGCAATTGACAAAGAATGACACACAGAAACATTCTGTTGTGTTTATGACAGTGTGTGTATGTGTAAGGTGGGCTGTGTGTGGGGGTTGACTGGAAACCGCCACTCACACAGCCTCATGTTGTGTGCTCACATATACATATACACATATATATATATATATATATATATATACATACACACACACACACACACACACACACACACACACACATGAGGCTCGGGGGTGGAGAGAGAGGCGGTGTTGCTGTTAAGACAGGCATCAGCTCCTTCATGGATCATTCTCACTACAAGAGACAACCTCACTGGAAAGAGAGAGAGAGAGAGAGAGAAAGAGAGAGAGAGGGGAAGGGAGAGAGAGAGAGAGAGAGAGGAAGGGAGGGGGAAGAGACAAGCCAGCGGAGGGAGCAGAGACAAAGCTTGCTGACGGAGGAAGTGAAGTGTGCTCTGCAGCATGTGGACCATGTGCTCAGGTAAGAACAACTCCAACTCCTTTCTGTCCCTGTACACGTCTATTTCTCCCTACCACTCTATTTCTCTCTGTCTTTATGTCTGTTTCTCTGTCCCTGTCTCTCTCTATATTTCTGCATCTCTGTGCCCAGTGGTTGCCATTAGAAAGGTAAACAATTTATTTTTATCAGTTCATTTTATTAGTACTGTTGACTTGTAAACATTATGCGCTATCGTATCCAAAGTTCAAACTCCACTCCCTCTTCCCTCAATGTATACCCACGTTTGGAATATATAATGTAAATTCTTCATGGGAGATTTGTGCATAATGGGAGTATATTAGAAAAATATAATTGCACAGATGTAATATATGGTGAGATTTATCTGCACATATCGCATTGAAAAAAAACAAAAGGGCATGGATCCTGCCGTTTTCAAGATTTCGGTGCTGAACTGGATGTATATGGTATTGTCCTAGGAGTATATCTTTGTTTTACTGGTTTGTACTGTGAGTATATCTTTGTTTAACTGGTTTGTACTGTGAGTATATCTTTGTTTTACTGGTTTGTACTGAGAGTATATCTGTGTTTTATTGGTTTGTACTGGGACCATATGTGTGTTTTATTGGTTTGTACTGGGAGTATATCTGTGTTTTACTGGGAATATATCTGCGCTGAAGTTTTGTACTGGTGGTACTGTTGTGGAATGTGTGAGACTTGGCCCCATATCTCTTTGTTCCCTAACTCTTTCTTTCTCTGTGGGGCCGCAAGAGAACAGAGGAATAACACACACACACACAAACTACGCTAACAGGCACAACACACATGAACACACACACACACACACACACCCCTCTTGTGGAGAACCAGCCGAAACTTCCCTCCGGGGGGAGAGCTATGTGAGGAATGTGATTATCACGTATTTGTGTTTATTTTATCACAGCGGGATGCTCACAAAGCAAAGAGGGGACTAGATCAGACAAACGGCTGATGCTGAGTGTGAAACTGTGTGCGTGTGTGCATGCTTGCCTGTGGGTTAGTGAAGGTGTGTTAGGGTAAGGAGGAGAGACTGTCTGTGAATTTGTTTCAGAATTGTTTTAAACCGTTAAACAAAGGAATATGCTCAGTTTCTGAAAGACAAATACCTATGCCTTGTACATACATACTGTTCACCTTTTCTATACACTCACGCAGACTTACACCCACACATGCACTTACAGTCACATGTGCACTCAGTCACTGAGAGCCATGCACCCACTCACCCCAACACCCACGCAACCACCCACACACTCACATGCACAGACTAGCACCCTCCCGCCCACATCCACGCACGCACAACAAGCCCAGCCGTCTGTCGAGCCAAGTGCATTACAGAGTTCTTTTAACACACAGCTTCTGAATGGGGGGGATGAATGTGGGGAATTTCAGCTGAAACGTGAGGACAAAAGCCAGGGGGACATTTAAAAGGCATTAACAGATCCATGGGAATCAGGAAGGGAACATACACACGCACCTGCTCACTCACACATACATATACACACACACAGGAATGAATATTACACAGACTCGCACACAGGGGCGTTATGCTCCCATTATTTTATAGGGGGTACAAAGTACGTGAAGATGCCCCTGGCAAAATTCTTAGAATTTAGCATTTTTCAAACACCTGAAACATTGTTTCCTGCAATCTAGAGCCATAATCATTATGCCACGTTCTATGTAAAAAAATATATATAAAAAATAAAAGTATAATTTTTTCTGCATAGGCTGTCTAAGCATATCACTTTACCTGATTTCACTTGGTGAAGTCCATGGGCCAAAAAATACATGCACGCAACAATAATGTCTCTGTCAATAACAAAAACAGTCATGGGTTGTAACTCTAAAATTCACCCGAAAGGCAAAGCACTCTGGGGAATATTCAAATAAGCAGTGTGCTAATAGTACCATAACCCAAGAATGTGTATTTTCTGAAGTCTAGCAACCTTGTCAGCAGGCATGTCAGCTAATATAGTTATACAATCTACTCTAACTTGATTGATAGCCTGAAATGGCTTGGGAGATTGGGAATCTATCTTGCTGTCCTGCCCATCATTGGTAGCTAAAATCAAATCAAACGCTGTTTATGTCACTCAACACTCTCTCCTCCTCCACTGACGATACTGTCGGCACGCACCAGAGCAGGGTTTCCCAAACTTGGTCCTGGGGCCCACCCTGGGTGCACGTTTTTGGCTTTTGCCTTAGTACTACACAGTTGATTCAAATGATCAATGCTTGATGAGGAGTTGGTCATTTGAATCAGCTGCGTGGTGCTAGGGCAAAACCAAAACGTGCACCCAGCGGGCGCCCCAGGACCAAGTTTGAGAAACCCGGCTCTAGAGTGTAGCCTACTGCCTAGCATATCCGTGGTGCCTCTTAGAAGGAACCACTTATTAGGGAGAATGGAGGTACTCTTTCACTGGTGTGTGCACCCTCCGCAAAATACTCCTAAAAGATATTTGAATAGATTATTATTATTACACACACAGAGATGCAGCTCTGGCGTTAGAGGGACAATGGTCTGGGATAAGAGATGACGAGAGACTGGTCATGTTGTGTTTTTGTGTGTTAGAGTGATGAATTGAGAGAGAGAGAGAGAGAGAGAGAGAGAGAGAGAGAGAGAGAGAGAGAGAGATGGAAAGGGGGACCTACATTCACAGGTAAAGAACAGGGATTGAAGTGAATAATGCTCCCAGCTCCCACCACATACCTTACCGTAATTAACTACTGGTCTTCTGTTCAACTGGAGGACAGTAGCACACTTTGTCCTGAATGGTAATACCCTCTCTAGGACAGATGCACACATGTGTAGACTACCTTTATACATTTTTATTCATTTCTGACTTGAGATACTTGAAATAAACCTGGAGAATTAGAAAATTGACTCAAATCGACCATTATCTCCAATGCATGATTTATGGCATGTGTTGCCCTTTTACTTAAAGTGGTCCCCGAAAAACCGTACTACATCACATATGTGCAGATATGTACACCATGTCATTGCTCTCTCTCTCGCTCTGCTGTGTGTGATTCTTGCTAGCTGTCACTCAAAAGGAAAAGGGCTGAATCTCATTGGCTGGAACTCGAATTGCTAGGGGGCTGGCCCATGTGGGGGGAAATGGCACAGCACAGCTTCCAGAAAACAGTCACTTTCAAAATAGGGATTTTGTGGCTAATTGAGGTAAGACTGTAACTCTGCTCAAAGAATATGCATGTATGAACCACACATTGACAATGTCAGTCCAAAGAATACTTTCAAAATACTTATTAGATGCCAAAATACCGAAACATGTCTATATGTTTAGGCACTAATTGCGACTAGTTAAGGTTAGGGATAGGGTTCAAACATAAAAACGAAACAGGTGCCTAGCACTGCGATTGAACCCACGATGCTCGGCGCCGTAGAGCACAGTATAAATAACTACTAGATGGTAACACGCACTCTTATTGCCCCTAGTGCAGGGGTGTGTCAAACTTCAAACTCAAAAAAAATGGTTCTCTAGGGATTTTTAATGCTCCCTGACTTGTCTAGCTTTCATTTCCATGATTATAAGTGAGTTGGACATCGTCAAGAATATAGGTCCATCATAATTTCTACACAGTTTCGATTTGGTTTTAGTCATTTTAAATTAGTTTGTCCACCCCCCCCCCCCCCCCAAAAAAAAAAATGTAATAAGAAAACTCAACCAGATGCGGGCCAGATCGGTAGTGGATGGTTGTAAATTGCCATGGAAAGGAAATGCCATGCCATCATTTTAACATTCTAAATATAGCATTTGGGCTGTGATTTCCACAACTTTTCATGTTTGCCAGACCCTCTATGAAACAGAATAAAAGATCTTACCAGCAGTGTCAGTTAATTCCATCAGTAGTAGTTTATCCAAACAAACGCAACATGACTTCTAAAGGACTGGTCAATAGACCTAACCCTGATGGCACAGTCCATTGAAGTAAACCCACACCTTTCCCAATATTACTGGCACACGGCTTAATGTTTGAACCCATTGATTTCTGAAGGGAATAAGGCAGATATGTTATGGGCTATAGCAGGTGTTCACTGTAGTCATAACTGTAGTCATAGGACTAGTAGGTGACATGATACCAGTTTCAAATACCACAGAATTTGACGTGATATTCAGATGAGAAAACAAGTGTTAATTTATTCCGGAAATTTCACAATATGAATGCAATGCATCTGTCACATATGACTCAATTCTCAAACGATAACTACTCAAGTGACAACATTTGTTGAATTTCCCAAATTACCATCAGATGAAAACTCTTACTTGGGAAATTGAGAGGGTGACAAAAGAGAAAGGGACAGTGAGAGAAAAAAAATAGTTCAAAGGCAGTTTTGGGAAATGTATGCAAATTGATATACACCCCCTTACCAGATCAACCCCCCTCCATCATCCTATCAGAGAGAGAGAGAGAGAGAGAGAGAGAGAGAGAGAGAGAGAGAGAGAGAGAGAGACCAATATACTCTAGGTGAACACCCCTTGCAGTTGTTTCACCTCGTCTCATGATGCTAAAGCACCCTGTTATCCTCCACTGTATAGACATGAACATTATTGCCCAATGGAGAATGCAGAGATGGAGGAAGAGCTAGAGAATGATGGATGAGGAAGGATGGAGGACCTATGACGGAGAGATGGAGGAGAGATGATGAAAGATGGAGAAGGCGTGAAGGTGGAGAGTGTAGGCTATAGAAGATAGATGTACACTCTTAAAATAAAATGTTCCTGGAGGATTTTTTTAGGGATTCTTCAAATTGAAACTGTGGGGGAACCCCTATACGTTCTTTGAACCACCCTCTTTAATGGTTCCTCAAATAACCTTTTGGGTTACATTTTGGGGATTTTAGCGGCAAACCAGAAGTAAAAGATCCAAATATGAGGTAAACTCCCAGCAGAGCCCCAAGTCCAATGGGTATATCCTCTGGCGTGTTGATGTTAATGTGTTGATGTTCTCTGTATCCATAGCCAGTATGATTTTGCAGTGCATGGTGATCGAACAGGTTTCCAGTGATATTCATCAGATGTGTAGGGAGGGTGCACAGTACATTTTGCAGTGATAAATCAATACTTAAAGAGTCTATTTGAACACTGCCTCAGATAACACAAATACATTTTACAGCAGTGTATAGAAATGCCTATGAGACCCCATAATGCATTGCTCTTTTACGGTACTGTACTGTAATATAGAATAACAGTGGTTAACTGTTAGTTTTGCTGTAAATGTACAGCCATTTGTAACAGTGAAGGAGAGAGAAGATGAAGGAGAGAAGGATTGGGAGAGTTGGAGGATGAGATTGAGAGAGATTTGGGCCCGTATGAAACTCTCTCCTCATTGACATTAGAATGGCATTCTGTAATGGGATTAAAAAATCTACTCCAGACCAATACATCAGTCTAATTCAATGAAACACATTTGGTGTCTAAACTAAGAGCAGCAAAAATGTAGGCTAGTCATATATTCTGGAAACCATGAAACTTCATCAGCCTTTCTGTGTCAAGTCGTGTTATGCATAAGAGTGGACTTTCCTGAAATCGTAGCCTACGTGTCACTACACGCACATGGGTCGCGGCAGGGACGGCCCCGGGTGAAAGGGTTTGGTCATTGAGGTCGGTGTCAGGGCGGGCGGGGGACAATCATACAGCCCGGCTGAGGTGAAGAGCATGTCTCCCCTTTACCTTCGCTGGAGCAGTAGACCCAGTGGCATTTCCGACTGATTCGGTATGCACACGGAGAAAAGCCCCGCGGCTAGCCAGCGATAAGGGTGGAGGGGAAATTACTTGAGGAAATCGCAGATGAGTGATGGGTTATTTGCATGAAGTGCATTCGTGATTGAGAAAGTCAGTTATTCTCTTTCTGTATTCGTTTGTTGGAGAAACTCCTTTCAGCCTAAGGGGATGTTTATTTTTTTTTGTGTCGCCTGTTTTTGTAGCAGATAACTGCCGAGTGTCGAGCCCACGGAAGGTGTCTGCAACCATGGGCTCTCTGCTGCACAGCTGTCGGTGTTTGGAGCAGCAAGGAGCGGAGGAAAGAGCCTCGACCCTGGAGACAGACAACCACAAAGTAAGCAACAGCTGTGGACTCGCCGTCTCATCTTTACATGCTAAAATACACTGTTTATATCATGTTAATTCGATGGGATATATTATTGTTTTATTTGCAAAATTGTTTCACATTCGTAATCAACATCAACTTTAGGTTTTAGATTCATGTTTAGACAAGTGTCATTATTTTGTCAGTTAGACCTACGTGTAGGCTATCTTATCCTACAGTTTGCATTGTATGACAAAGACCAAAGAAGCATTGGCAAATATGTTGGTGAGCATGGCATTGCAACAGTGTGTGGTCTGCCTTGGCTTTGGCAAGAGTATGTGTGTGTGTGAGCGTGAGCGTTAGTGCTTGCGTGAGAGAGAGAGAGAGAGAGAGAGAGAGAGAGAGAGGAAGAACGAGAGATGAGATCTGAGAGTGTGGTTGGGTGCAGACAGGATCTCTGTGTGTGTTTTCCCTTCTTTAAGTTGAGGGAGGAGGGGTGGTATGCAAGTCAAGCGAGGTGTGTGTGTGTGTGTGTGTGTGTGTGTGTGTGTGTGTGTGTGTGTGTGTGTGTGTGTGTGTGTGTGTGTGTGTGTGTGTGTGTGTGTGTGTGTGTGTGTGTGTGTGTGTGTGTGTGTGTGTGTGTGTGCACGTATGTGTGTGGTATGCGAGCTGCTGGAGGACATTCTTGTGTGTGTTTTGGAATGTGATTACCCTGGGGGAGACCCTGTGACTGAGACAGAGAAAGAGAAAGAAAGAAAGAAAGAAAGAAAGAAAGAAAGAAAGAAAGAAAGAAAGAAAGAAAGAAAGAAAGAAAGAAAGAAAGAAAGAAAAAGAAAGAAAGAAGAGGACGAGAAGGAAAGAGATTGGAAGAGAGAGGAAGAGAAAGAGAGTGAGAGAAGGCAGGGATACATTTATATTTTCGATTCTATTAATGTCAGTGGTGATATGATTGACATGCAGGTGACTTTAGTATTGCTACTAGTAATATTAATAATAGTTATCATCATCACCATATCTTAGTGACATTTAATTCAAAGAAAAAAGCCTTTCAAGCAACAACGCAAGCATTCACAATAGGAACAATGGTTAAAGGGCCTTAACACTTGACTTGTTACAAATGGTTTGTTACTTGTTACAAATGGTTTCATGCAAACACTGCTTCTACAATCTTAGTTGAAATGGATGTTAATATGGATGTCATACAATAGGGGGCATTTGTGAGACACACACAACTGTCTCAAGTCCCAGACACTATGTGTTCATATACTACAGTTACCGAAGACACATGATGGCATACCCAATATGAAACACACAGCCTCCACTTATAGAATAGAATCATTTTTCGAACAAAGCTGTTTTATATGTGAATGATTATTTAAAGCGTCTTATTGAAGATTTGTAACGGTGACAGTTAAGCTCAGTCATAGTGAATGGGAAAACGTAAAACAGAGTTTCTTCTTATAAGTGGACAGACGACGAGGTTAGGGTTCTGGTTTGGTTGTTCCTTGGAGGATATTGCTTGTTGTTGGAACTAGATGGGGAATTGAAACGATAGGGACTGCCAAGAATTGCCCACACACAAATGTTACATATTCTAATGAGCAATCTGGCCCGGACTGAATACCAATACACTTCACACTACAGGCGTATATTATGCAATTGATTGTGAACATAACCAAGTCTGTTTCAAGGGATTTTAAATAATTGTTATTTGTTCCTATTTTCTGTCCCCTACATGATTTTGGTTTGATGAGAGTTAATGAAAATGAGAACCTAATTAGGATATAATATATCATATAATGTTCTCTTTCAGAACCTGTCCATCAGAACCTGAAATCGTCAAGATGACATGGTGGAGACATCCTTCTACAGGTAATTGGTCTTTTTCTAGCTGTTATACAGAGTTTATGGAGGATGACATGTTCCTGTTTGTCCAGGCCCTCCGATGTAGGCTTTCAAATGAAACCTCTTGACTTTTTACACGTTTCGTTACAGCCTTAATATAAAATTGATTAAAATGTTGTTTCCCCCTCATCAATGTACACACAATACACCATAATGACAAAGCAAAACCAGGTTTTTACACATTTTTGCAAATGTATTCAAAATAAAAAATGGAAATATCACATTTATGTAGGTATTCAGACCGTTTACTCAGTACTTTGTTGAGGCACCTTTGTCAGCAATTACAGCATCGAGTCTTCTTGGGTATGACACTACAAGCTTGGCACACCTGTATTTGGGGTGTTTCTTCCATTCTTCTCTGCAGATCCTCTCAAGCTCTGCCAGGTTTGATGGGGAGCATCACTGCACAGCTATCTTCAGGTCTCTCCAGAGATGTTAGATCGGGTTCAAGTCCGAGCTCTGGCTGGGCCACTCAAGGAAATTGTACACTTCTGTACTGTATTGGCTGTGTGCTTAGGGTCGTTGTCCTGTTGGAAGATGAACCTTCACCCCAGTCTGAGGTCATGAGCGCTCTGGAGCAGGTTTTCATCAATGATCTCTCTCTACTTTGCTCCGTTCATCTTTGCCTCGATCTTAACTAGTCTCCCAGTCCCTGCCACTGAAAAACATCCCCACAGCATCATGCTGCCATCACCATGCTTCACCGTAGCGATGGTGCCAAGTTTCCTCCAGACGTGACGCTTAGCATTCCGGCCAAAGAGTTCAATCTTGATTTAATCAGACAGGAGAATCTTGTTTCTTATGGTCTGACAGTCCTTTAGGTGCGTTTTGGCAAACTCCAAGTGTGCTGCCATGTGCCTTTTACTGAGGAGTGGCTCTAGGAGGAGTCTTGGTGGTTCCAAACGTCTTCAATTTAAGAATGATGGAGGCCATTGCAATCTTGGGGACCTTCAATGCTGCAGACATTTTTTGGTACCCTTCCCCAGATCTGTGCCTCGACACAATCCTGTCTCGGAGCTCTATGGACAATTCCTTCGACCTCATGGCTTGGTTATTTCTCTAACATGCACTGTCAACTGTGGGACCTTATATAGACAGGTGTGTTCCTTTCCAAATCTAATTGAATTTACTACAGGTGGACTCCAATCAAGTTGTAGAAACATCTCAAGGATGATCAACGGAAACCGGATGCACCTGAGCTCAATTTTGAGTCTCATAGCAAAGAGTCTGAATACTTTTGTAAATAAGGTATTTCTGTTATTTATTTTTAATACATTTGAGAGAAAAAAATCGAAAAACCCGTGTTCGCTTTGTCATTATGGGGTATTGTGTGTAGATTGATGAGCAAAAACATTAATTTAATCCATTTTAGAATAAGGCTGTAATTGAACAAAATGTGAAACATATCATGGGGTCTGAATACTTTCCAAATGCACTCTATACCTGTTATTAAGTTTCCATTGTCCTGAAGTGGTGATATCTGTGGAAGTACTGTACAAGTCTAGCTCTTGCCCTATATTTTTAGTTTGACTATAGTCAGACTCTTTGACTGTGACTTTGCGTTTCTATTAAGTGAATTAGCTCAACATTTCTAGGGTTTTGGGTCAAGGATGTTTCATGTCTAATTCAGTCAAGGGATTGTATTGTTATTTTACAATTATTACAATTATATAGCCATAATTCAGAGGATCGTCCTTTCAGCTCTTTCAATCTTTCATTCTGTCAATATTTCATTCTGTTCTTCCTCTGGCTTAACATAACACCTCCTACAGTGTGTCTAATCATCAGATCATGAGTCATGACTCTTGATGTATTTTGAGAGGGACTGGATGCTATTTAGCTCTGGCAATAAGAGCTATCTGAGCGATGTAGCTCCTGTGAGTACATGTCTACCAAGAAGGACAAGAGAGTAGTTACACTCTTAGAAATAAGGTGGTATCAAGAACCTAAAAGGGTTCTTCATTTGAAGAACCCTTTTTGGTTCCAGGTAGAACCCTTTTGGGTTCCATGTAAAGCCCTTTCTACAGAGGGTTCTACATGGAACCCAAAAGGGCTCTGCCTGGAAACAAAAAGGGTTATCCTATGGGGACAGCTGAAGAACCCTTTTGGAACCCTTTTTTCTAAGAGTGTATGGTTTGGCTGAATGTAAACTGAATTCAAAAAGGCAGAGTGATTCATACAGTACACACACCCCCATGTTTCCCCTGCCTCTGCTCTCCTCAGATGTAAGACACATGACATCATTAAAAGGGAGCTCTCAAGCTCAGTGTGGGTTCCTCGTGTGGGTAGACTGTGTGTGTGTGTTTGTTTGTGTGTGTCTGTGTGGGAGAGAGAATGAAGCCATCCAAAGCGCCAGACCCATTGGTCCATGTTCACTGTATGCGTGCCCTACTGGAGGCTCTCGTACTGGGATACGCTCACTCCCACATCAGGGTAGAGGTTGGGGCTGAGTGAGAGAGGGAGTGGGAAGAGAGGAGTGAGAGAGAAAGAGAGGAGAGAGCCGGAGGGAGTCAGTGGGAAGAGAGCTCTGCCCCACAGCATAGAGAGGGTGTTTTTAGGTACGGTACATGCACACACAAACACACACACACACAGATCAATCTAAATACAGTTGCTACTGGAGCTGCGTTGATGCAGTTACTTTAATCTTAGGATTTTGTCAAGATTAGCTCAAGATTGATCTGCTGTTTTGAAGTCTATAACATTGTACGTCTGTTTCATACAGTTCTCCTGGTTTCAGTCTCATTGAAAAGTTATGAATGTATGAATAGTTTCATTCCAAAATACAATACATACATTTTCTGAAATATTGATAAATTAGCTTTTATTGTTTAAAGAAATGTTGATTGACATTGGGTTGTTTAATGACAGACATGTATTTGTTTAAAATCTTACACTTGATGGTTTCATTTCAGAGAGACAAATAATCATGTATTTTTTTGCAAAATGCTACATATCAGCCTCACTCTAAGAGAAATAAGAATACTGCTATGTTTTACACAGTCAAATGTAACAAATAAATACATGTTTAATAAAGAAATGTACAAATGATACATTGCATTTTTTTTTAAAGATGATTCAATACAGTAATATTAGATCTGTATGTAAAACATTTACATTTTACATTTCAGTAATTTAGCAGATGCTTCTATCCAGAGTGACTTACATTACGTTTATTAATCTTAAGATAGCTAGGTGAGACAACCTCATATCACAGTCAAATATACAGGATACAAACATCCCATTCCAGCTAAACAATGGATACAAAGCATTTTGCAACAACAACAACAAATATCTATGAATTAAAAATCTGAGAAAAGTCATATTTTACACACACATGAAGATACCCATAAGCCAAAAAACACAGCTGTGAAAAATTGGAAATAAACTTTTTTTAAACCAACTCTTTCAAATCTATAAAACAAAGATACATATGAAGTTCAGCAGAGGGTTTCTCACCCTACTTTCTCTGTCTCCTCTCCTCTCAGATAGTAGGCTGCAGCTCAGACACTCTTGGCAGAATCGTCTCATATTGACTTTACCCTGCCTTCTATATGAGTTCTCTGTTTTCCCCAGGAAAAAAATGAACAGAAAGCCCAGTACAGCATTCCCATATGGTCCTCTACTGACTAGATGTATTACACACACACACACACACACACACACACACACACACACACACACACACACACACACACACACACATGTACACATGAAAGTAAACATGCACACACATATACATACCTACAGTCATACACGCACACACACATGCACGCGCGCACACACAAACACACACAACCATTAGTCATAGTCTGTAGTAGTTGTCATATGGTGTATAAGTCATAGTAAGGTGGGAGGAATAGAACAGAGAAACAGACAGATGCGTTGTCCTGATCTTTCTCCAACACAGCTTTAGTCATACTGGATGTGTCTGTGTGAAAGAAAGTGGCTTGGGCTCAAAACACGCTCCCTAGTGGTCTCTCTGGTGAATTGCAATGTGTGTGGCAAATAACAAAACATTAAAAAACGCTGACCTGGACTGTGTTAATTAGGCGGAGGTGTAAAGTACTTAAGTAAAAGTACTTTAAAGTACTACTTAAGTCGTTTTTTGGGGTATCTGTACTTTACTTTACTATTTATATTTTTGACAACTTTTACTTCACTACATTTCTAAAGAAAATAATGTACCTTTTACTCCATACATTTTCCCTGACACCCAAAAGTACTCATTACATTTTGAATGCTTAGCAGGACAGGAAAATGGTCCAATTCCCACACTTATCAAGAGAACATCCCTGGTCATCCCTACTACCTAATCTGGCGTATTCACTAAACACAAATGCTTAGTTTGTTATTTATGTTTTAAGGTTGTAGTGTGCCCCTGGCTATCCGTAAATAAGAAAAACAAGAAAATTGCTTTGTTTAATATAATGTGAAATTATTTATACTTTTACTTGTACTTTTGATACTTAAGCATATTTTAGCAATTACATTTACTTTTGATACTTCATTATATTTAAACGGAAATACTTTTAGACTTTTACTCAAGTAGTATTTTACTGGGTGACTTTCACTTTTACTTGACTCATTCTCTATTAAGCTATCTTTACTTTTACTCAAGTATGACAATTATGTACTTTTTCCATCACTGTCAGGAGGCCATATGATGGAAAACATTTTGCAATGGAAAATCTAAATTAGCATTACTGGACAAATCCAGGTAGTCCCTCCCTGTTTCAGTCCGTTTTCTTCCGTTTAGTGCCTAATGAACATGACCCTGTATTACATGAGACTAAATGTACTGTGCTGTAAAGTGGCTTTGTTTCAAAATACATATCGTAATTATATTGTAGAGGAAAACATTGTGTAATCAGAGACAAAACATGAAGGCAGACAGACACAAAGTGGCGACTGGTCCAGAAGTCCAGTCCTCAGACCCCTCGGTCACATGCAATGGCATGAGCCAGCGGACAATACAAGACAACCAGGAAGTCTGAGGGAGGGAGAGACCACTCTGACACTGGGGGGGGTCCTGAATTAGGGACACACACACAGCTCCCGGATTCCCCTGAGGGAAACAGGAAGTGAGACGGAGAGAGACAGGCGTGCGCTGCAGGAAGTAGACCCTGTGTCATTCCATCTCTGAACAGCTGTGAAAAGAGTCCCTCTTCTCTCTCTCTCTATCTCTCTCATCCCCTGCCCTCTCCTCCACATTTACTACCCCCAATGGATTCATAGTGCATTTCCAGGAACCTGAAATGACTGCTCAGTGCAGTGTACTGTGCATAGTAACCCTTGACCTCAGCTCTTTGTCCAGCTGCTGAGAATGGTACAGTATGTGGTTCTCCAGGAGACACCCGGGGCGTGAGTCCACAAGTCTGGCCAGAGGCAGGGCGTCACTCCTGGGGGAAGTGGTGGTTAAATGTGGGGTGTGGAGGGTGTGGATAGGGGTAAGGGAAGGTTAGGTATTGAAGGAGGCGTGGGGTGAGGAGGGGTAGGTATGGGTGCGAACAGGGAGAGCGGCTGGAGGAAGAGCGAGAGGAAGCCGTTGGAGGGAGGGGTGTGTGTGTGACAGAGAGAGAGAGAGAGACAGAGAGAGAGAGCAGGAAACCCTGCTTGGTGTGGCGGAGGAGAATGGAATGTTTAAAAAGAACACGCTTCGCCTGCAAATGTCCAGGATGAGGGCGTCTGCTCGTGCCGCTGTGCGTGTGTCTGTGTGGGAGGATGTGACACTCATGTTGACTTGGCCACTCACAGGATATATGAAGAGGAGCGTGACCAAACAAGGGATCAGAGAGGGAAGTGTGCATATAGGTAGACGAGAGAGTGAGAGAGTGAGTGAGAAAGAGAGAGAAACCATGGGTGGAATGGGGCACTAAAAGTGAGAGTGAGTCAGAGAGAGAGTGGGAGAAGAAAATAAGAAGAGAAAGAGAGACGCCATCAGCTGCATTTCCTCTGACACCTTTTTCCTACAAAGGAAAGGGGAAAAGGAAGAGAGGAGGAAAGGAGAATGAGGGGAAGGGAAGGGACGGGACAGGGCTGGGCTGCAGAAGCAGACTAGCAGGCTCCTTTAAAAGAGTCTCCGGTGTTGTCACACACACACCTTAGGGGCACCACCCAACACCCACATATACACACACTCTGCCACCTTTAATCAACCTCCCACACAGTGTATAACACCCACAAACACTTCCTCCATCTACAGAGCCACACATACAAACCTGGAGAACACCACCCACAACCTGTAAACATGTTCCAGTAATGTTTACTGTACATTACTGTCAGGGCAGTAGCCAGTAGGTTACTGTAAATTTACAGTAATTTACAGTAGATTTACAGGACCTTTACTGAAAAACAGTAAAGTGCATTACTGGAAACACTTCCAGTGCATTACTGGAAGCACAGTGGTAAACGTTGTAGATTTACAGTGCAGGCAGCTAGTGCCAACGATGGGCAGTATTTCTGTTACATGTATTTGATATAGATATTTCAATAGTTTTAATACCTATTTTATCATTTGTATTTCATTGGCTTGAATTACAATGAATGTATTTTCAAACAGTTTAACTAGAATATATTTAGTATTTTCTTATACAAATATAAACTTGCAAGTAGCTCGCTTAACTACAACAATATTCTCGGTATTGGGAACATAATCTTTTTACTTGCTATGACTGTGACATGTTCTTGTTAATCTTCCTAATGATCCATCCCTTTTTTCAATTTTCGCCTAAAATGACGTGCCCAAATCTAACTGCCTGTAGCTCAGGACCGGAAGCAAGGATATGCATATTCTTGATACCATTTGAAAGGAAACACTTTGAAGTTTGTGGAAATGTGAAATGAATGTAGGATAATATAACACATTAGATCTGGTCAAATATAATACAAAGAAAAAAACTGCCATTTTTTATACCATCATCTTTGAAACGCAAGAGAAAGGCCATAATGTATTATTCCAGCCCAGGTTCAATTTAGATTTTGGCCACTAGATGGCAGCAGTGTATGTGCCACGTTTTCAGACTGATCCAATGAATCATTGTATTTCTGTTCAAAATGTTGTATCAAGACTGCCCAAATGTGCCTAATTGGTTTATTAATAACTTTGGTTTATTAAATAATAAATTGGACAGTGCAGTTAGCTTAACAAGAATTTAAGCTTTCTGCCAATATCAGATATGTCTATGTCCTGGGAAATGCTCTTGTTACTTACAACCTCATGCTAATCGCATTAGCCTACGTTAGCTCAATCGTCCCGTGGGTGGGACACCGATCTGTAGAGATCCTTAATGCACTGACTGTAAGTCTCTCTGGATAAGCACATTTGCTAAATTACCAAAATGTAGATGTGAAAATGAACACTGGCAAAGTACACTGCTGGATATTATTCCAATGAGCTCCGCCCCCAAACCAAATTTAATCAAAACAGTTTGAGGGCGGAGCTCATTAGAATAATACCCAGCAGCTGGTGTTGGGACCGGAAAAACCTGGGGTTGGTGCTGTGGACCTGGGTGTACAGTAAAGGTTTAAGGTCAATCTTTTTTCATTTTTTTCTTCAAAATTCAATACATGTCAAAGTTTCTAATCAAATTTAGTTAAACTTAAACATTTATAAACAATAAATAATCAATCCAATTTAAGTTAAATCCAAAGAAAAACAAACACATATTACCAAGAAACAAACACAAAAGCATTCATTCAAATAAGTAAAGGTTTAAGACTTAATGTCAATGTCACTCTGATCTATCCCCTACACATTAAATTATTGGGGCACTACTACCACATATCAGTTCAATTGGTACAGCATTCTCAGTAAAGGGTAAAACAAAGTTGTCCACTATCAGCATATCTATTAAGTATGGCCATCAAAATGTTAGCTATTAAAGTCAGATCCAACAATAATATGAAGGAGCTAGAAATCCAGCGCTTAAAACCAAAGTTGTCATTGTACACTGACGCTTCATGTTTTCTTTTAAATCCACAATCCCTGCACAGCCTCATAGAGGACCTCGGACATTTCTAACCTCTGAATAAAAATCTAATTATGATAAATGCGTCATATTACGTATTGGATTTCTAAAAACTTTTACATTACCGTGTAGCTTACCAATAAAATGGTCCGATCTCCAAAATATTGCTATTTTTTAAAACAAGCAATAGAAAGCTGGTTGCGATTTCAGTTTAATCCACCAAAAAAAAATATATATATTATGGTTAAATATAAAATATACTAATTGATTTAAAAAACATTTGTAAATGATATCATAAATAGGACTGGTGGAGTTGTTAAACATGCAGTTAACCTAAATATATGGAAATGTCTGCTCTATCCAAAATTATAACCAACTTATTGCAGAAAATAACATTAAACATTAATATTGTTTTTTTGGGGGGGGGCGGGGGGGATTAAAACTGTATAATATTTGTAGAATGTTATATATATATATATATATATATATATATATATATATATATATATATATATATATATATGGGGGATACAACCATCCCAGCTCAGTATATTTTGTTGCAAAGAGACAGAATCATAAGATCACTTGTTTTGGTACTGCCCATAAAGTATGGAGCTTGTTTTTGGTCACAGGTTCAGGAATGGTTGGAAATTGCAACATTTACTTGGAGCTAACTCTGTAAATAGCACTGCTGGGGATTTGAAAAGTCATAGTCAATCAAATAATAATATTTTTTAATTTACAATTTAATCTTTAATTTACAATTTGTAGAAACGATTACAATAGAAAGGTTTAGAACATTTTATGAAACATCACAGCACAGTGGGAAAATATATGGCAGCTAAAAATGAACTGGATGGTCTTCAGAGATAGATGGGAGGGGTTGAGGGTAGCTGAAGGCTGGGACTGGATGGTCTTCAGAGATAGATGGGAGAGGGTAGCTGAGGCTGGGACTGGATGCTGAAGATGGGAGGGGTTGAGGGTAGCTGCTGGGACTGGATGGTCTTCAGAGATAGATGGGAGGGGTTGAGGGTAGCTGAAGGCTGGGACTGGATGGTCTTCAGAGATAGATGGGTTGAGGGGTAGCTGAGGGGACTGGAGGTCTTCAGAGATAGATGCTGGGACTGGATGGTCTTCAGAGATAGATGGGAGGGGTTGAGGGTAGCTGAAGGCTGGGACTGGATGGTCTTCAGAGATAGATGGGAGGGGTTGAGGGTAGCTGAAGGCTGGGACTGGATGGTCTTCAGAGATAGATGGGAGGGGTTGAGGGTAGCTGAAGGCTGGGACTGGATGGTCTTCAGAGATAGATGGGAGGGGGGTTGAGGGCTGGGACTGGATGGTCTGAGAGGCTGGGACTGGATGGTCTTCAGAGATAGATGGGAGGGGGTTGCTGAGGCTGGGACTGGAGCTTCAGAGATAGATGGGAGGGGTGAGGGTAGCTGATGGTGGATGGTCTTCAGAGATAGATGGGAGGGGTTGAGGGTAGCTGAAGGCTGGGACTGGATGGTCTTCAGAGATAGATGGGAGGGGTTGAGGGTAGCTGAAGGCTGGGACTGGATGGTCTTCAGAGATAGATGGGAGGGGTTGAGGGGGAGGGATTGAGGGTAGCTGAAGGCTGGGACTGGATGGTCTTCAGAGATAGATGGGAGGGGTTGAGGGGAGCTGACTGGGCTGGGATGGGAGGCTGAGGGTAGCTGGATGGTCTTCAGAGATAGATGGCAGGGGTTGAGGGTAGCTGAAGGCTGGGACTGGATGGTCTTCAGAGATAGATGGGAGGGGTTGAGGGTAGCTGAAGGCTGGGACTGGATGGTCTTCAGAGATAGATGGGAGGGATTGAGGGTAGCTGAAGGCTGGGACTGGATGGTCTTCAAAGATAGATGGGAGGGGAGGGAGCTGAGGGTAGCTGAAGGCTGGGACTGGACTGGTCTTCAGAGATGGTCTTCTGGAGATAGATGGGAGGGGTTGAGGGTAGCTGAAGGCTGGGACTGGATGGTCTTCAGAGATAGATGGGAGGGATTGAGGGTAGCTGAAGGCTGGGACTGGATGGTCTTCAAAGATAGATGGCAGGGGTTGAGGGTAGCTGAAGGCTGGGACTGGATGGTCTTCAGAGATAGATGGGAGGGGTTGAGGGTAGCCAAAGTCTGGTGCTTAAAACAAACAAAGATGACTAATGTAAAACATACTGTCTGTGAAATGTATGTAGTATGTATACTCTGGAAGTGGATGCCTAAGTATGGTTGTCCATTAGTTTACTCCAATCAGGGGAGGGGTGATAGAGTTATTGGAAAATAATAAAGAATAAAAATATATACAAAATTATATATTGTTTAAATAATATGTATTTACAAATAAAAAAATATATTGGGATTGGAAATTATGCAGATAATTACATTGATAGAAGCCACAATCTATTTGCAGTATTAAAGCTGATCTTCCCCCTAAAATATAAATCTAACAATAAATAATTAATCCAACTTAAGTTAATCATAAAACAAAAAAGCACCAAAAATAGTTTATAGAGAGTTTGTAAAGATTTAAGACTTATTATCACTCTGATCTGTTTCCAAAACACATCAAATTATTAGTGCTCTACTATCACATATCAGCTCAACTGGTAAAGCATTCTCAGTAAGGGGTGCAACAAATCTAGCCACTTACAAGGCATGCCTTAAAATATGTTAATGAGCCAGAGATTTATTCCCCACCCACAACATTTTCCCACAACGCACCATAATTCACAGTGTGCTGCTGTAAATATTCAGCAAATCAGGTAATGAAGTGCTTTACTGTAAAATTGTATTATAAAATCAATTTTACAGCATTGTAGGGTAATGCCATTGAGCCCCCATAATGCATTGCTCTTTACAGTACTGTACTGTAATATAGAATAACAGTAGCTAACTGTAGATTTTTGCTGTAAATGTACAACAATTTGTTACAGCGCACACATCCACACCAAACACACCACCCACAGCACACCAAACACTCCCAATATATAAATTCCTTTTGCTTTCTATACAGGGGTTGACAAATACTACGACAAGTAGCATTATTATAATAAAGTACTACTACTACTTCCACTACTACTACTACTACCTCAGCAGTCAAAACTGATTGAAATGAGGTTTCTAGTTCTGATCTTAAGGTGCTTTTAATGACGTCACCTCAACCTCAACCTTCAGGGATGTATATAAAGTGTAATATTGGGATGCAAACTCAAAATGGATTACATTCCAACTCTATATTTGACTTGGTACAGGAGTCTTCTTTTTAATTATTATCCCATAACCATATGTGAGGTGTACACTTTCGTTTCAAAGTAGATTTGTTTAAGACTACCATGGAACACTCTGTGTGAACCTGATTTAGCCCACTGCGGTAAAAGGTTAAAAGAGCAAGGCAAACAGCTCTCACACCCACACCCCAGGAGGGCAGTGGGGTAGAATGTAAAACAAGCGGGGCTATCTGGAGAGAGATAAGACGTGAAGTTATGCCTGGGCAGCGTGACTATGACATCACGGCTGCGTCTCTCACTCTCCCTCTGTCCCTAGGCTAGACGACACCACCGGCCTAATATAGCCATCAACATTGCTGCCAGACAGACACACAACCAGGAACAGGGGGCAAGTCTGGCATGCACTTGCTTGGCTGGGGGTTGTGCGCATGTGTGTGTGTGTGTGTGTGTGTGTGTGTGTGTGTGTGTGTGTGTGTGTGTGTGTGTGTGTGTGTGTGTGTGTGTGTGTGTGTGTGTGTGTGTGTGTGTGTGTGTGACGTCTCCGTTACATCAGGCGACGCCGCAGTCCAGCTGACTGAGACATTCCAACATGGCTGTAGAAGAATATCTTATTTAGAGATTAGTGTATGTGTGTGAGTGATTGCATGCGTGCGTGGTCATGGGGTCATTGTCACCATAGGCTAAAGGTATCCTCTGTGACGTGATGCCACTAGGTTATTGATTGTGTGTTTTGCTATAATGCTGCTTTAACTGTCAATTTCCATACAGTCTGAAATGTATGATAGTAGATCATTCAATAAGACATGTTACAGGGGCATTTTCAGGGACATGTTTTTTTTAAATTAACATTATTACATTGTGTTATATAGATTCATGTGGTTGACTTTAAACGTCTGTGGTAATATATACACTGATTTATTTATTTACATTGAAAATCATTTAAACTCAGCTGAATGTATTTGTTTGAACCATCTGATGTTTGGTTTAATTATATTAATGTTGTGTCATATTTATCCCATATTATTTATTGGTGTGACAGGCAGGGTAAAGGCAGGGGGAAAACTCAATTGAATTAATTACCCAATTAAAAACAGAAAGTAATTAACATAAATTATACATTACCCATATGAAATAAGTTATTTTTCACTCACGACACTTACATCAATTTAAATATTATTTGTTGATGATATATTTCTCAAATGCCAATTAGGTAAACTGTAAAAACAATTGTTTAAGAATTGAACGCAAAACGAAACACTTTTCTGTAACACTTTTTAAACGCATCAAGGCATTTAGAATTGAAATGAAGACGCATCACAGTGTTTAGTAAACACCAGAACATGTTTATTCACTATAACACTTTTTAAACACATGAACACGTTTATTCAGCACACGGCATTTAGGTTTTAACGCTACTGTACGGTGTAAAGCTGTGTTTGCATATTTCCCAACATGCCTTTCGAGTGAAAATGAGAGACACCCACCCATGATTGTGTATGTTAGTGACAGAGACATGCTTGTTTCATTCTAAACTAATAATTGAGGTTTTCACTAAGTGAAAGTTTAAGGGAATTTCTATTTGAAAGAAGTTATAGGTTTATCATCCTCACCATGGTTGTTTGAAAATCCTGGGTCATGAGCTTATGTCAGACCTGCAAGTCACAATGAACTGTGTTGTAACTAACTAGTTCTTAGCAGAATCCAGCCAAATGGAGGATACACCATACATTGGACTGCTTCATCACCCATAGCCTGCACTCAGAATGACTGCTAATGGTAAAGATTTAATAAACAAGACTACCTAAACCTTCTAAACTGGAACAGCCATCTTAGTATTCTAAATATCAACCTGCTACAAAGCATACTGGGAAATATGATAATGAGGCCCCTCCCACATCTTTTTCTCTCTGAGTGAAGATAGGAAAGTAAACACTAGTGTTTCAAATCTGAACACAAATCTGAGATACATTGTGTTCTCCTGGTTGGAAACTGAGTGGGAAAAGCTGCCTGTCATGTTTAACCTTGCATTCTAAACAACTGTGTTTAAGATGAGAACACTTATTGGCTAATCAAAATGCCTAATGTTTAATTTTTAAATACTGATGCTCAGGTTATAAATGTGTCACGTTTCATGGTTTTAGAGTGTATATTTTGAAAACGCATTACACTACTTGTTAATCATTTAGCTTCAGCTCTCTTAAATTGCAATAAGAATTGAAATATTCTTAGAGCAGTGGTTCACTGGGCAGGTTCTCTCTCCCTCTCTATCGCTACCTTTTAACAAAGTCAGTTACCCGTTGAGGTGCTGTGGGGCCAGCCGGCAGTATTCCCAGGGTGCTGGGCTGTTGGGGTTCACACCTTTTACTCTTCAGGAATCTCTGGAATTCCCAGCTTCATTTCCACTGCGAGGCGGGAGCACCAATTGCCATTGTGTGTGTGCGTGTTAGGGTGTGTGGTGATATGAAAGACCCCGCCTGTGTGTGTTGAAATACATAGTACTACGCCCGTACATCCACCCAGAGAAGAAGCAGGGAGTACTCTCCGTGTGAGACCACAATAGAGTGACTCACACACACACACTCACACACACACACACACACACACACACACAGCGTTATCAGGGTAATTTCTGACACTGCTGCTCAGTGATTGTTCGGTATTGCCTTATTGTATTGCATCGCTATAAACATATGCATGTTTTTACAGTAGGTGACTTTGAATACATCCATTGCTTGACATACAATTTGGGTCATTATAGACCGTATTGATTTGAATGAATATTATGTCCAAATGATTGATTGCAATGTATAATGCATTTACAGTACATATGTAGGATCTTAATTTGAACCAAACCTTTTTTGCTCAGAATTTTGCAAACTTGTAGTGTATTCAAGTTTTTAAAAGACTTCTAAAGGTAGTAATTTCCACTTTAAAATGTCAGACTTGATTTCTCCTAACGAAAAAAGTATCACCCCCTACAAAAAATGTCCATTAATTAAAGTCCATATAATAATGAACTTTTCCTGTTGATGCAGGATTATTTTACTGCTGTAGCAAGATGGCTCAAATTAAGATCCTACATCCTTTATTTATAATGAATTCACTCATCAAATTAGTCTTACATTTTTATGAAGCTGATATATCGCTAAATTCATTTCAAAGTCTCTGCACATATAAATGTATATTTTATATTTAATAAATATTTTATATTTAATAATATTTTAAAACATGTTTTACCCTAATATTTAGACTTTTCCAGAACAAGGAATTGCATAACTGTAATTTACTAATTTACTTAAATGTACATTTGAAATAATTGTTTCTAAACTCACCTAAGGGGAAACAAATGTGAATTGAATTGTACAAACGTTTCTGTCAACTAGGGTAATCAGCAATCCATATCATTTTAAATATTAAATTGTAATTTACAACAATTAATTGTATTATTTTTTAAATTACTTATACAAATTAATTGTATACATATTTTACAATTTTCTGTTAAGAATTTGAACAATTTCTTTAGCTGTCTAGAATTATTACAGTAAAAATGTACTTACACACCTGAAGCAAACAAACTATTCTTTTAAGAAAACACATGTTAAGTAAAACACCAAGACTCTATGAAATATTGTAACACAACCTATTCAAAACCCTCTTCTACAGAAGTAATGCTCATCCTAGTCAAAATCAGAGGAATAAGATTCTCTGGCATTGCAGTCATTACCTCCCATTATGCCTTTCTAGTGAAGGTAATTCCAGCTGTTTGTCCCCAAGTTCCAGAGTCCTTTAGCCAGTCATGGCTCTGAGTCATGCTAGCTAAACCACACTAACGCTAGCTAGCTACCAGAGCTGAGAGCCACTATTGAACACAATGAGAGACTTACAGAGAGCAGTAGTTTCTCTGTGCTGCTGACACATGGCAAGCTGTGATTCATACACACACACCCCTCCCCCCCACCCTCTGTACATTCTGTAGTAACTGGGTTTCCTAGAGCCCCACCCAACCACTATGCATTATGTAGTAACTGGGTCATAATAATAATTTTATACTGGCCCCCAAAAAATCCATAATTTCAAATGTATATTATATTCATAATTTGGCATCATTTACATTTCCTCATTTACCTACTTCAGTCATTTTGATCCCTACTTCAGTCATTTTGATTCCCTACTTCAGTCATTTTGATTTCCTACTTCAGTCATTTTGATTCCCTACTTCAGTCATTTTGAATCCCTACTTCAGTCATTTTGATTTCCTACTTCAGTCATTTTGATTCCCTACTTCAGTCATTTTGATTTCCTACTTCAGTCATTTTGATTCCCTACTTCAGTCATTTTGATTCCCTACTTCAGTCATTTTGATTTCCTACTTCAGTCGTTTTGATTCCCTACTTCAGTCATTTTGATTCCCTACTTCAGTCAATTTGATTTCCCACTTCAGTCATTTTGAATCCCTACTTCATTCGTTTTGAATCCCTACTTCAGTCATTGTCTTTTGAAAGCCACGAGAGTACCTACAGTGGTATAACGGTGTCTTTACGTAGCTACAGACTCCAGCTTCATGAACTTGCAAAGGTTTTAGTAGCCAGAAAAGCAGTGTGGGTAATACAGGTCTATCCTCAATGTGACTCACGCTGTCCATTTAAAATAATTATGAATGGACTGTGTCAGCCCCAGACGTTTCTCCCACATCCCATACTACTATGACTGGTTGTGTATGTATGTACTTTCCTATTTTTGTGCGTGTTCATGCTGTACCACTCATGCACGTGTGTATTGTGTGTGTGCACGTGCACATATGTGTGTGTACACAAGCGTGGTAGTCTTAACAGAAGACCATATAGAGCGTAGTTTGGGTGCAGCTCTGGGATGAGTCACATGCCCTCCGCTGACTAAGTTCCCAGCTATGTGATTCTGGGAGAAGGCTCAGCCCCATCCGAACCCTAGCCCAAACCAACCACTGGGGAAGAGAGGGGTAGGAGGAGGACAGGGAGGGAAGGGTGTTGTAGTCAGGAGGAAGAGGATACGAAGGGCTAAGGTAAGGCAGGGAACACCCAGTGGTGAGGGGTAGGGTCTGAGAGGAAAGGAGGGTAGGTCTGGGCTGGGCTAGGACCAGTCGGCAGGTAGGGTATGGAGAGATGGGGCAGGGGTTGAAAGTAAGACATTTAGGTATAGGTTAAACTAGGGAGTAAGGACGGGTAGAGTGTGGGGGTTGGAAACTTTTAACATTGAAACGGAACATTTGTATCTTTAAACATAAAAACAGAAATGTTTACTTTTAACATTAAAATGGAACGTATGTAACTTTTCACATTGAAACGGAACGTTTGTAACTTTAAACATAAAAACAGAAATGTTTACTTTTAACATTAAAACAGAACATTTGTAACTTTTAACATTGATTCGGAATGTTTGTAACTTTTAACATTAAAACGACTTCATACAAGGAGTGTCATACTGCACACGCACTGTTCAGATCAGGTGTCTCTATACATCTGCTGATTGGTTGAGCTACCAGCGTGATCAGGGATTTGTATTGGAGTGGCAGTTTCTGAGCCTCTTCCTGTACTCTTGGTAACAGAGTAAGGAAAGTTATGGTTGTGAGAAGGTTATATGGAGGTGAGTACTGGCAGATGAAGATGTTTTTTCTTTCTCTGTCGTTCTCTCTGCTGGACATCCAAGCTTCTGTCTTGTACTTGTCATCAGTGCTGTGGTGTCTGATAACTCAGCTTATCTTCCTATTTCTCAGGTGTCTCAGAGGAGATCGACTGTAAGTCCAGGTACTTTCTCTGTGGTGTAGACTAGAGACAGTTCAGCGGGACCATTGCGATGGGATAGAAGCGGAGGGGTCCAGTTTTTGCCTATGAGAGACATTTGGGATATACAGGACTCTCACTGTTTGTTTCAATCAATAATTCATTCAATCAATCAACACATCAATGTGTACATCTCGGTGTTGATAGCGATACTAGAATCTTTGTGTTCAGGGCTGCCTGTCGTTTCCCTATTTTACAGGCTTTTCAACAGACGCCCGACACTTTGGTAGGGGAGTTTCCTGCTTTTAAAGACCCGAGGCGAACACGCACACACACGCACGCGCACGCACGCACGCACGCACGCACGCACGCACACACACACACACACACACACACACACACACACAGAAACACAGTACACTACTGAAGCTGCCCCTGGCCGACATTTCTTTCCTCTCCCCTCATCCTCTCTCCTCCTCTCCTCTCTCCCTTCCTTTCTTTTTTTCTGAATGGGTGTCCTCTCTCTAACCTCTCAATTGAGAGGAGTGTAACCGGACAATGCCCTTCACAGAGATAGGCCCCGCCCCTTTCAGCCAGGCTCATAAGACTATAAGAGCACAGAGACTCGGCTCGGAGTGTGTGTAACAGAGTGTGTGTGTGTCTGTCTGCGTCAGAGGGACGGAGGGAGAAGGAGAGCAGGGGAGCCAGAGAGGGAGGTAGGCACAGAAAGAGAGGAGGACTGAGGGAGAAGGAGAGTCTTAGTGCTGTGTAACATATGATAGTAGTTTCTCTCGGCAGGGCCGAGCTGTGAGAGTGTGGTCGGCAGCGGCGTCTCGAGTGTGCCGGGAAAGCACCTTTATCCCAGAGGGACTCATACACAGAGAGAGAGAGAGAGAGAGAGAGAGAGAGAGAGAGAGAGAGAGAGAGAGAGAGAGAGAGAGAGAGAGAGAGAAAGAGAGAGAGAGAGTCTGTGTCGGCTTCAGCACAGCACTGCGCTGTCACTTTAAGCCTGTTACTGATTACACTCAGTTACACAGAATGCAACTGGAGTAGAAAAAAAAGACTGACAGAGAAAGAAAGAAAGAGATCTAAACCAAATTCAAAATAGTCCGTCCTTAGTTTCACAGAAACTGTGAAGTTGTCGTAGGGTGAGAGACAATTATCGCTCTCGCTCTTTTCTCTCTCTCTCTCTCTCTCTCTCTCTCTCTCTCTCTCTCTCTCTCTCTATTCCTGAGAGTGGCAAACTGGAGGGGAACCCCAGATGATCTGCCAGGGAGAGAGCGGGGGCAGAGAAAAAGAGGAGGAAGAAGAGGGAAACAGACAAACAGAGACAGTGAGAGTCATAGAGAATGAGAAGGGGACCTTTCAAACCTGGTAAGAGGCTCCCAGACGTCAGGAAGAAATGCTCCGAGAGGGTAAGTGAAAAAAATAGAAATCTCAGCTAACACTGCTGCTTCTGATGGATGTCATATGGTCCACGTTAAGGCTGAGAAAACGCTCACAGATCCTCCATAGTTAGACCAAACTAGAGGAAAACAGAGAAGCAGAGTTGTTAGAATCAGAAGGACAGATTCTTATTGAATAGAAATATACACTGCATTTAGAAAATAGTGACATCATTGTGACAGAGATCCTCTCTCTAACTGTAAGGCCTGTAAGAATAGGAAGACGTGGGGCATCTTTTGGGATTGATATTTGTGTGAGGTACTTTAGCTGAATGCTAAGTGATAGATTGACTGTAATGTGTTAGTGCTGCTATGTATTAAATGGGGTTTACTACTGACAGTGTTACGTCATAGTTTGTCTATACTAGTGTCATAGCAAATAGCTCATTCACTGTTACATAGTAATAGCGCACAGCTTGGGCATCGTTGGAATGATCCGGATACAGCTGTATGAGAGAGCTATAGCTCTTCTGCAGTCTCCAAATGCGAGTTCTTTAAATGAGCTGTAAATAGTACATGTGATATTGTATAGGGCAAACTTTATTTTTCATCATTAGGATAACAGTTATATTATGTGTCTGTAGTCTATTTTATCTCTTCAGTCGTTGACTTGTTCTGTTGGGTTGATACCATATCTCAGAGGGAATAGTAATGTAATATCATTTCCTGTCTATGCGTTCCCCCTCAGCCTCTGTCGTGCTGTCTCCCCCGTAAACTTGGGTAATGGTACAGTCCACTCCTTGTACCCAATGGCAGAAGGCATAAATGAACTCCGAGCACAAAGGATAGGGGGATGCGTTGTAGAAGGGGAAGTGAATGTATACTATATCCTACCACATGCGGAACTCAGTGCTGTTTCTTTATGAATGGGCAGTCTGAGTGCACGATCTGATTGGTTGAGAGAAGAGAATCATTTCTGAATGGACAGCAGGGTGCAATCACCGGTGTTTAGAGTAACCTTCTGCGGTTGCCTTGCTCTCCCCCGGTTACCAGCTGTCCCGAAGGTTGTGTGTGTGTGCGCGTGTTTGCATATGTATGTGTGTGCGTGTTTGCGTATGTGTGTGCGTGTCTGCGTATATGTGTGTGTGTGTGCATGCGTGTCTGCGTATTTGTGTGTCCAGATTAGTATTTTAAGGTTTAATGTCCATCAGGCAATGATATGGTTTGATTTGATTCTGTATTTATTTACTCAATTGGGTTCATAACATACAAATGTTGTGTGGTGAAACTTCCCTTAGAGTTAGGCATTACTTCTGGTCCTTCTCTCTGGGGTGTGACAGGTCTTGAATTGTAGTGGCATACTAACCTAATTACTTTAGTGCTGCTCATACCGAAACAAATGGAAGCAAACGTGAACAATGGCCATCCTAAAATTAGATCTCAAGGCTACCTGTCATAGACATGGGATCCCTCAGAGGGCACGTGTGTGTGTGTGTGTGTGTGTGTGTCTGTGTGTGTGTGTGTGTGTGTGTGTGCATGGCCAAGGAATGTGCTTCCAGACAGCCCCTGCATGCTAGTCCCTCTACACTCCCTCCCACACACTCACACACCCTTTCTCTTTGTTTTACTGCAGTACAATGATATCCAATCCTATGGCTCCACCTCAGATAACTCTGGTTCCCTCACCCTCCCAGTCCAACTGTCTGGCCAACAGTCACACTCATGCAATACTTTCTTTGGTCGTTTACTGACTGCGTGCGTGTGGATAGTAAAACAAGGAAAGTTTGTGGGGACATTATTTTAAGCTCAGGGGTTAGGTTTAGGGTTAGAGTTTGGGTTCAGTTTAGGGTTAGGGTTAGGGGTTTGGGGTTAAGGTTAGGGTTAGATTGAGGGTGACGGTTAGGGAAAATAGGATTTTGAATGGGAATTATTTGTTTGGTCCCCACAAAGATAGTAAAACAAATGTGTGTGTGTGTGTGTGTGCGTGTGCGTGTGCGTGTGTGTGTGTGTGTGTGTGTGTGAGAGGGTGATATAAGTCAGCCATTAACTTTGTGAATTGTGTTTGTATCTGCATATCTGTGCTTATCGTGCCTGCATTTCTAGACTGTGTAATAAGCATGCTATTGTCGGTAAGATGCGTCGCCGGTATCTTGATGGTTGAGATAAAATTCTCAGAGGTAGATAATGTTGGAATCTGCCCTCTATCTTAATCCAATACCCATGCACTCTCACCTGTCCTTCTTGGCAAAGTCTGGCAGATGAACATCTTTCCGTGGCAGAGTATTTTGGTGGTAAAAGTAGGGTTGAATAATGTGAGGTCATCAGTTCACCGTGCAGTGAGTGTGTTGGCGGGATCTTTAATCATGTCACTAGCCGAGGTCAGTTTATTTAACTAGAGCAAACCTATTGAACTCCACTCTATCGCGTTCCTTTTTGCATGAGCTGATTTCGCTTTGTTTATACAACAATGGAGCCACTCTCACTGGAAGTCTGTCGTTCGCAGAGAAAGGAGTTCAGGCTTAACTGCATAACTTAGACGTCACAGGAGCAGCTCGCTGCGTTTGGTTTGATGTCACCACACTCAAGTGTGCGTGTGTTTGTGTTTGTATGGGCTCTAGGGGGCGGAGCCTGTGTGCATTCAGGTACGATAGGTTCCAACGGTTCTCCACACACCCATCTGGTACGGTGTGTGTCCCTATGCCCATATATGGCTGTAGCTTCCCCTACCTGGTGCCTAACCGAGAGTGCATTGAATTCTAATAAGTCGGGGTGCCGGAAAGAGACCCTAGAGCGGAAGCACGTCATGAAACAGCTGGATGAACGAGCAAGACCTGAGATCTGTGTTTGAAGGAGATATTTCTTTTCTACTGTAATCAGCTGGAGAGATGACTCACAGGGTACATAAGTTATTCAGATGGGAGCCAGTAATAAGTGTTATAGTGGAACTCTTTATCTACTGCTGACTACACTCACAAGAGATTGGATACATAGAAAACAGAAAAACAGGGATTTTCCTGGCTGATATTGCTAATATGGGAACTCTCATCAAGAAATGTATGGTGAGATGCCAATCAGCTGTTCAGGTTAGAATTCAGTAAGCTAAAAGTTCAAGGGAAGTAGAACGTGTATCTGACCTTCTAAAAGGTGCCTGAAGTAGCTTTACATCATTTATTATTTTCAACACATTTTCCACACATTGGAACAATCCTTACATTCATCCATTGGAACAATCATTACAGTAGGACAATACTTCCCCGGCAAGGCAGATACCGTGATCAAGAAGGTAGGAAGAGGGCGAGGCTCAGCTATTGCACTCTGGCTGTGCAGATCCCTGCGAATTCAACAAATGGGGCAGTGTAATGCTATAGGACTGAGCATGGAGCCAGTAACCCTAAAGCAGCTAGGGAGAGAGACACATCCAACTCAGCTCCACAGGATCTAGGGATCTTGGACCATCATCCATCCAGCTCTCCCTCTCTCTCTCTCTCTCTCTCTCTCTCTCTCTCTCTCTCTCTCTCTCTCTCTCTCTCTCTCTCTCTCTCACTCTCTCACTCACTCTCTCTCTCTCTCTCTCTGGATTTGGGACAAGAGAGAGGTTGCCAATCCTTCATAAAGACACTACACCAGGGAGCTCCCCTTTCCTCCTCTCTCCAGATCCTCTCCTCGCCCTGCCAGCCCTTTCCCATCTGTCCAGCCTTTTGGAAGGTCCCACAGACACCCCTCTCTGGGCTAGGGATATGAATGGGTCTGGGGCTGAGGTATTGGACTGGTACGGGGTTACAGGGATGGGGCTGAAATAGCTTCTGGAGCTGGGCCTTTAGTTGTAGGCTCCAGGACCACTGTTTGGCCGAGCCAACACCCAGATGAACCATTCAGGGTCCCCTTTCACTTTCAAACTGTTACATCTGCTCTGCTTTACGCTAATAAAGCAGATGCTGTATTAGAAAGAGAGGAAATGAGAGGGGTGAGGGGGGGGGGGGGTTGGGTACTGTATCTAGAACAATTGAAATTGGGAACATTGTGGTAAACGGGATGGCAGGGACATTCAACGTTCCGTGACCTTCATGTCTCCACAGACCAGAAAATGGCTTCCCTCTCTCTGGTTGGACTGTTCTGCAGATCCGGCTGAACCAATCTGACCCTCCAGATCTGTCCCGGCGGAATGTTGGAGCGGAGTATCTGATTGGCCGATGCTCTGATGGAATTACATGCTAATTGTTGGAAAGTTGGTGCTGAAAGAGGACCAGTTGGTGAGAGTGCTGTAGACTAAGGGTTGGTTATGGATATTGTTCATCTCTCATGTGAATTGAATTTAGTGGAAAAGCAACCTGAACTCATACTGCCTTGGCCTCCAAGCTGATGATAAGTAATAACGAACATGGCCTGTCCTCCCAACACACACCCACAAACACACCCAACTTACACATCCTACAGACACACACCCACACACACATGCCCACATACTGTATACTTCAGTAAACGCCAACACCCACACACATCCACACATACATAATACCCAACTGCCACCCAATAAACACACACACATATACACACGGTGGTGGTTGCCCCATGCTTTGAGGCCAGGCAGGGTAATGATTAAGTTCCTCTTGGCTCCTCTTACTGTGTGTGTGTGTGTGTGTGTGTGTGTGTGTGTGTGTGTGTGTGTGTGTGTGTGTGTGTGTGTGTGTGTGTGTGTGTGTGTGTGTGTGCGTGCGTGCGTGCGTGTTTGCCTGCGTGTGTGTGTGATTGCCTGCGTGTGTGTTTGGCTGTGTGTGTGTGTGTGTGTGTTTGCATGTGTGTGTGTGTGTGTGCATGCGTGTGTGTGTGCGTGCGTGGATGTGGTCAGGCCCAGTCATCTCCCAGGCAGCTAGGAGGAAACCCACATCAACTGAAACATGCACCACACTCCAGGAATAGCCTTACGCTTATATATACACACACACAGCCCTGGTCTCAACCCTTCTTTATCTCTCGTCACAATGTTTTATATTGTGTTCTGTATAAACTTATGTGCCTATTACAACTCGTATTTGGATTCTTTTCTGGCTTGAAGTGTTGTTGATTTTCGAACCTACTGTATCTATAAATCAAATGGTATTTTGTCAGTGGAGTTTGGCCTAGTGTACATCAGTGTGAACAGAAGGATTTCCCTTCTAAAGATTGTCTTTTCCACTTTGACATTTCAGACTTGATTTTCCCTTATGAAAAATGTTTCAACCCTTATAAAATTTCCATGAATTATAATCCACATAGTAATTCACATTTCCTGTTGCTGCAGGGTTATTGTCCTGCTGTAGCGAACTGGCTCAAATTAAGATCCTACATATGTAGTGTCCCTCTCAACCGTAAGGCTTTGGGCTTCACTGGAAACAACTGAGCCATTTACATACACTTGACCACTTCTGATGCAGAATGGCAGCATCACATGGACACACGCCCACACTCACAGCATTATCAAAGGATGGAAAGAAGCAGATAAGATAGAAGGATGGAGAGTGGAACACACTGTATCACCGTATCACTGATCATGTAAGTCTAACTGGTTTAGGTCTGTTACCATTACACACACAAACGCAGTCACACAATACTCACGTTTTAATGTTTTCACTGGGTTTGCAGTATACTCCAGGTTTGCTAATCTCGGTTAACCCAGAACTAAATTCTCACGTAGTTGGTAAGCTGCTCGATTAAGTTCTGTGTCCATACGCGTTAAGAGAAGAGAGGAAGAGATACTAGAACAAGGAGCGGAACCGGAACGAGGAGCTCCACCCTTACTTTTTGACAGTTACAGGCCAAATGTCCCCTCCCTTTTCCGAAACTCGGAAGATGCTAAGAACTGCGAAATCCGGATTTGTTCGAATAACCAGTGATGAAAAAAAAAAAACACTGGAACTACTGTTGCTCGTTATCCCACACACCCCATTCCTTCCCCGCAGATTCTACCGTACCAGTTATGTTGTGGTAGATCTGTCCACGAGAGATTACAGGTTTACCGACACTGTAAGTCTTGATCAAGTTAGGATCAGAAGTGAAACATGAACCCCTGTCACTGACCTGTTGCATTGTGTGTGTTATAGGTGTCAGAGCAGTCCTGAGTGTACCAAGCCACAGTCACCAGGGTGACTCATAACAGCACTGTGCTGTCAGCCGCCCTGCTGACCTTCAACTACCTCTAGACATCAGCTATCCTCGTTCTAGCATCTGTCTACAGGTAAGACACTGTATTTCAGCCCTCCTAAGTCCTATAGCAACAGCTATATGCTTTATTTCTCCTCCAATCAGCAAGCTCTCCGGGGACAGGGCATGCTCAGTAGCAGGGTCAGGGTCAAAATAATGTTCTCTTCCTGAATTGAAAAAGAACTGAACATAATTAAAATGACTGAATTGACCCCAGTCCTGCTTTGTAGCTCAGTGGCACCCTCCTGCTTGCTTGCTTGCGCAAGTCATGGATTGATTGATTGACAACAGTTGTGTTTTTCCCTCCCCTCCTCTTTCATTCCCTTCTCTCTCTCTCTCTGTCTCTCTCTGGAATGTACCGGGTCCTTCTCAATTCATTCATGTGGATCCAGGAAGCGCGTTCCTCCCCACAGCCCCAGGCCATTCTCCACCACCCTACCACACATACAGTACATAGTCCACTGCCCAGTAGTCACTATTGGCCATGCTAAAAGTACAGAAGTGACAATATCATCAGAAGTTTGGCTCATCCCATTGCCTAGTTGATCTAGTGATCTCACTGCCACCACGTCCGACTGATGTGCCACACAACTTTCCTCTCTACAGCAGTCATCACCAATGTCAGCCCTGCATCACATACTCAACCCACTCACTAACTCTCTTTCTCTGGCTCTCAGTCAACACTGCAACTCCTACGTTGACATGGGACTCAAACTCACTGAACACATTGAACTCTCAACACTAATGTCATCACCAGCCAAAACACTCCGAGAGAGAGAGAGGGAGAGAGAGAGAGAGAGAGAGAGAGAGAGAGAGAGAGAGAGAGAGAGAGAGAGAGAGAGAGAGAGAGAGAGAGAGAGAGAGAGAGAGAGAGAGAGAGAGAGAGAGAGAGAGAGAGAGAGAGAGAGAGAGAGAGAGAGAGAGAGAGGAGAGAGAGAGAGAGAGAGAGAGAGAGAGAGAGAGAGAGAGAGAGAGAGAGAGAGAGAGGGAGAGAGGGAGAGAGCGAGAGAGAGAGAGAGAGAGAGAGAGAGAGAGAAGAGAGAGAGAGAGAGAGAGAGAGACTTGGAGTCAAGTGAGCATCAGCTGGTTGAGTAGAGTACGAGACTGCTATGTTTGATCAGTACGGTCATACGGCTTCAGGTATGCAGAGGCAAAATTGGACAGGGGACAAGAGGGAGAGCCCAGCATACATACCACTCCATCCTCCATCTGTCCATACCTCCCCTAGATTCCCCTCTTTCCTCCATCTTTTCACACAGTATGCATCCTTCCATCTCTCCCTCTCCATGTTCTGATCTGCCTCTCCATTTGTTCATCCATCTCTCAATATCTCTCTCCTCTTTACTGTCCTTCACTCCATTCCTTCCCATGTCCTCTCCTCTTCTTTCCTCCCTCCCCCACTTCGATTAGGTGGTTGAGTTTTCCCTAGAGGAAATGATGTATGATATTTACGGTAAATAACTGCCATGATAATCTCATACAGACTTGTCCCCATATGACTTATTTTTTACGGTATTCGGGGAGGGAAAGCTGATCCTAGATCCGTAGTAAAGTTTGTGTCTAATGGTTCAGGTTAGGATTTGGAGAGGGTAAGCTGATCAGTGCCTAGAGCAAAATGCTTAAAGGAAACTTCTCCCTAAAAGAGAATGCAAGTGTGGCATCAGAGTCACTGTGGAGCTGACATGGCAGTGCCTGCTGCCTCCAGTTGCCCCAGGCCTAATGGGAAAGAATGTCAGGAATCTGAAACTGATAATGCCATGCTTAGAGATAGCTATAGAGAGATAATTCTCATATCCTTCCCTCCCCTCACCCCATCCTCTCTGTCTGTTCTGTCTCTCCCTCGTCACCCTTCTCCTCTCCCTTCCCCCCCTCCTCTCACCCCATCCTCTCTCCTTGTTTCTTCTCCTCCCTCCCTCCCCCTTCCTGCTCCTCTCACTTAAGAGCTGCAGTCAATGTTGCCTTATGATTTCTTACCCAATAATGACCATCTCTTTCTCCCACTTTCTCTCTTTCTCTCTCTAACCAGAATGGACCCAATGATCATATGAGGATGACGACCATGATGAAGCCCCCCCCATGACGGACAGCCTGTATTTGCGTGTGGGTCAATTGCTCAGTAGGCAGTGTAGATCCTGTGTAATTATCAGCAGCTACATCTGGCTACTGGGTCTCTGAACACACGCCACTGCCTGCTTCCTACTCCCGGCCTGGTGGTACATCCCATTACCAACTGATTGGCTAATTGCACATTCCATTTCTCTCTGGTTGTCTAGTATGTTATCATATGGGCTGTTACATCTCATGACAGCACAGGACGCTCTCTCTGCCTATGCTTGTCATTTCAACAACAACAAAATCGGAATATTCTTTTCTCTCTCTTCTCCTCTCAATTATCTTCTCCCTCCGCACCGTCCTTGGCGAGAACCATTCAAACTCTTCTTGCTATTCTTCTCTGAATTGTGCTGTTTTCTAAAAGAGAGAAAAGAGAATTGACGAGAGCAGAGAAAAAGCGAGCCAGAGTTGAAGGAAATGTCACATGTGTCAGGCACAATAGCACAGAGCCTTTAAGAGAGGAGAACATTGTTTACGATGCGATGCCTGCAGTTTCCATAGAAATATGTCTATAGAGAACAGGCAAGATGAAATGTCACATTCTCTCTATGATCACTCAGTCAGAGACAGTGTGCGCGTGGGCGTGTGTGCGTGTGTGTGTGTGTGTGTGTGTGTGTGTGTGTGTGTGTGTGTGTGTGTGTGTGTGTGTGTGTGTGTGTGTGTGTGTGTGTGTGTGTGTGTGTGTGTGTGTGTGTGTGACAGCTGACGAGACATCTTTGCTTGGTCCTGGACCTAGCATACAATGTAGATTTCTGTGTGGTTTAAGCTACAGCTACATTGTCTGCTGGGTTTCAGGCTGGCAACAAAAGCAGCCTTCAACAGCTGAATGATTCAAGAACTCAACGAATCAACTCTTCCAAGAACTCAACAAATCCACTCTTCAAGAACTCAACGAATCAACTCTTCCAAGAACTCAACAAATCCACTCTTCAAGAACTCAACGAATCAACTCTTCCAAGAACTCAACAAATCCACTCTTCAAGAACTCAACGAATCAACTCTTCCAAGAACTCAACAAATCCACTCTTCAAGAACTCAACGAGGTAAGTTCACATTCATTCCGCCACTGTGTCAAATGTTTCACCCTAAATTACAATGAAATGTCATATCTTTTAATAAACATATAGAAAAGTATATGGTTGTGCGACTGGTTTTTCATATGAAAGTGTAAAGTGTTTTCAGTAAAAAAATGTAAGTGTTATTTTATAGGGAAATATCACATTGGGAAAAAACTATATTTGGCTTGACAGTGACATCAATGGAGTATGGTTAGAGTACAAACAGATCTGGGACCAGCTGGAGAGAATCTGGATGGAGTCTGCAGGGGCAATTTATTTCTCTAGAAATAATTTGTATTTAGAATAAATACCTGTATATAACAACTCAAAGCCAAACATATACTGATACTTAACATGTCTAGCCACTGCTGTTTAAATAGTCCCTTATTCCCTTAAAAAACACATGAATTTCACATGTGAACACGTGATCTCATGTGATCATGTGATTTAATGTGAAGTTAATGACACCACACGATACAACATTTGAACACATGTGAAAGCCCAGGTGTCATATGTTATTTGAAATATTTTACTTTAAAAGGCATCATTTACACGATTAAATTTAAACAGTCATGGTCCCCTGCAGGTTTTATATAGTTCCCAGTTTGTTCCAAGGACGCTTTTAGGACGTTCTCTGAACATTGTGTTATGGTCCGGTGGAGGTTTTTGTCTAGTTACTGTAAAAATACAATAAGTTCCCGTGATTTTACAGCAAAATGAAGGTGTTAATGGACATTATACTGCTATAAACTGATTACTTGGGACTCAACCTCCCTTGGGATTTATACTTTCAACCTCTTGGCTGCTAGCTACCAGAAGTTCCTGCCTGTCCACCAGGTCTGTGGACACAATGGAGATTCACAATATATTTATTGCCAAGAATAGATTTCTGCACTTTGACTAAGGTTGCAGTAAAAATAAAGTCAACATGTACAGCAACTTTAAGGTGTTATTTTTATAAAATGACATTATGCTGCTGTATTCTGATTTCAGTTACTGTAAAATTGTCTGTAATTTTGTACTGTGACCACAATTGTGGCTTTAAAGATGCACAATGCAGAAATCGCTCCACCATTTCCTGGTTGCTCAAATTCTAATAGTTCGGCTGATTTCAGCTTATGTGACATAACAAGCAAGTATAGTGTAGACAGTCGTTGTACCATCCAAACCGCTGTGAAGCTGGTGTACAATGTCCTGCTACAGTGCAGCTACACCACCAAATCTGGGAGCATGAAAGATACTGTATGATCACAGACATTGGCAATAATGCATTTCTGTACTTCTGCACGTTATTGAAAGCTGCACAGAATCAAGTAAATAATGTCCAATTATCACCACCAACATAGCAGTCCTCAAGGACACAACATAGAGTATACATTTACACCTTTGGGATTTGAACTTGCAACCTCTAGGTTGGGGCACAGTTAATGTTTCTGCAGTGCCACTAAGTTTATACTTATTGCTTGGCTAGGGTACACTACAGTGTTGTTTCCTGGGTTACAAAAAGGTCAAAGGTACACTTCACTGGTACATACACTACATTGACCAAAAGTATGTGGATACCTGCTGGCAAAACATCTCATTCCAAAACCATGGCCATTAAAATAGAGTTGGTCCCCCCTTTGTTGCTATAACAGCCTCCATTCTTCTGGGAAGGCTTTCCACTAGATGTTGGAACATTGCTGCGGGGACTTGCTTTCATTTAGCCACAAGAGCATTAGTGAGGTCGGGCACTGATGTTGGGCGATTAGGCCTGGCTCGCAGTCGGTGTTCCAATTCATCCCAAAGGTGTTCGATGTCATTGAGGTCAGAGCTCTAAGCAAGCCAATCGAGTTCTTCCACACCGATCTCAACAAAACATTTCTGTATGGACCTCGCTTTGTGCACAGGAGCGTTGTCATGCTGAAACAGGAAAGGGCCTTCCCCAAACTCTTGCCACAAAGTTGGAAGCACAGAATCATCTAGAATGTCATTATATGCTGTGGCGTTAATATTCCCCTTCACTAAAACTAAGGGGCCCGAACCATGAAAACCAGCCCCAGACTACTATTCCTCCTCCACCAAACTTTACAGCTGGCAGGTAGCGTTCTCCTGGCATCAGCCAAATCCATATTCGTCCATCAGACTTTCAGATGGCGAAGCATGATTCATCAATCCAGAGAGCGCATTTCCACTGCTCCAGAGTCCAATGGCAGCACTCTTTACACCACTCCAGCGACGCTTGGCATTGTGCATGGTGATCTTAGGCCTGCTCGGCCATGAAAACCCATTTCATGAAGCTCTCGTCAAACAGTTCTTGTGCTGACGTTGCTTCCAGAGGCAGTTTGGAACTCGTTAGTGAGTGTGGCAACCGAGGACAGACAATTTGTACAGGCTATGCACTTCAGTGGACCTGTTCTGTGAGCTTGTGTGGCCTACCACTTTGCGGCTGAGCCGTTGTTGCTCCTAGACGTTTTCACAATAACAGGATTTACAGTTGACTGTGACAGCTCTAGTTGGGCAGAAATTTGACGAACTGACTTGTTGGAAATCTTGTTGGAAATATGGCTCGATTGTATACGCCTGTCAACAATGTATGTTGTTGAAATAGCCGAATCCATTCATTTGAAGGGGTGTCCACATACTTTTGTATATATAGTGTATATGAACGCACATTGTACAGTTCGGTACCTTATAGGTTTAATGAGACATTTTTTTCATCATTATATTTTGAATATAGGTACGATCAGCACTGTGCTTTGATATGTGGGGGCAATGTACTGGTGGGGCTCATAGCATATTTGGGGCCGTGGTCAAATAAATGTATATTTGTGCCAACCAACAGTGGAAGTGTTGTAGCAGTTTAAATGTTTGATGGTTATGACAACGCAAGTTAAGCACCCCCTTTGAAATGTTATGTTCTTCAAATGTTCTAATGTTCTTCAAATGTTCTGTGTCAGTAAAGAGCTGCACTGTAAAGAGGTTATTGGGCATTTTCCAGTAACTTAATGGCAACTCGTTGCAATGAATTTGTCATTTCTTAACTGGAAACTACTTGTCAGTAAGTTATTGTAAAAGTCATTATAACTTACCTACAGGGCACTTGCTGCCACCAGCAATTCTTGCCAGTAACCTACTCTGCCGTCAATAACTGTTCTGTTGACAACATCCACATCACTTGCTAATTGGCAGCATATGATTGCAGCGGCCACCTATCAGCAGATTATAGGCATGGCTTTCAGCTAGATATTTTTGGTCACCCATGAGAGGGAATGTCATACCAGTTCATATCCAGTCTGTTGTAGTCTGTACATAAATATTTAGCTTGTATATGGTTGGTTTTGCAGTCTTGTTAAAGGCTGCCATAAGTGTGTGTGACACGAAAGAGCCATGGAATATTTCATTTATAGTTAGTTATCACGTAATACTCACTTTCCTACTGGGCCATCAGGTCAGTGAGAGCGACATCTTAGCTGCAATAAGTTAGTCTGAATTTTACAATAACTCACTTTCAGCTAGATGATAGTAAGTTATATTGAAAATTAAACATTAACTCCCTGTGAACCAGCTGACATTAAGGTACTGGAAAATGCAAAGTAACCTCTTAACAGTACAGCTCTTGATTGTCACAAGTTCTTACAAAGATTGCAGAACAGTGTGTCAAAAGAGGTGCTCAACCTTCATCAGACATAACGATAAAACCACAACATTAGAACGCTGGGTCTCAAAGAACCCCCCCCCCCCCTTCAAACTAATGAGAATCCATTCTGACTGCAACATTCTAAGTGTAATTAATACATTTCATACAGTGGGAATAAAAAGTATGTGAACCCTTTAAAATTACCTGGATTTCTGCATAAATTGGTCATAAAATAGACAAACACAGTCTGCTTAAACTAATAACACACAAACAATTATACTTGTTCATGTCTTTATTGAACACACTGTGTAAACATTCAGTGGAGGTTGGAGAAAGTATGTGAACCCTTGGATTTAGTAACAGGTTGACCCTCCTTTGGCAGCAATAACCTCAACGAAACGTTTTCTGTAGTTGCGGATCAGACCTGCACAATGGTCAGGAGGAATTTTGGACCATTCCTCTTTACAAAACTGTTTCAGGTTCACAATATTCTTGGGCTGTCTGATGTGAACCGCTCTCTTTGAGGTCATGCCACAGCATCTCAATTGGGTTGAGGTCAAGACTAGCTGGGCCACTCCAGAAGGTGGATTTTCTTCTGTTCAAGCCATTCTGTTGTTGATTTACTTCTGTCTTTAGGGTCGTGGTTCTGCTGCATCAACTAACTTCTGTTGAGCTTCAATTGGTGAACAGATAGCCTAACATTCTCCTGCAAAATGTCTTGATAACTTGGGAATTCATTTTTCCGTCGATGATAGCAAGCTGTCCAGGCCCTGAGGCAGAAAGCAGCCCCAAACCATGCTCCCTCCACCATACTTTACAGTTGGGATGAGGTTTTAATGTTGGTGTGCTGTGCCTTTTTTTCTCCACACGGTGTTGTGTGTTCCTTCCAAACAACACAACTTTAGTTTAATCTGTCCACAGAATATTTTTCCAGTAGCGCTGTGGAACATCCAGATGCTCTTCTGCAAACGTCAGACGTGCAGCAATGTTTTTTTGGGACAGCAGTGGCTTCTTTCGTGGTGTCCTCCCATGAACACCATTCTTGTTTAGTGTTTTACGTATCGTAGACTCGTCAACAGAGATGTTAGCATCTTCCAGAGATTTCTGTAAGTATTTAGCTGACACTCTAAGATTCTTCTTAACCTCCTTGAGCATTCTGCACTGTGCTCTTGCAGTCATCTTTGCAGGACGGCCACTCCTAGCAACAGTGCTGAACTTTCTCCATTTATAGACAATTTGTCTTAACATGGACTGACTTTTAGAGATAATTTTGTAACCCTTTCCAGCTTTATGCAAGGCAACAAGTATTAATCTTAGGTATTCTGAGATCTCTTTTGTTTTTAAACTTGGTTCTTCTCAGGCAATGCTTCTTGTGAATAGCAAACTCAATTTTGTGACTGTTTTTCTAGGGCAAGGTAGCTCTATCCAACATCTCCAATCTCGTCTCATTGATTGGACTCCAGGTTAGCTGACTCCTGACTCCAATTAGCTTTTGGAGAAGTCATTTGCCTAGGGGTTCACATACTTTTCCCAACCTACACTGTGAATGTTTAAATTATGTATTCAATATAGACAAGAAAAATACAATCATTTGTGTGTTATTAGTTTAAGCAGACTGTGTTTGTCTGTTGTTGTGATTTAGATGAAGATCAGATCAAATTGTTCGTCAAATATATGCAGAAATCCAGGTACTTCCAAAGGGTTCACATACGTTTTCTTGCCATTGTACATGCTATCACAAAGGTAATCATGTGGTTGTGTTAATGTAACCCAAGGTCTTCATAATAATATGATTTCATTTTTATTTCAAATAACACAATAGCATTTTCGTTAGTTTATGTTACACCAGGCTAAAAATTCAAGTGTTCATAAATTGTATTTGTGGAGTGGCTATAAAACAGATAGCATATGTGTTGGAACACGTTAAACACCTTCTTTTTATAATTACACAATTAAATAAATACTCCAATCACTTGTCCTAACACCTGAAACTACTCTTCGTAACTTTCACTCGCTTGACACATTGTGACATGCCTTTGCTTGGTTGTAAATGCATAATTGTCTCCGGTTCTCTCTTTATTGTGTCCCTGTTGTCTAATCATTTTCCGCTCCTTCGTACGTGCCTTTATTTAGCGCAGAGTGAGGGAGTTCCCTTCTGACTTTGTTCATGGTGATGTCCAGGCTTGTTTTCTTTGCAAGCAACTTGTTCACCAATGAGAGGGAGGTAAGGTTCCCCAAGCCTCCTCGCCAGCTTCTCCGACACTAGCTCGCCTGCTGCCCGATGTGGATCTTTTCCCAGATATTGAAAGCCGTTGAGCATGTACAATTACACGCGCTCTCACTGTGTAGTCTACTCCAAATAGACCAGAGTAAGTCCCTTTACCCCTACCTACATGTACAAATCACCTCGACTAACCTGTACCCCCGCACATTGACTCGATACTGGTGCTCCCTGTATGTATCCTCGTTATTGTTATTTTGTGTTACTGTTTTGTGTTACTTGCAAATATATTCTTAACTCTATTTCTTGAACTGCATTGTTGGTTGGCGCTTGGTAAGTAAGCATTTCACAGTCAGGTCTACACCTGTTGTATTCGGCGCATGTGACAAATAACGTTTGATTTGAAAAGACTGTTTGGATTCGGTGGACTGATATAGGGTGCATACCATTTTGACATTATAATTACAACAGATCAATACAATAAAATGGCCCGTACTGTTCTTCATTAACAATTGTTGATTGCATAATTATGCATTGATCGCTTCCCCTCGCTCATCAACTCACCCCCTTTCTCGCCATCATACTTTGTTTCATTAATTTAATCTGTTATATGTGTGAACTAAATTTAGGTATAGATTAGGTTCAGTTTTGAGGCAATTATCGTGGTGATTATCAGCAGGACACTGCACTTTCAACTGTTGAGGGAAGAAGGGGCAACGGGGGAAAACAACTAAATAAATGACATGCCCTCCTAACACTTATAACTCCAGTTCTGTTTGTGATATTAAGATTCTAACACCAACCGTGTGTTATATAGATTTTTTTTCGGAAAAGTCAAGAACAGAGAGGGTATGACTTTAAAAATGTCAGCAAAAATAATAACAATTCAGTTCATGAGTAGTGTTAAACTTGTACAACATTTCCACTGATGGTTGGCACAAATCCAACATATTTTATACGATGCCCACCAATATGCTAATGAGCCCTTGCCAACACATTGTCCCCACTTACATTTCTTATGCTGCTTTTGTAACCAAGTGGGAATTTACCACATACGACTTGGAAAATTTCATTTGAATGGACCTTCAACTGGCCCTAATTACTAATGGGAAACTCCTCTATCATCCTGAGCTCCCACTTCTCACACATGCTGACCTCTGACATCACCTACTAAGAGAATGACCTCGATAGAATAATTTTCGTCAGTAACAACAAAACAAGGAATCTATTAAAATCAAATCAAATCCAATTTTATTTGTCACATACACATGGTTAGCAGATGTTAATGCGAGTGTAGCGAAATGCTTGTGCTTCTAGTTCCGACAATGCAGTAATAACCAACAAGTAATCTAACTAACAATTCCAAAACTACTGTCTTATACACAGTGTAAGGGGATAAAGAATATGTACATAAGGATATATGAATGAGTGATGGTACAGGGCAGCATACAGTGATGGTATCGAGTACAGTATATACATGTGAGATGAGTATGTAGACAAAGTAAACAAAGTGGCATAGTTAAAGTGGCTAGTGATACATGTATTACATAAGGAGGCAGTCGATGATATAGAGTACAGTATGGTGGCCCTCTTGAGATGAATAATGTAGGGTAAGTAACATTATATAAGGTAGCATTGTTTAAAGTGGCTAGTGATATATTTACATAATTTCCCATCAATTCCCATTATTAAAGTGGCTGGAGTTGGGTCAGTGTCAATGTCAGTGTGTTGGCAGCAGCCACTCAATGTTAGTGGTGGCTGTTTAACAGTCTGATGGCCTTGAGATAGAAGCTGTTTTTCAGTCTCTCGGTCCCAGCTTTGATGCACCTGTACTGACCTCGCCTTCTGGATGATAGCGGGGTGAACAGGCAGTGGCTCGGGTGGTTGATGTCCTTGATGATCTTTTTGGCCTTCCTGTAACATCGGGTGGTGTAGGTGTCCTGGAGGGCAGGTAGTTTGCCCCCGGTGATGCGTTGTGCAGACCTCACTACCCTCTGGAGAGCCTTACGGTTGAGGGCGGAGCAGTTGCCGTACCAGGCGGTGATAGAGCCCGCCAGGATGCTCTCGATTGTGCATCTGTAGAAGTTTGTGAGTGCTTTTGGTGACAAGCCGAATTTCTTCAGCCTCCTGAGGTTGAAGAGGCGCTGCTGCGCCTTCTTCACGACGCTGTCTGTGTGAGTGGACCAATTCAGTTTGTCTGTGATGTGTATGCCGAGGAACTTAAAACTTGCTACCCTCTCCACTACTGTTCCATCGATGTGGATAGGGGGTGTTCCTCTGCTGTTTCCTGAAGTCCACAATAATCTCCTTAGTTTTGTTGACGTTGAGTGTGAGGTTATTTTCCTGACACCACACTCCGAGGGCGCTCACCTCCTCCTGTAGGCCGTCTCGTCGTTGTTGGTAATCAAGCCTACCACTGTTGTGTCGTCCGCAAACTTGATGATTGAGTTGGAGCGTGCGGTGGCCACGCAGTCGTGGGTGAACAGGGAGTACAGGAGAGGGCTCAGAACGCACCCTTGTGGGGCCCCCGTGTTGAGGATCAGCGGGAGGAGATGTTGTTGCCTACCCTCACCACCTGGGGGCGGCCCGTCAGGAAGTCCAGTACCCAGTTGCACAGGGCGGGGTCGAGACCCAGGGTCTCGAGCTTGATGACGAGCTTGGAGGGTACTATGGTGTTGAATGCCGAGCTGTAGTCGATGAACAGCATTCTCACATAGGTATTTCTCTTGTCCAGATGGGTTAGGGCAGTGTGCAGTGTGGTTGAGATTGCATCGTCTGTGGACCTATTTGGGCGGTAAGCAAATTGGAGTGGGTCTAGGGTGTCAGGTAGGGTGGAGGTGATATGGTCCTTGACTAGTCTCTCAAAGCACTCCATGATGACGGAAGTGAGTGCTACGGGGCGGTAGTCGTTTAGCTCAGTTACCTTAGCTTTCTTGGGAACAGGAACAATGGTGGCCCTCTTGAAGCATGTGGGAACAGCAGACTGGTATAGGGATTGATTGAATATGTCCGTAAACACACCGGCCAGCTGGTCTGCGCATGCTCTGAGGGCGCGGCTGGGGATGCCATCTGGGCCTGCAGCCTTGCGAGGGTTAACACGTTTAAATGTCTTACTCACCTCGGCTGCAGTGAAGGAGAGACCGCATGTTTTCGTTGCAGGCCGTGTCAGTGGCACTGTATTGTCCTCAAAGCGGGCAAAAAGTTATTTAGTCTGCCTGGGAGCAAGACATCCTGGTCCGTGACTGGGCTGGGTTTCTTCTTGTAGTCCGTGATTGACTGTAGACCCTGCCACATGCCTCTTGTGTCTGAGCCGTTGAATTGAGATTCTACTTTGTCTCTGTACTGACGCTTAGCTTGTTTGATAGCCTTGCGGAGGGAATAGCTGCACTGTTTGTATTCGGTCATGTTACCAGACACCTTGCCCTGATTAAAAGCAGTGGTTCGCGCTTTCAGTTTCACGCGAATGCTGCCATCAATCCACGGTTTCTGGTTAGGGAATGTTTTTATCGTTGCTATGGGAACGACATCTTCAACGCACGTTCTAATGAACTCGCACACCGAATCAGCGTATTCGTCAATATTGTTATCTGACGCAATACGAAACATGTCCCAGTCCACGTGATGGAAGCTGTCTTGGAGTGTGGAGTCAGCATGGTCGGACCAGCGTTGGACAGACCTCAGCGTGGGAGCCTCTTGTTTAAGTTTCTGTCTGTAGGCAGGGATCAACAAAATGGAGTCGTGGTCAGCTTTTCTGAAAGGGGGGCGGGGCAGGGCCTTATATGCGTTGCAGAAGTTAGAGTAACAATGATCCAAGGTTTTACCACCCCTGGTTGCGCAATCGATATGCTGATAAAATTTAGGGAGTCTTGTTTTCAGATTAGCTTTGTTAAAATCCCCAGCTACAATGAATGCAGCCTCCGGATAAATGGTTTCCAGTTTGCAAAGAGTTAAATAAAGTTCGTTCAGAGTCATCGATGTGTCTGCTTGGGGGGGATATATACGGCTGTGATTATAATCGAAGAGAATTCTCTTGGTAGATAATGCGGTCTACATTTGATTGTGAGGAATTCTAAATCAGGTGAACAGAAGGATTTGAGTTCCTGTATGTTTCTTTCATCACACCATGTCTCGTTAGTCATGACGCATACACCCCCGCCACTCTTCTTACCAGAAAGATGTTTGTTTCTGTCGGCGCGATGCGTGGAGAAACCCGTTGGCTGCACCGCCCCGGATAGCGTCTTTCCAGTGAGCCATGTTTCCGTGAAGCAGAGAACGTTACAGTCTCTGATGTCCCTCTGGAATGCTACCCTTGCTCGGATTTCATCAACCTTGTTGTCAAGAGACTGGACATTGGCAAGAAGAATGCTAGGGAGTGGTGCGTGATGTGCCCGTGTCCGGAGTCTGACCAGAAGACCGCTACGTTTCCCTCTTTTACGAAGTCGTTTTTTGGGGTCGCTGCATGGAATCAATTCCGTTGACCTGTTTGTAAGGCAGAACACAGGATCCGCGTCGCGGAAAACATATTCTTGGTCGTACTGATGGTGAGTTGACGCTGATCTTATATTCAGTAGTTCTTCTCGACTGTATGTAATGAAACCTAAGATGACCTGGGGTACTAATGTAAGAAATAACACGTAAAAAAACAAAAAACTGCATAGTTTCCTAGGAACGCGAAGCGAGGCGGCCATCTCTGTCGGCGCCGGAAGTTCTTTACATTTGGCACGTTAATGCATCCAACTGGTACTTACAACTTCACAACTGGCAAATTCCCACCTCCCACATGGTTACGAACTCAGCTTTATATTGAATACATTGGGTAGAAAATATACCATTAGACTATCGGCACATATACTCTGAAAGGTACTGACCAGTACCATGTTGGTCTCCACTTTCTGGAAGACGATCGTGCAATGCTGACTATCTCTGACTCTGAAAATGAATCAGACGATGATTTATCCCTGATTTAGGTCAAAAATATTTTAATTGAACCAGACATTGTACAGTAGAGTCTTCTGAAACGGCGATCAACAGTGTTGTTGTCACAGAAGAAGCTGATTGAGTTTTGAAACCAGTATAATGCCTAAGGAGGTGTAGCTAAGGAAATGGAGAAAATTCTGGTGTTTGATTGCAAATATGCGGAGGGAGTCAAAAAAAGAACACGCTGTTGTATGAAATACCTGTGTCCGGATATTTTTTATTTCTTTATTTTGATTTAACCTTTATTTAACTAGGCAAGTCAGTTAAGAACCAATTCTTATTTTACAATGACGGTCTACCCCAGCCAAACCCTCCCCTAACTTGGACAACGCTGGGCCAATTATGCACTGCCCTGTGGGACTTCCAAGGATCAAACCAAGGTCTGTAGTGACACCTCTAGCACTAAAATGCAGTGCCTTAGACTGCTGCGCCACTTGGGAGCAGTAACAACAAACTAAGGGCATCTGTGACAGATACATTTCAGATTTGATATGTTCCTGATTTAGTCAGAAAGTCATTTTCATTGCAAGTTAAAGCGTACTGTTAGCTAGCTAGCTAGCTAGCTAGCTAACATTGAACATGGTTGGTTAGCTTTAGCTACCTGCAGATTCATGCATGGTAGTAACGTTATGAGTTGGGATTATGGTTAATTGTTTAGCTAGCTAGCTATCTAATGGTGACTAACCCCATTCCGTACAAATCTGCACAGCCGAGACATTCAAACGAGGCTGCAATAAAAACGAATGGGACTGTAGCGACTGTGTTGACATCAAATTCTGGGGTGTGAACTATGTTTCTATTCAAGCGTTGATTGACATGGTAATGGCTCTATAGTATTGGAGAAAAGTTGAAAAAACTGACCCCTACGACACTGTACGTTAAATTGTGACGTGTCATGGCGTAACGTACAGCACGCATAAAGCAACTAATTCTGTCTTACAGCCTCTCTCCACCAGGTGTAGCACTTCTCTCACCGTTTAAAAACAAGAAAGGGACAGGGACAGGGTAAGGGGGGGATACCTAGTAATTTTTTGCGTCATCACTGCAAGCTATCATGACTCTCAAAAGCCGCTGTTAACTTAAGAAGATCACTTTAGCACCGCCCTAAAAACCAGATTCAAATTCGACACAAACCTTCAAAAGGGTATGTAATGACACATTATATAAACTCTTTATAGTGTTTTATTCACATTTTAGAGATGATAAGGTGATAAGTTGGACAGATCGGAGTGAAAAAAGCCATTTCCCCACACGACATCTCTCCTTCTCACTACCACGCAATAGGTTTCGCTTCCCCACCCTCCATTTTTAAAAAGACCCGACGGAGCTCATTGCCTTCTTGAAACATGCAGAGATGGGCACCATGAAGGCCACGTCATTGATTTTGTTGGAAAGGGGAGAAATTGTGCTTTACAATGGTATTCATATTACAGTTGATCTGGAAGTGTTATGTTTTTTGGGTGATAAAATAAGGTCAATTGTACGGACCAGCGCAAAAATGAGTTAGTTCACGTTACATCCCCTATATAAGTAACCATTTCACTGTACCATTTACACCTTCTGTGTCCTGTTCAGGTGACAAATAAACTGAGATGTTTTTTGATATAGTGTGTGTTTACCAGAGACGATAATGTGAAGAACAACATGACCTGCACCAAAGTCAAACTAGGGTATAACGTTAGGCTAATGAGACAGCGTCCAAGTTCTAAAATTGTCCGGTAGAATGCCCTGCTTTTATTTAGTCACACACAAACGTTTTCTGTAATCGTCTTGCCATTTAACTTGTAAATAATGATATTGTTGTGAGTTTATTTTCCTGTAATAATTAATACAAATGTGCAAAAGTTCAAATGAAATGGTCATTATTTGAACTGGCTAGCTAACAAGCTATAGTTGAAAAAACAAACCAAAACATTGTTTAGAAAGTTACTTTTAGTTGCCTGGTTTGCTAGATTGACATCTACTAAATTCCTTTTTATAAACTGATTGCTGGTGCTAAAATACGCCAGTTATGCTATTTTTGACCACCAGGCTGTTGATGTCCTGCAGCCTGTCGTTTTGGTGTTTGTTCTTTTTCATAATAACAATGCCAAGTTTGAAGTCGGACGACAATAGAATGTTCATGATGTCACTTCGACAACTGTCTGCCGACATGTGTAGTATAAACCAGCCTTTAGTCTTGAAGTCTTTGGTTGTTTAGTACACTGCCGTACTCACTCTGTTTAGTACATAGCCTCACATGTGAATTGTTAAAGAGATGGGTGGGGCTAAGGCCATAGAGGGTGTGAATGATGCTGAATGTAGACAAAGAAGAGCACTTCTGTAGGTGTACCAAAACATTCAAGGGTCATTTTCTCAAAAGCGGAGTTGATCAACAAAATGATCTTTCCATTGTTCTTCAGCTGTACTACAATTTTCTAGCTCAGAGTCTCAGCTTTTATCCAATGTAAAACTGTTGCTACATAAGACCGATTCTAACCGGTTGGTCACATATTTGAGAGTGTGTGGATATGTATTCTTCGTAACAAATAACCATCTGGTGGCACTGCTGAGACATTAATGCACTCCAGACCAAAAGGTTGCAAGTTCAAATCCGGGGAGAAGTTATACACACTTGGGGCTATATTCAATCTGAGTTGGCATAGTAGTTTTTTGGAGGTGGAACTGTGTTAGAGCTGTCAAATCCACAAGAGGCTGCCAACATTATACCTAAAGTAGACATTGCCATTGGCTGCATGGAGCTGCATTAAGAAAAATCAAATGCAGCCTCAACCCGTACGTCGCACTTCCATATCTGCGGTGAAAGGTGGCAGAGATAGTGGTATTTGTCAGACCATGAGACATCCCGAAAATCGGTCTTCTCACAAAATCGTCTGTAGCGTCCGAACTGTGTTCTTCGTTTTACTCTACAACCCCCACAAGCATCTTGGGACTCGTCTGATATCGGTATATCAGATTTCCCAAACTTCTGTCTGTAGTTTCCGAACAGTTTGGGCGTTACACTCTGTGGAAAGGTGAGGCTCTCATGAACACGTCCATGTTGGTTGTTTTGCTCTAGGATGCCCATAGACCCCACAAGACTCATCTGAAGGTCCCCTGGAACCATGTTGGTTGTTTTGCTCTAGGATGCCCATAGACCCCACAAGACTCATCTGAAGGTCCCCTGGAACCATGTTGGTTGTTTTGCTCTAGGATGCCCATAGACCCCACAAGACTCATCTGAAGGTCCCCTGGAACCATGTTGGTTGTTTTGCTCTAGGATGCCCATAGACCCCACAAGACTCATCTGAAGGTCCCCTGGAACCATGTTGGTTGTTTTGCTCTAGGATGCCCATAGACCCCACAAGACTCATCTGAAGGTCCCCTGGAACCAATTGGAAAAGTTTATGGAATTATATATGGAGACTTTTAAGTCCCAAAAATAAGGGGTTAAATACATGTAGAAAAAAATAACATGTGTTTCCTGCTATTTCTTATACAGTATCTCTCAGATATAGGACAGACACTTCCTTTCGATTTGTCTGGGGACTATCTGTTGTTCCATGTTTTGAATCTGTTATTCAATGTGTTTGTATGGGCTAATAGCATTCATGCCCCCCAAAAAATGTCATCAAATTATTACTTTATATATATTTTTATACTTCAAGGAATCTTCCAATTCTAAAACAAATAGCAAAATGATCCTTGGTATGATCTTCTTAAAACAATTCCATGTACAGTGCATTCGGAAAATACCTTATTTACGTAAGTATTCAGACCCTTTGCTATGAGACTCGAAATTGAGTTTATCCTGTTTCCATTGAGATGTTTCTACAACTTGATTGGAGTCCACCTGTGGTACATTCAATTGATTGGACATGAATTGGAAAGGCACACACCTGTCTATATAAGGTCCCACAGTTGACAGTGCATGTCAGAGCAAAAACCAAGTCAGGAGGTCGAAGGAATTGACCGTAGAACTCCAAGACAGGATTGTGCCAAGACACAGATCTGGGGAAGGGTACCAAAACATTTCTGCAGCACTGAAGATCCCCCAAGAACACAGTGGCATCCATCATTCTTAAATGGAAGAAGTTTGGAACCACCAAGATTCTTCCTAGAGCTAGCTGCCCGGCCAAACTGAGCAATTGGAGAGAAGGGCCTTGGTAAGGGAGGTGACCAAAAACCCTATGGTCACTCTAACAGAGCTCCAGAGTTCCTCTGTGGACTTTCCGGAAGTAAAACCATCTCTGTAGCACTCCACCAATCAGGCCTTTATGGTAGAGTGGCCAGACGAAAGTCACTTCTCAGTAAAAGTCACATCACAGCCTGCTTGGAGTTCGCCAAAAGACAACTAAAGGACTCTCAGACCATGAGAAACAAGATTCTCTGTTCTAATGAAACCAATATTGAACACTTTGGCCTGAATGCCAAGCGTCATGTCTGGAGTAAAAATCAAATCGAAGTTTATTTGTCATGTGCGCCAAATAGAACAGGTACACATTACAGTGAAATGTTTACTTACAGGCTCTAACCTCTAAAAGTGCAAAAAAGGTATTAGGTGAACAATAGGTAAGTTAAGAAATAAAACAACAGTAAAAAGACAGTGAAAAATAACAGTAACGAGGCTATAAAAATAGTGAGGCTACATACAGACACCGGTTAGTCAGGCTGATTGAGGTAGTATGTTCATGTAGATATGGTTAAAGTGAGTATGCATATATGATGAACAGAGAGTAGCAGTAGCGTAAAAGAGGGGTCAGCGGGTGGTGGGTGGCGGGACACAATGCAGATAGCCCGGTTAGCCAATGTGCATCAGCACTAGTTGGTCAGCCCAATTGAGGTAGTATGTACATGAATGTATAATTAAAGTGACTATGCATATATGATAAAGAGAGAGTAGCAGCAGCGTAAATGAGGAGTTGGGGAGGCACACAGTGCAAATAGTCCGGGTAGCCATTTGATTACCTGTTCAGGAGTCTTATGGCTTGTTGGTAAAAACTGTTGAGAAGCCTTTTTGTCCTAGACTTGGCACTCCGGTACCACTTGCCATGCAGTAGTAGAGAGAACAGTCTATGATTGGGGTGACTGGGGTCTTTGACAATTTTTAAGGCCTTCCTCTGACACCGTCTGGTGTAGAGGTTCTGGATGTCAGGCAGCTTAGCCCCAGTGATGTACTGGGCCTTACACAATACCCTCTGTAGTGCCTTGCGGTCGGAGGCCGAGCAATTGCCGTACCAGGCAGTGATGCAACCATATATTTTTTTGAGGATCTCAGGACCCACGCCAAATCTTTTTGGTTTCCTGAGGGGGAATAGGTTTTGTCGTGGCCTCTTCACGACTGTCTTGGTGTGTTTGGACCATTCTAGTTTGTTGTTAATGTGGACATCAAGGAACTTGAAGCTCTCAACCTGCTCCACTCCAGCCCCGTCGATGAGAATGGGGGAATGCTCGGCCCTCCCTTTCCTATTGTCCACATCATCTCCTTAGTCTTGGTTATGTTGAGGGATAGGTTGTTATTCTGGCACCACCCGGCCAGGTCTCTGACCTCCTCCCTCCAGGCTGTCTCGTCGTTGTCGGTAATCAGGCCTACCACTGTTGTGTCTTCTGCAGACTTAATGATGGTGTTGGAGTCGTGCCTGGCCATGCAGTCGTGGGTGAACAGGGAGTACAGGAGGGGACTGAGCACGCACCCCTGTGGAGCTCCAGTGTTGAGGATCAGTGTGGCAGATGTGTTGCTACCTACCCTCACCACCTGGGGGCGGCCCGTCAGGAAGTCCAGGATCCAGTTGCAGAGGGAGGTGTTTAGTCCCAGGATCCTTAGCTTAGTGATGACCTTTGAGGGTACTATGGTGTTGAACGCTGAGCTGTAGTCAATGAATGGCATTCTCACAAAAGTGTTCCTTTCATCCAGGTGGGAAAGGGAAGTGTGGAGTGCAATAGAGATTGCATCATCTGTGGATCTGTTTGGGCGGTATGCAAATTGGAGTGGGTCTAGGGTTTCTGGGATAATGGTGTTGATGTGAGCCATTACCAGCCTTTCAAAGCACTTCATGGCTATGGACGTGAGTGCTACAGGTCTGTAGTCATTTAGGCAGGTTACCTTTGTGTTCTTGGGCACAGGGACTATGGTGGTCTGCTTAAAACATGTTGATATTACAGACTCAGTCAGGGACATGTTGAAAATGTCAGTGAAGACACCTGCCAGTTGGTCAGCACATGCTCGGAGCATACGTCCTGGTAGTCCGTCTGGCCCTGCAGCCTTGTGTATGTTGACCTGTCTAAAGGTCTTACTCACATCGGCTATGGAGAGTGTGATCACACAGTCATCCAGAACAGCTGATGATCTCATGCATGCCTCAGTGTTGCTTGCCTCGAAGCGAGCATAGAAGTGATTTAGCTCGTCTGATAGGCTTGTGTCACCAAGCAGCTCGCGGCTGTTCTTCCCTTTGTAGTCTGTAATAGTTTGCAAGCCCTGCCACATAAGACGAGCGTCGGAGCGGGTGTAGTATGATTCAATCTTAGCCCTGTATTGATGCTTTGCCTGTTTGGTGATTTGTCGCAGGGCATAGCAGGATTTCTTGTAAGCTTCCGGGTTAGAGTCCCGCACCTTGAAAGCAGCAACTCTACCCTTTAGCTCAGTTGCGAATGTTGCCTGTAATCCATGGCTTCTGGCACCAATCCTGGCACCATCCCTACCATCCCTACAGTGAAACATGGTGGTGCGGCAGCCAAGACAGTGCAAGAGTGGCTCCGGGACAATTCTCTGAATGTCCTTGAGTGGCCCAGCCAGATCCCGATCGAATATCTCTGGAGAGACCTGAAAATAGCTGTGCAGCGACTCTCCCCATCCAACCTGACAGAGCTTGAGAGGATCTGCAGAGAAGAATGGGAGACACTCACCAAATACAGGTGTGCCATGCTTGCAGCGTCATACTCTAGGCTGTAATTGCTGCCAAAGGTGCTTCAACAACGTACTGAGTAAAGGGACTGAATACTTATGTAAATGTGATTTTTCTTTTTTTTAATACATTTGCTACATTTGATAAAAACCTGTTTTTACTTTGTCATTGTGGTTTATTGTGTGTAAATTGATGATGGAAAATTAACAAAATTGAGATTTACCCAAGTGTAGGAATACAGGTGAAATCCGTTACTTAGACAGACATGGTGGTGTAGCAGGAAAACTGGAATGTCGTGAACTAAGCTGTTGTGAGTTAATAATCCCAGGTAAAGACATAATAATAATTACTGTAAAAATATACACAATCTAATCATTTATATCGTTGCTTGTCTAATATGTACGTTGAAAACACTGACTTTAAAAGCACTGTCTGTGTATCATAATGACAAAACATTTTGCAGGGCATCACCTGTGAAATCTCATGTGAAAATTTGAATCCACACGTGAAAGGTTATGTGAAATGTTCCAAAAACTCATGGTTTCACATGTGACAATCCACATAACCACATGTGAAGTTTTCCAATGTGGACATGTCACAAGTGAAATCTTGTTTTTCCGTAAGGGTTATCTTTGCTGAGTCTGGCTGGCCTTAGTCCTATCCTACAGGAGAGAGAGAGAAACACACATCAACACACCTTAGAGCACAATGTTGACTGGTTGTCAGGCTGCAAGCATCAGGCTTCTTATTAACAGGCTAGGGCTCTCTACCCTAGTCCACACACACACACACATATATATACACACACACTCACTCACACTCACACACACACACACACACACACACACAATGTCACATTAATAATGAAATGCCAGCGGTATCCACACTGTCCCTTATCCTCATCATCCATCTGTGTGCCTGGGGATACACACACACACATGGACGTAAACACACACACACGTGTGCATGGACACAAACTCAGAGGATTATCTGTATGATTCCAGAAGTGTCTTACCCAGCTTCTATCCAATAGCACACACATATGCACATGCGTCATGCGCTCACAAACACGCACAAACAGATTTATCTATAGGGGCCCCGAAAGATCCAACCACCAGTTGTGCAGACTTCACACAGCAATCCAAAGTGATGAATCAGATATTAGAATCAGATGAATTACTGAGCGCACACACCCTGAGCAGGACTGATCTCCTCACTCCTTTCTGCTTCTGCGGGCTATAATCCTTTTGATTCCAAATTCATCAGGGGCCTCTCCACACACACATTAACCTGACGAGAGAGAGAGAGAGAGAGAGAGAGAGAGAGAGAGAGAGAGAGAGAGAGAAAACAGGTAATGACTGTCACAGCTCTGCTTGGGTATCCTACAGGGGAATCCAGATATGTTATAACGAGCTCTTCCTTAACTGGCATACCTACCAGGTCCCTGCTCACACACGCGCGCACTCACACAAAAACACATAGGGACAGACCATATGACTATTGTTGAGATGTACTGGACCTGAACCAAACTTGTGTGACAATGTACAGTACCACTGCCATCTACTAATCAACTGTGAAAGGACAAACTGTAAGAACTAACCAACTATGTGACTGCATAGTACATTATGAGCACTCTGTAATGCTCTGTAATTGTTTGTAATGATGTATAATTCGAGGGGTGTGAGGCGCTAAATTGTTCCTTTGATAAGTTAAAGACTGATGACATCAGAGTGGTTCCGGGAGGGTGATTAGAGGCTTGTCAGGGCATCATCACTATGCAAAGCAACGGGATCTCAGAGTGATGTAACCACAACCTACAGTAACCTTGTGAGAGGGAAAGAGAGAGAGAGGAAGTAGGAATTAAAGGGAGAGAGCCTGACTTAAAGTATATTACAGACAGAGAGAGAAACAGAGAGAGGGTTTAGACAATCGGGACAGCACATGTTCATAACACTTCACAAACCACAGTGAGTAAGTACAGTAAGTAGGCCTTGTCTGTGCCAGAAAGGCACAAACAACAGGCTGGAGTTCAAAGGTCAAGGAATGAAAGGGCCATCACTGACATGTCATCATCAGATCTGTGATGTGAGAGGTTTGTGTCGCCATGGCCACCCTCACGTCACTCTTACTATAAGTAAACACTACCCCACCTCCTCCTTTTCTCTCTGTATATCTCTGTTGTTTTCTTTCGTTCTGTTGATAACATCAGTGCACTGCATGTACACTCCTCAATGATACAGTACAATAGAGGCTTGTGGAAACTCTCTCTCTGTCTCTCTCCCTGTCTCTGTCTCTGTCTCTGTCTCTCTCTGTCTCCTCAGGAACAGTGTAGCATATAAGAGAAGTGGATTGCCATACTGTTATAACAGGTGACGTAAGGAGGTCATAGACAGACGTAGGGATGTCATAAGCATATATTTATCACCTCCACCCCTGACCTGATAAACCTGGTTCCAGGGAGGATGCTGAAACTTTAAAAGCAACCGTCTGTAAGATGTCCAGTCATTTTAGTTGATGGAATATTCATTGATTTTCCTAGAATATGTATTATATTTATAAAACACATTAAAGGCAAAATATGCAATTTCACCAGCCTGACCCTGCACTTTGTAATCTTTGGTAATCTGAGTGATGGGGCTGGGAAAATGAAAAGTCTCTCTGCTGTTGGGCTGAAACACAAACTCCAGATTGTTGCTTTAATGTGGACAGTTGAACTTTCTGAATGTGGATATCAACCCTCTGTATTTGTCATGTTGGTAACAATGATTCGGGAGACAGGAATGCTTCATTTTTTTTTTATTACGCCCCAAATTACAGCATGCCATGTTAAAGGCACAGGGATGAAGACCAAACAAACAAGTAACAAAACACAGGGTTGAAACCCAAACAAAAGAGCGAGGAGTATCTTGAATAATTAACACAAGCGCACAATGATTATCACACGGGACAAGGACCGTAATCATCTGCGCAATCCACAAGGGCACGAAAGCCCAAAACACACAGCACAGGTACTCACACGCACCAACGGACAACAATGGACAGCCCAATGGAAACCAAAAGGCACACTTATACATGTACTAATCAGTGGGAATAGGGGACAGGTGTGCGTAATGAAAGTTCGGGAGAGATCCGTGACAGTATTACCTCTGCTGTGGTCCTGTTCAGTCAGCCTCATATCTCCCACACTGGAGACATAAGGCTATGGAAACATTTCAACCATGTACCAATAATATTATATTGGTAGTAAACTTCCAACTAAAAGTACATGGACCGTAAGCGATATAAAAGTTTAATAACAAAGTGACGCAGATTTGACTTATTTCACTACAGAACTGGTGCGCATTAACCATAACTGTGGAACAAAATATGGACATTTCACACGCACGCACGTGCACACACACAAACACAAACACGCCTACATAAATGTAATGGCTAATGACACACTGACAATGTTTTTTGGTGAATCACCGCAACCAACTTGAATGCTGAATAACCAAACATTAAAACTATGACTAAACTTTGTTGGGAACTGGATGTTCTAATCGCTCAAATAACACCAGGCAATGTTGTAACATTGTGACGTCAGTGATCCCTGTTTCACCACACTTCACCAGGACTGCTAGTGTTGGGTATGAATGCAGATCTCAACATGTCCGTATGTGTGTGCGTGTGTGCTTGGTCATTTTCCAACTTACCAGACACCGTGTGAGTCACCAGGGAGAGGTGTACCATGCCAGAGCACAGGCTTTGGTGAGAGGGTTTTGGTGGTTACTGGTTCCTGATGCGTGCTGTGTACGCAGCGCACAGCTCCTAATACATCTTTCTCTCTCTCTCTCTCTCTCTTTCTTTCTTTCTTTCTTTCTTTCTTTCTTTCTCCCTCTCTCTCTTTTCTACTACCCCCTCACCCCTCTCGCTTGAACTCCACGACCTGAATGGAATAAGTCAGTCATACGCGTTGATGACCGCATCAACTTCAGCTCACCGATGTTTCACAAAAAATGTATTTCCATTAGTTACATCCAGCTAGGCCTGGGGGAAATGGCGGAAGTGTAATGTCACCAACCCCTGGTGACCTCTGGGGTATGTCACAAGGGGTCAAGGGTTAGAGGTGAACTATCCAACACACACATTGCCGTCTCTAAGCAGGCCGGTAGGCTATACACTTTTGGAGCGTGTCTGTGGATTGTTGGGGGAATAGTTCACCTCTGAATCTTGACCCCAACTGATGACCGCCAGGGGTCACCTGTATTTAACAGGGGTCTATGACATCATCCATAGTCTCCAGCGCAACACAGCAACGTAGCATAGCTTGATGTACTGTAAATTCCCACTTTAGCTACTCCACAGCCATCTAAAAGTTGAGCCTTGAGAACTGATGGAACCATGGGCTCAACAGAACAAATTCCAGCTAACTGTTTAAAGAAAACATTTGTGACATCATCTTCAACTTTAACCTCGCTATTGAAAAGGATTCAAATGGCTGCCGATGCAGGTCCACCATGAAGCGGTTCTGTAGAATGTCCACTTAACACATGTTAAATCTTTTTGTTTCAATGCAGGGAAAAACCTGACAAAACATGCAAAAAATGTCACAGAGGGAGAAATATCTGACCTCACAGACCCACAACAGCAGAGAGAGGGACAGTGGAGCAATACTGAGAGTAGGGGGAGGAGGGCAGAGGGACATGGAGGATGGAGAGAATGGGAGAAAGAGGAAGAGAGAAAGAGAGATGGTATGTTGGAAAAGAGGAGCACATGACAGGAGGCTGTGGTGATTGACAGCTCATTTAGTCAGGATTGTAATGTGATGTGTGCATGTGTATGCGTGTGTCTGTACATGTGTGTGTGTGTGAACCCTCAGGACTGCTGATGGCATGGATTATCTATTAACATTACTGAGCACCTGGCAGCTAACATGCCTGGTACATAACAACCTTATATGGCCCTTAATGGAGGAACCATTGACTGGCCATGCGTGATTCTGCTGCAAAACCAATTCCCCCAGGTATAAAAATGTTTTCCACTTCTACTTTATTTAGGACAGAGAAAAGTGCCACTATCATCGGAATGCGATTGATCTTGTTTTTGGTGTTAGGTTTTAAGTTAGGATCCGGGTAAAGTTTAGGCCAGGAATTGTGTTTGAAATCATATGTATGGTTAGAGAGTGCTGTACTGCTACAGATGTAGGATCTTAATTTGATCACCCTGTTGCAGAATAACTATCCTGCAATGCAGGAAATTCTAAACTTGTAGTAGTGTATTTGAGGTTTAAAAAGGCTTTTGAAGTTTGTAATTTCCACTTTGAAAGTTCAGACTTGATTTTCCCTTGTGAAAAATGTTTCAACCCCTACAAAAATGTCCATTAATTATAATCCACATAATAATTCACATTTCCTGTTGCTACAGGATCATTTTCCTGTGGAAGCAAACCGACTCAAATTAAGATCCTACATCTGTACATTACCAGATCCCTGAATCCCTGAATTGATATCTCTGTTGCATCTCCTATAGGACTGGGGCTGTGGAAGTTGACAGCTCTATAGCTCCCCTCATTTCCTCTATCTCTTTTATTCTCACTTTCTCTGTCTTTTTCTCCTCCCCTCTATATTTTTCTCTGTCTCCCTCTGTATGTCTCTCTCTCTCTGCGGCTTTAGAGACAATCTGGAGTAAGTCCTGATTCAAGAGGTTTGGAATTAGTGCGTCTCCTAGCAACAGTCCAGCTATACAACATGGTTTTCTATGTGGAAGAGAAAGAGTGAGTGTGTGTGTGTGAGTGTGTGTGTGTGTGTGTGTGTGTGCCTGCCTGTGTGTGTGCCTGTGTGTGTGTGCCTGTTTGTGTGCGCCTGTGTGTGTGCGTGAGTGTGTGTGTACGTGAGTGTGTGTACGCGTGTGAGTGTGTGTGCGAGGTGCAACAATGTGTGTGTGGTATGTGCGTTTGTGTAGTAATCAGCTGAGCACACTTTTTCCACTGGGGAGGACAATCTCATGTGGAAAACCTGTTCCGCACCACACGTCTCTCTCTGTCTCACTCTCACGTGCGCACACGCACACACACGCACACACACGGACACACACACGGACACACACACGGACACACACACACACACACACACAGCAGACAGTACTTCCTCCTAGAGTGAATGGAAACTAGTGATAAGCTGCTGTATGTTTTATCATAGGAGAGTCAGAGACCCTGAGAAACAATCAGTCAATGGGTGAAAGGGTGAGCGGGGTAAGATGGTCGAAGTGTGAGAGCGGTGAGGAGGTCAGTGGGTGAGTGGTGACAAATGGGGGAGTTATTCAATTCAATTCAATTGTACTGAGAGTCTTGAATGTTACAGTTGATATAAAAGGAACCGAAACGGCTGATGGCTCTGGAAACTGAAGGGTTAACCTCACATAGCAGAGACTGAAACCTGAGAACTGACAGAGGAAGCAGAGCGAGAGAGAGAGCGAGAGACAGAGGAAGTGGGGATTGGGGATTTCTGTGGATTGAAGAAAGAGGAAGAATCGCTCCCTCGCTCTGAGGAAGATTCTGGGCTGTCCCTCTACTATTCTGACTGACAGAACCCCCTTTCTCTCCCTTGCTCTGAGGAAGATCCTGGGCTGTCCCTCTGCTATTCTGACTGACAGAACCCCTTCTCTCTCCCTCACTCTCTCTTTGTCTCTCTCCATCCCTCCCTCCTCCTGACTGACAGCTCCTCCCCTCCAGGGTCATTAGTGCTGTCTCTGGTCTGAAAAGGCTGGACAGGAAGCCACGGAGGGGGACCGCTTTCAGCGTCGCGCCACCACAGACGTTGCTCTGTCACTTCTGGCGCTGAACCGTTCCTCCACTTCCTGCTCTGGGCTGATTCAGACTCTAGGAATGCGCCGGGCTGAGTCACACTTCCTCCTGGATATGACAGTGCTTCCTCTCTTCCACACTACTGATTTAACCATGCCCTACCTCCCTGCTTCCCTCACTCCTCCTCCCTCCCCCTCCTTCCCCTCACCCCCAACCAACCTACTTCCTCTTAGAATTACATGTCTTAAGAGGACAGAGAGTGGAACAAGTGAGTGAGTATGACGACTTGTGTGTGTGTGTGTACAGTGTGTGCATGTGTGAGTAAAGAGGTCGTTGACAAATTGAAGAGACCAGTCACCCATCATCACTCCGCAATCATCTGAGTCATCGGAGTTTGATTCATAGGGTCTATATTTGTATCGTTTAAAAGGTTGGGCGACCATTAGCAACAGCCACAATGAATGGATCTCTGTGGTGTATGTATAGCAGGTCTACAGACAGGTCTACAAACAACTCAGTCCTTCATTCAGTCATTCATTACATTTCAATTGGCCCTTTTCTTTGTACTCTGTATGAGAAATGTTCAATTCATCGATTGAGAAAGTTGAAATGGAATGAAGCCCAACCTTACTAAGCCAATCTTATCCTTTCACTGTACAAACTAGGCTCCGGTTCTACTTTTGATGAAGGAATAGCACCGTTACTGTCTATAAATCAATCTGACTCTCAAACCACACACATGAATATGTCATTGCATTTTAGCAAGAAAGTCCATTGACATTAAAAGTCTGGTTTTATTATTATAAAACAGTAATGGCTAAAAGCCCATGGAATGAATCATCATGTTTCCTAGAGACAACTTGCTATAGTGGCACTAGAAGTATGTAACAGGATACTACATCAATATTACACTTATACACACACCCACATGCACGCAAGTACATGCATACACAAACACACCACACATGCACGCACACAAGCACACATACACACACAGACATCTGTCTGTAACTCATTGACGTCGGTGCCTCAGTAAATGTAGGCCATTCCCTGGTTACTCAAGTGTGAAGAGGAGGTATTTTTCTATGAGCACAGTGGAAAGTTCACCTTGTAACCAAGGTGTGCTGCCGAGCTGATTGTGCAAACATCCAAAAGCAACCTGTATACGCAAACCCATGCACACTGACAAACACACACACCAACATAGTGCGCACACACACAGCACACAGCTGACGTCACCTGTGAAAGGTGCCATGGCGAAGGCAGCAGGAGCTTTGGCATCTTTAGGGTGTGTGTGTACTGTAAACTCCAAGGCATTTTTTAACTCAAACACTTCTAGTAAGTTGAACTCAAAGTCAATGGAAAGCTATTATCACTTAAAATGTGCATGTGGTACTGACTAAATGAGAAATCACATCAACTACATAAAAAAAAAGTTATGATAACAAATTAACTTCATTCCCAGCATGCTCTACTGCAGCTTGATTTTTGGGAATTGCTTTTAATATCTGTGTTTTTGTATGTACATTGAGTTATTGATTTATTCATTTTATGCTATACACAGATAAATAACACACATCTGTCTCAACTAATCCAATCATTTAGTTAGATTTTTTTGCACCGCTTACTGAAATGGTTGTTCAAGTTTAAATGGGTAAGGTAGTCTCCTCACACTGTTCCTAAACCTGGCAGTCATTTTAGGAAAGCTACTAATGTGGCCTGTAAACCATGAGTTTCAGGCCACTGCATAAGGGTAAAGCTAGGCATGAAAACAAGGCCTTATGAGTTATGCAATTTATTGTCATAAAGAGTTTAATTTGTAATGATAACATTCTCCTAGGAATTCACATGGTGAAGGACGGAATGAAACAATTGCAGTCATGGGTGATAACTCTAGGCATTCTGGGAAATTAAATTGGAGGCGTGGCTTAGCGGGGGCGTGATTATTTGTATGATTTTTTTTTTCAAGCTGATAAAACTCAAATCTCGACCCCCTACAGTGACTCTATCGGTTTGAGTAATGACTACAAAATCACTTTAAAGTAACTGTACTCCCATGGAGGTTAGTTTTCGTTTATCTGGTAGTCCTTTCAGAGAGGGGCAGGGCAGTCACTCACAGCCAGACAGAGAGCTCTGGAGTTGGGGTAGGAGAGGGGAGTGTGCTGGGTGGAGGAGGACCTCGGGACCAGAGGTAGCGGAGGAGGAGAGGACAAAGAGGAGACCCACAGGGTTGGGTTACCCTTACAAAAACAAACAAGTGAAATTTGCAGTTTCACATGAATTGCAAAAACATTCACATGTGAAAATTGGATATGTACCATGCATGTGAAAATCTCACTTTCACATGTGGAATTGCATTTTCACATGTGCATGGGTCCATATACCTGTGAGTGTGTGGGTACTTGTGCATGTGTGTGTGCTTTGTTGTGCCTTTAATGGTGTTTACACACAACAGGCTGCATGTGAGAACCGGATGATGTCATTCAGTTATAACCGGGCAAGGTCTTACGCAACGCCTGTGTCACACTTCCATAGAGCATAGGCACATTAGTTCACTCCTAAGATATGTGTGGGCCCATTGACGGGGAAGCTTTACAATCTTAATTTCAATGTTCAATTACAGAATTTTACAGCTCATCACAGAAGGTTCAATCCAGACCAGAAAGAGAACAGTATACTAGATGAGATGAAACTGGACAGTTGAAATAATTGGTGGACAGATTTGTTTTTTATGGATTTGAGTCTTTCCCAAAGATTTGACATTCTGTCAAACATACCTGTTTGAACAGACAAACAGACCAAATTTGATGAGCTATTATGTTATGAATCAAGGGTTAAAGTGAAAGTTCAATAATATCACTAGGATTACTTTGAGAACTATGGTTTATTGAAGCCCTGCTCCAAGTCACCTGGGCCAGAGCCAAGGGACTCACTCAGTCCAAAACCCCCTTACTTCCCTATCCTCCACACACAAAGTCAAACACACACACTGTTATCTTAACCACATTCACATTCCCTCTCAGTTCTCTTGAATAGAAAGCATGCTTATTGCCCCAGTCCATTGACCCAATGAGCAGTCCAGTCAGTATGAACCTTCCCATGGAGGTTAGTTTTCGTTTCTCTGGTAGTCCTTTCAGAGAGGGGCAGGGTAGTGACTCACAGCCAGACAGTGTGTTCCAAAGTTGGGGTAGGAGAGGGGAGTGTGCTGGGTGGAGGAGTACCTCGGGACCAGAGGCAGCGGAGGAGGAGAGGACAAAAAGGAGACAGGCTGGGCAGGATTGGGCTGCCCTTACAAAAGAAAATGGCTGTTTTCCCATGTTGGTGTTTCAGCTTTAATATTGCGGATATATTGTAGCTTCCATTAATGTAATTGTCTGCATCATTTCCAATCCCCCATATATTTGGGGGGTAAAAGACCAATGCAGTTTCTCTTGTTTTACTATTTATATTTTTGGGGGGTAAAATGAACATTTTTGGTTTATTCTGTAAACCACTGACAACATTTCTCCCAAATTCGAAATAAAAATATTGTAATTTAGAGCATTTATTTGCAGAAAATGACAACTGATCAAAATAACAAAAAATATGCAGTGTTGTCAGACCTCGAATAATGCAAAGAAAAAAGTTCATGTTCATTTTTAAACACAATACTAATGTTTTAACTTAGGAAGAGTTCAGAATTCAATATTTGGTGGAATAACCCCTCACAGCTTTCATACGTCTTGTCCTGCTCTCCACCAGTCTTTCACATTGATGTTGGGTGACTTTATGCCACTCCTGGCGCAAAAATTCAAGCAGCTCGGCTTTGTTTGATGGCTTGGGTCCATCCATCTTCCTCTTGATCACATTCCAGAGGTTTTCAGGGGTTCAGGTCTGGAGATTGGGCTGGCCACAACAGGGTCTTGATCTGGTGGTCCTCCATCCACACCTTGATTGACCTGGCTGTGTGGCATAGAGCATTGTCCTGCTGGAAAAACCAATCCTCAGAGTTGGGGAACATTGTCAGAGCAGAAGGAAGCAAGTTTTCTTCCAGGACAACCTTGTACATGGCTTGATTCATGCATCCTTCACACAGACAAATCTGCCTGATCCTTCACCATATTTCACAGTGGGTGCGAGACACTGTGGCTTGTAGGCCTCTCCAGGTCTTGGAGACACTGTGGCTTGTAGGCCTCTCCAGGTCTTGGAGACACTGTGGCTTGTAGGCCTCTCCAGGTCTTGGAGACACTGTGGCTTGTAGGCCTCTCCAGGTCTTGGAGACACTGTGGCTTGTAGGCCTCTCCAGGTCTTGGAGCCACTGTGAAATATGGTGGAGGATCGGTGATCCTTAGGGAAAACCTAACAAATTAACATGGTTTTTTTCATGTGTTTTTTTGTAAGGGTGGGCTGGGACAGAAATGTCCGCGTGTGTGTGTGTATCCTGCTGGCTAATTATACTGAACAAATATATATATACACAACATGCAGCAATTTCAAAGATTTTACTGAGTTGCACTTCATATGAGGATATCAGTATATTGAAATAAATAAATTAAGCCCTAATCTATGGATTTCACGTGACTGGGAATACAGGTATGCATCTGTTGGTCACGGATTCGGCTATTTCAGCCACACTCGTTGCTGACAGGTGTATAAAATCAAACACACAGCCATGCATTTTCCATAGACAAACAATATTGACGAGCTTAGTGACTTTCAATGTGGCACGGTCAATGGATGCCACCTTTCCAACAAGTCAGTTGGTCAAATTTCTGCCCTGCTAGAGCTGCCCCGGTCAACTGTAAGTGCTGTTATTGTGAAGTGGAAATGTCAATGGCTCAGCCACGAAGTGGTAAGCCACACAAGCTCACAGAACGGGACCGCCGAGTGCTGAAGCACGTAAAATAATTTGTCCTCGGTTGCAGCACTCACTACCGAGCTCAGAACTGCCTCCGGAAGCAATGTCAGCATAAGAACTGTTCGTCGGGAGCTTCATAACAGCCGCACACAAGCCTAATATCACCATGGACAATGCCAAGCGTCGGCTGGAATGGTGTAAAGCTCGCCACCATTGGACTCTGGAGCAGTGGAAACGTGTTCTCTGGAATGATGAATCACACTTCACCATCTGGCAGTCCGATGGACAAATCTGGGTTTGGTGGATGCCAGGAGAACGCTACCTGCCCGGATGCATAGTGGAGGAGCAATAATGGTCTGGGGCTGTTTTTCACGGTTCGGGCTAGGTCCCTTAGTTCCAGTGAAGGGAAATATTAACGTTACAGCATACAGTACCATTCTAGACGATTCTGTACTTCCAACTTTGTGGCAAGAGTTTGGGGATGGCTCTTTCCTGTTTCAGCATGACAATGCCCCCATGCACAAAACGAGGTACATACAGAAATGATTTGTCGGGATCGGTGTGGAAGAACTTCACTGTCCTGCACAGAGCCCTGACGTCAACCCCATCGAACACCTTTGGGAGTAATTGGAATGCTGATTGCGAGCTAGGCCTAATCGCCCAACGTCAGTGCCCAACCTCACTAATGCTCTTGTGGCTGAATGGACGCAAGTCCCAGCAGCAATGTTCCAACATCTAGTGGAAAGCCTTCCCAGAAGAGTGGAGGCTGTTATAGCTGCAAAGGGGGGACCAACTCCACATACTTTTGGTCATGTAGTGTATCTTAAAAAATTGAGCCTCACAATGGGCCACAGGATCTAGTCAAAGTATTTCTGTATATTCAAATTGCCATCGATAAAATGCAATTGTGTTTGTTGTCTGTAGCCTAGGTCTGCCCAGAGCATCACCCTAAAGCCACCATGGGGCACTCTGTTCACAACGTTGACATCATTAAACCACTCACCCACACGATGCCATACATGTGGTCT